>NC_070607.1:92287373-92596503 GCF_027172205.1 Podarcis raffonei
GTTAACCACAAGCAGGGTGCTACATTTTATGGTGCCTCTGTGACTCGGATAAGTGGTCTGCTGGAACGCAGCCCCTTCGCCTTACTGGGCAGGGTACAAGAGGGAGGACCACTAACTGCTTACCCAGCGCGCACTGGAACATTTTTTCCAGGGGAACGCAGAAGTCTCGTCTGTCTGATACCCTGCCCACCGACGGCGACGGACCGGGGGGAACCAGAGAAATAAACTGGGAACCAGCTAAGGGTAAGTGCAAAAAGGGTTTGGCCCTCCAATTAATTAGGAGGAAGAGAAGTCCTGATCAAACTTCTGCGTCTCAGTAAGGGGAAACTGAGTACGCTACATGGCTGGGTACATCAGATGGTGATCTGATGTAGGGAAAAGGGAAAGGTTGGGAGGTAGAGTGTGGTGAAGTATCCAGCGCATTGTATGTGTGAGAAAGTACAATCTGTAAGTGTGGAGTGGGTACTACTTCGTTTCTCAGTAAGGCGAGTGTGTGAGTGACTGAGTGGATACTTCACAGGCCCATATAATGGGAGTTGGAGGTTCAAAGGGGGGAAATACACCTCTTGAATGTATGTTAAATAATTTTAAGAAAGCCTTCTCAGGAGCATATGGAGTCAAAATGACGCCAGAGCGCTTGAGAACGTTATGTGAATTAGAGTGGCCGAAACAAAATACTGAATGGCCATCTCAGGGAACCTTTGATATAAATTTAGTAAGCAAACTTTGGTCTAATATCGCCAAAAAAACCTGGAGGGTGCCCAGAACAATTTTCATATATAGATTCTTGGCTGAGCACATTAAATAAAAATCCTCCATGGATAAGGGAATGCAAAGTCCAACGATGCAAATTATTGGCTGTAAAAGCCGAAGCTAGGAAAGGAATCTTGCCAAATAAACTCAAACCCATTTTTGAGGGACCAGAGGAAGAGGTGCTTCCACCTCCACCCTATGCTCCACATCGAAGGGAGCCTAATCCAAATACTCCACCAGTTGTAACCCCAAGGCAAGAAAGTGGAACGAATAATGGGGGTGGAGTCACAGAACTTGATTCCTTGATAGATTATGATAAATATCTTCAGGAGGCCTTGGAGTCCTATAATAAAGCCCAAGCAGAAGTGGTTATTCCACCTGTGAGTCCCAGTAGAACTCCATCTACAGTCTCCTTTAGTGGACCAACCAATTGCCCACCCCAAACCCCTGTACATCCAAATCCTAGAGAACTATTACAGAAGTTACAGGAAGACCTTGATCGGTCAGCAAGCAATACAGCAAGGCGTATAAAGCTGCTAAAAGAACGCCTTGGGACAGATACCATCCCCTATGATTTGAGGCCCCTAGAGCAAAGCGAAGAGAAAGGTCACGTAGTAGCCCCTCTTAGAAGAGTATTTGATGCACTTGAGGAGCCTGTGCTGGTTAACGGGCAACCCAGACCACGGCCACCTCGAACTTCGCACCTGGCCAGGCTTACCACCTACCGCCAGACGCTTGTGCAAGGTATCCGCAGGGCATGCCAGAAGCCCACTAATATGTCTAAAGTCTCAGAAGTAGAACAGAAACCAAATGAGAGTCCGGGAGACTTTTTAGAGAGGCTGCAGGAAGCCTATCGTATATGGACTCCTTTTGACCCTGAAGCCCCTGAAAACAGCAGAATGATTACTGCTACATTTGTGGCCCAGTGAGCTTCTGACATTCGTAAGAAAATTCAGAAATCAGAAGGATGGGAAGGGATGCTGATGAGCCAAATTATGGCCATTGCACGCCGAGTTTATCGGAATAGGGATGAGGCTGAGAAACAAGAGAAGAAGAAGTGGCAGAAAGAAAAGATGGTAATGCTGGCCACAGCAGTGATGTGTTACCCATAACACTGTTTCGTGTTCAGTGTGCACCCACAAAAGACTTAAGTTGTCACCTTTTGAGCTCCTGTATGGGAGGCCACCCTCCTTTGTTCAGGATATTCCAGCTGACCTCAAACAAATAGGAGACCATGTGACACAGGGACAAGTGCAATCTCTCTCCCGTGTTTTTGTCTCTCTCCCGTGTTTTTGTTGTTGTTGTTTATCTTAACAGGTGGGCCCTCAAGCACACGCCGTGCAGCATTGCCGAGCCGATTCATCAGTTCCAGGCTGGCATAGCGTATGGGTGAAAGAGTGGAAACCTGATCCACTTGCACCTAAGTGGTGTGGACCTTACACCATCTTGCTCTCTACTCCAACAGCGGTGAAGGTAGCTGAGGTGACCCCCTGGATTCATCACTCCCGTTTGAAGAAGTCCGAAGGCAGTTGGACGTGCAAAGGTGACCCCTCTAATCCTTTAAAACTGACTCTCTCCAAAAACCCCTGTATCTAGCCCTACGGGGAACGGGCTAGGTCACGGGCAACATTAGACGACTGGCCTGCTGCAGCCACAACCTGGAAGCTGGCTGACCTGCGCACGCCTGAAGCTTGAGGAGCGTCTGAACCAGCGATTGTGAACGGGAAGATTCTCTTATACAATTGATTGACTGCCCCCCCTGTGGAACAATTATCAGAGATATTACTCATTGAGGATCCTTGGGATATATGTTTTGGTCTTGGTGGTTCCCCATTTCTGTCACTGGAGGAATTATATTGGGGCTAATATTTTTTGTTATCACAATAAGGTAATCTTTTGTGGAAGGAATGCATATACTAGACATCAACATGATTTTATTATTAATCCTGATCCCTTGGGAAGGGGAAGGGTCCTTGAATTTGAGCAAATTTGCTAAATATGGATTCCGCCATGACCACAATATGTGGGTAGGCTTAGCTGAGATGGTAGCCAATGTTACAAATAGGACCAATTGCCTTGTTTGCTCTCTTGGGCCAGATGATTCAGAGGGAGGTATGCCCTTATTACCAATACCATTAAATGCCATTGGTATGGTAAGCGAAATGCCACACCAAACAGAAGTACAGAATTTCCCCGGATGGAACTCAACTAAACCAATACGAGTTATACCTGTACAAGGGGAATTCTGTGTACATAAATCATCAGAGGCAGCTGATTCTACCATGATAGGCTCTTCTCATTGCCACTATACTTGGGATTATATTAAGAATAGTCAAACCTGGGCAAACGGTACTACCTATCGAACTCGGAATACCTTGCCCTGTGCACCTCCTTTTATTCATGCATGGAAAATGGTGTGGAACATAACTGTGACAGAAAAAGGCAATCTAACATACTGCACTGTGAACTCTGTACCCCTTTTGATATTTCGCCTTATGCACTCCACGTACCAAAAACCTCAGACCCGATGGTTGTGGTGGATATGTGGAGAATGGGCATACAAGAAACTCCCTTCCAAATGGAGTGGGACTTGTTTCCTGGGATGGGTATTACCACCAATGTGGATTATGCCCACTAGTTCAGCCAAGCGTACACGAAGAAACGCTGATATTTCTCATATAGCAGGAGGAAGTACCCAAAGTTGGAGCGATACTGATGATTGGCCACCAGAGCGCATTATAGCCTATTATGAACCTGCCTCCTGGAATCCTGATGAGCTCATACAAGGGGCTCGGGATCCTATTTATAATCTAAACAGAATAATTCGATTGCAAGCAGTAGTGGAACTTGTAACCAATGCAACGGCCCAGAGTTTGAGACTTATTGCACAACAGTTGGATGAAAGTAGAGCCGCCATTTTGCAGCTGAAAATGGGAATGGATTATGTACTTGCCAGGCAGGGAGGCCTATGTGGAGTCTTGAACTTGACAGGGAATGCCTGTTGCTTTAACATTTCTGATAATGGTGAGGCAATCCGTGTGTTGGCCACAAAGATGGAGAGTATAGCACATGTCCCAGTACAAACAAGGGAAGGATGGGATATGGGATGACTCAAAGGGATACTATTGTCTTGCTTGTTTTTCTTGACGGTAGTAGTAATGGTTTTGTGTATGGTTCCATGTATCATTTCATGTTTTAGAAGTACAATTAGCAAGATGATTTCAAATGAAACTCTACCTCATATCATGGCCCTATACAGAGCTTTACCTCAGGAATATGATGAAGGTCAAGCTATCAAGGACACTTGGGAAGGTCCTTGAGCTTGAAAGGGGGGAATGAGGCATCTGATCATAGCCTGCATTTTTAATCAAGGCTTATATTTTGATCAGATTCCTGTATTCTAAAAATGAGCTTAAATTCACAAATGTTTCTTTTCGAGACAGGAAACCAGCAGGCAAGGTCTTTGTCGCAGGCAAGGTCTTTGTCAGAGGCCCCTTTGGTTTATTGCGGTCATAAAACAGGCTGGGAGCAAAAGGTCACACTGACCATACAAATTATAGAATACAATCAAGGTTGCAAAAACAAATAGTAAATAATTATTGTGCCTCCCATTAAACTTGAGCCACATCTTCCTAAGGTTAAAAGGGCAAGAGCAAATAAACAGCAGCTAGACTAGGCAAAGCAGCTCTCTGAAACTGCTTTGAATCTTTGAATCTTTAGAATTTAGCTTAGCTTTTGCTAAGTTCCCTTTCTTCTAAAAAACTATATATGTTATGAAATATATTGGCTTAAATGTAATTATGCAAAGGATTTAGAAAGTAAGAAATCATAGAATCATAAAGTTGGAAGAGACCACAAGGGCCATCGAGTCCAAACCCCTGCCGAGCAGGAAGAGCACCATCGGAGCACTCCTGACGTGTGGTTGTCGGGCCTCTGCTTAATGACCTCCAAAGAAGGAGATCTTTCATTGATAATGTGTGGGAAGATGAACAAAAGATCTGTTCAGATAAAATTAGCCACCATTTGTTTTGGAGTGAATAGGGCAATAGGGCAAAAGATGAAATGTTAGTTAAGGCGCCTAGTCTAGGGCAAAAGGTTATCTGGTAATTAAGGTGCCTGGTCGAGGTAAATGTAAGATATATGACTACTTATTTGCCAATTATAAATAGAAGGAAATATAGCTCTTTGTCTCCCATAAAAGGTAATAGGAAATGGGTGTATCTTTTATGATTGGTTCTAGCAAACAGCCAATAGGAATTTTAACCAGGCTGATTGGACAGAGGCAGCCAAAGGAGGAGCAAGGGGGCTGAGCTGAGGGAATATAAGTGCTGGCCATAATGGCAGGAGGCCAGGCCAGAGCTTGGTAACCATATACCACTGTGCCTCTTATTTATTTGTCCGACAAATAAATTATTATTTTAATTTCTCTATTGCTGCGTTGAATATTTCATTCCAGCTAAGCGTTAACCACAAGCAGGGTGCTACAAAAGGATATAGCAAATATAAAATTCAGCTTCAAATAGTTGATTTGCTTTCCCCAACAGTTCCGTATGATCTTTAAGCTTAAAAGACCAAGAGTCTTTCAGTTTAAAGACCAAGCACAGTGCTTTCCAGTGGGTAGTGCCAAGAGGCAAATGGCACTGCAGGTGTCAATCACTATCGGGCTTTGAAATGCTGGTATCACTGGATCAAGTTCATCCATCTTATTGAATTAACTGAACTCATTAGTTTTCAGTGATTTTGAATAAACGTGCAATTAATTGTTACTGTTTTGAGTTTCATTGTGGTATTTTCTTCCTTAGTGAGTCCTGCATACCACCATTCTGAATAATGTTTTTTATAGGGTAGGGGGCACTGGGGGGTGAGTTTGTGGAACCAAGGGGGCACTCCCCCCCCCCAAAAAAAGAAGTTTGTCCAAGAAACACTTGTCTAAAAAGTCAGAAACACATGTAAAAGAATGCGCTTGGAGTTGGAATAGAAATCTTGCCAATTCTTCCCCAAAATAAACTTGATTCATGTTTGGTTCACCCGGCAACTATGGGAATTTCTTCAGGGTGTGGGTTCAGGGATATCCGAACTGATTCAGTGAACTTTGTCAAGCTGAACTTGTTCAACCCTAGCAACGACTATTTCAGAAAGCCACTTTTGCCCTCCAAAAGGAGGTTGGGTTGCAGGCTTCACGCCCCCACCACGCGCGTGCGGCGGCTGGCTCTCAGCCTCTGCGCAATTGAGGGAATCCCCGGCCGCGTCACCCCCTGGACAGCCAATCAGCTGGCTCAGGGGGCGTGGCCTGCCCTATTTATCACTGGCGCGGCCGGGGATCTCCCTCTTTTGCCACCTCCAGCTGCTCCAGTTTCCCACCCTCCCGCCCTTTAAGGTTTCCATCCTTGACCTTGCTATGGACCTCGGTTGGTCACCGTTGAGGGGCCTGGTAGGAATTTTTTCCACTTGGCAAATTGGCACCAGCCACTTGGTTTTTCACCTACCTCATAGCAAACGGTCACAACTTTCTTGCTATTGGAGGTTAGGCATTGGTATTGTTATGTAGATGGAAGAGGGGAAGAAGCGCCATCACCTGCCCCGCATATTGAAGGGTAGTCCGGTAAAGGATTCCAGGGGGGTGGCCCTGTCCGAAGCCTATGGAGGTGAGGGCCTAAGGCACGCCCCCGAGCGGTGACCCCGGGGGAGTTCCTAGTTGATGTGCATCAGCAGGACTCCCCCTACTGGTGGTTAACCCTTCTTGGACTTCAAGCGGACAGGCTGAAGCTGGATATAGTCAGTTAGGACCAATGCCTAAGCCAGTACCACTCATCACCTGTAACCAATAAAGTTGTGGTCTTATTTAGCCCATTAACCTTAATAATTGTGTCATGTGTCTTTATTTCCACTGGGGGGGCGGGAACTCGCCATGCAACTTCAGCCCTGAGTTCTGTGCTTTGCGTTTACTCACCAGAATGTAAAGGGCACCTTCAGAACTGTCCTCATATTCCTCAATGGTTGAAAAGACGGAGAGCACCAAGCAGGAGAAAACGAGTAGAAAACTGAATAGGATTGGGCGGGGGGGAGGAGAGAGAGAAAAAGAAATGGTATTAATGTTGCAGCTGACATTGCTTCCCGTCTTGCTTTTAACCAGTGTTGTCTAACCATTGTCTAATGCTGTCCACCCAGAATGAGGATCAAGCAGTGGTGTTGCTTCAGGTCAAAAGCCTATAGGAGTGTTTTCTTTTGCCCAGTTCACTGCAGTAGAGCCTCCCCAAATATCAGAGTTGGGCGCTAAGCATTTTAGATGCTGGTTAACTGAGAAGATTTTGGAGGTGCAGGAGCCCATTCAGGAAAGAAATGTGGCAACTTTGGCCCAGGATGAAGTTTGCCTTTAGTCCCCCTTTTTCAACTGCAAGAATACTCAGAAGAGTAGGCCTACTCAGCTCAGTTATGGAAACCAGTGCAACAGCCTGCAGAATATTCCCTGGGTGTGTGCCGTCAGCTGAGTTCAGAACAGCATTTAAAAAACTACTCATGAATCTGACACGATGAAGATGGAAATCAAAGTCAACTTTCAGCTGTGTTACTGTCACTTTCAAGGAAAGTTGGGTCACCACGGCAGGCCCATCTTACCCATAGAGGTTAGTGGCGCAGGGCACCAGGGCGCCAGGTTCTGAAGGGCGCCAGGCAAGAGTCCGGGGAACACCGAATGAACGCGCTGAGTGAATGAGAGTGCGTGCACTGCTCCCGCAGAGCATCGGGTTGTTTTTTTTTTCCCTTTTAGCCTGCAGTCGCCAAATTCTGCGGGGCGCCAGAAGGCTAAGAGGGAAAAAACTGAGCCAACGTTCTGTGGGAGCAGCGCACGTGCCCTCACTCACTCGCTGCAGGCCCTCTCGCTCAGTTTGCTGCCTGCCATGGACACCGTGGCACATAGCGGCCAGCTGAGCCGGGAGGCACCACGTCCAGCCTCCGCCGATGGAGCCGCCCTCCAGCTGCTGCTGCCCACCTCCTCTAGCCCTAAGGTCGACAACTCTGGGAAAGCGGGGGCGCCAGAAGGGTGCTTTGCACCATGGCATCGGATATGCTTAAGACAGCCCTGACCACAGCTCTCCTTTGTTTTCCCTCAGCCCATTTTTTGAACTGTGAGAAGCCCATTTCCATACATGTGGGTTATTATAAGAATCTTGCGGCAAAAATTTTGTGTCTGAATTCCCTTGTTTTCCTCTTCCCTCCCCATCAGTTCTTCCTCTTGTGCTATGTCTTTTCATATTCTAAGCCTGAAGGCAGGGACTTCCCTATTTCTGTTTATTTATAAACCATTCTGGACGTTTTTCTGGGTGAACAGTAGAGCATAAATACTTTGAAAGAAAGTCTAATACCATCTTCTGACACATGGAGATCTCAAACAATTTGCCTGCTGTGCTGAGACGAAATCCATCCCCAGTTTGCTGAAACTGACCTGACAAGCAGGTCGAAAAAATCAACAGACAGGAAGGAGAGGAGGTCAAACAAGCAAGCTGGCCTAAATTAATTTACTAAAGATGGAAGCACAGCCCTGAGAAAGCAAGCCTGCTTAGTAACAAATGGAAAAACCTCACATTTTGTAACAAGCATTAAATAATTCATCCCTCTGGCTTCAACCATGCGCTGCCGCAATTTCAATTTTGAATATTTATAAGGCTCTGTATATCTGGCTGGTGTCATGACATTTTCTACGAGAAAATGGTTATGTTTCTTTCTATCAAAAGGGGGGAGAAATGGATGACAGATGATGACAGCTGCCTTTCCCTACAGAAAAGGCCATCAATGGAGCAACAGGTAGCCATCAGTGCAAACACAGAGAACATTATTTTAACTCTGATGGGACTTGAAAAGTTTGCAACTCTCCTGGAATTGTGCAGACAGAAGACGATCACTGAATGTTCTTTTAAAAAGCAAAGGCACACTCCCATGTTGTGTGTTCTTCTTTTCTCCAACATTCTGGATAGAATGTCAGATTTCCTACATTCTGGGGCGCATGGGGCGTTAGGAGAGGGGTAGTACCTCTGGTGGGGGACACGTCATGCACCTCCTGGGGTTTTTTGTCCACCTTTGGTCCTCACCCTGCACTCAGCTCTCACCTGTGGCTCCTAGAAGCTGTCAGCATGGAACAGCAAACACACCCCAGGAAACGGCTTCAACTGGCCAGCTAAATCAGGTGAGGGTAGCCGATGGGTCTCAAGCCCTCAGCGAGTTACAGACTTCCACTGTGTGCGAAGATAGGCTCCCGCAGATTGAGTGTGCTAGGCCAGGGGGTAACCCGTGAAATGTGGTCCAGGACCAGTCCAGAATCCAAAGGTTCCGCTAGGAGTCAGTCCGACAGGGCCAAGGCAGGACACGAGGCAGGAAACCAGGCAAGGACAGATGCAGGATCTGGCACACAGCAATGTTGCTCCCGCAACCTGGGGCAGGGTCCGACAGCCTTTTATCTTTGTCAGGGTAACGGCTGGTCCTGATCCCCCGGCGACTCACCTCCCTATTTCGCCTGAAGGCAAGCACTCCTCCTGCAAGTACTCAGGTCTCTCCTTCTCTCAGACCCCAGTCTCTGCAGCTCAGGAGATGTTGGTGGGTTACTAGACCCAGGGGCCGCCTCAGCCTCCCCTGTAAGTGATGGCCCAGCTGATGGCAATGAGGTAATCCCCACATCTGGAGCCAGGGCAGGCTCAGGCCCCTGACTCGGCCCAGCTGGTGTTTGTTGCAGGGGAATCTGTGCAGACTAGGACTCTTCAGGATTGGGCCCCAGACTTGGTTCAGAAGATGCCTGAGGCAAAGGATCCAGTGCAGCCTGAGACTCCTCTGGTTCCAAGTCCGAGCCCAAGTCCCAGGCCATCACATTGAGTGACAAGACCAAGAAACCCACCTAAAAGGAATATACCAAGAGCTCAGGCCACAAGTTTCAATATAAGGAATAATTCCTACTTGAGAGTTGAAAAGAAAAACGTGTATATTCTGCTAAGAATAACAGTTTGAAGCTAATAGTAAATTTAAACACAACGTGTAAGTACGATAGTTTTAAGGTAAAACGTTTAAGTACAGAAATAATGTAGTTTCAAATATGCAGTGATATAGTATAAAGGTACATAAAATACCAGTACACAACAATTATTTTGTACAAGTCTCAATGGCAGTCAAAAGGAGTCCATATTATATAGAATCAGAATAAAGAATAAAGAATCAAATAGGGCCGAAAAGGAGTATCCGGAGTGTGAATCAGATGTACGACTCAGTAGTGGTGACCAGGACAGGGCCCTGTTTCGGAGTAAACGCCTTCTTCAGCTCGGTTTTTTGAGGACTATAAATCTGTTGGAAGTCTGTATCATTTAATTCTTTTATGCGCACAGAGAAACGCAAGAAAACTCGGAAGCATTCCATTATCTAAGACGCATGTCGAAAAAGAAACATAAAAGAATTAATTGGTATATTCCTTTTAGTGTAATAAAGACCAAGAAACCAGCATGATCAAGTATTCCAAATAGGGCTATCTTAAGCATATCCAGCACCGTGGTGCAAAGCTCCCTCCGGTGCCCCCCCCCCCCGTTTCCCAGAGTTTTTTAGGGAGGACGGCGCCGCTGGTGGGGCTGGAGGAGGCGGGTAGCGGCGGGGAAGAGGTGAAGGATGGCCGCTTTGTGCGGCAGTGGCCACGGCAGACGGAGGCTCCGGGTGCAGCGCTGTTTTGGCGCAGCGTGGCGGAGGTGGGCAAGGGCAGCGAGCTGATGCCGGGAGTCGCCGCGTCCAGCCTCTGCCTTTTCCCGGGCACCCTCCAGACCTTGGCGCCCTGGCGCCCCACGCCACTAGCCTCTATGGGTAAGACAGCCCTGATTCCAAAAGGACTGGAGTAAATTTATAGAATATTTGAAAGATTTTTTTTTTTAGCAATTAACATCACTAGCGGGGTTGTCTGAAGACTTGCGATGAGAAATTTTCTACCTTTCTATGTTTATTTAAATTTTGAGCCATTTTGTAATGAGTGTCATTAGAATTGGAAAACGTACAAACTGCAATGACATAAAGGTTAATTTTGAAAGCCATGAGATGGGAGGAAAGGAAGTCGATAGGCACTAAAGAGCCAGGGCGGTAAAGTGGACAATGATGATGTGAATGTATATACAGTGGTACCTCGGGTTAAGAACTTAATTCGTTCTGAAGGTCCGTTCTTAACCTGAAACTGTTCTTAATCTGAGGTACCACTTTAGCTAATGGGGCCTCCCGCTGCCGCCGTGCCGCCAGAGCACGATTTCTATTCTCACCCTGAAGCAAAGTTCTTAACCCAAGGTACTCTTTCTGGGTTAGCGGAGTCTGTAACCTGAAGCGTCTGTAACCCAAGGTACAATAGTAATCAAATGGGAGAGAGGGGGGGGTCCAATGGTCAAGAAGGCAGTTTCTGCCCCTGCTGTAGAGGGAAGTGAAGGGCAGGTGGGGCACATCAGCCTGGGAAGGAAGCCCATCTGGGAGAAGGAAAACTCTGCTCCTAAACCTCCCCTGCCTTGTGAAATATCTTCGGGAGAATAATAATAATAATAATAATAATAATAATAATAATAATAATAATAATAAATTTTATTTATATCCCGCCCTCCCCAGCCGAAGCCGGGCTCAGGGCGGCTAACAACAATAAAACAATACAAAAGTACAACACAAACAACACTCTAAAATCATTCATTATAAAATTAATTAAATTCAAGCCACTGGCCACCATTGGGCCAGAGCTCCGCGAAGATTGCTGAGGGAGGGGGTCAGGTTGTGCCCTGGCCAAAGGCCAGGCAGAACAGCTCTGTCTTGCAGGCCCTGTGGAAAGATGTCAAGTCCCGCAGGGCCCTAGTCTCTTGTGACAGAGTGTTCCACCAGGTCGGAGCCACAGCCGAAAAAGCCCTGGCTCTAGTTGAGGCCAGCCTAACTTCTCTGTGGCCTGGGACCTTCAAGATGTTTTTATTTGAAGACCGTAAGTTTCTCTGTGGGGCATACCAGGAGAGGCGGTCCCGTAGGTACGAGGGTCCTAGGCCGTATAGGGCTTTAAAGGTTAAAACCAGCACCTTAAACCTGATCCTGTACTCCACCGGGAGCCAGTGCAGTTGATATAGCACCGGATGAATGAAAAGGCTCAGGACTAAAGCCTGCACAAATCAGGAATGGAGTCCCTAAGATGGTTGAATGGTGCCTTGAACGCCGCCTTCCAGCAACTCCTGCAGCCAAACTGGTGACAAATGCATTGCTCTGCTTTCCTTTACGCCACATCAGCAAGGCTGAGAGGGGGTATTGACGTCTGGGCAGCCCAGGACCTTTAGACTAGGGTTCCCGGGGACAATCCCCAGATTCACCAATCTGTCCCCAGATTTTAATTAATGTCCCCTGATTTATGACTGGGGTCTTCTCGTGAAGCAGTATGGTGGGTGCCATGGCAGCCAGCAGTACCAGAGGTCCCGGCCACGTCAAAGTTCCAGCCAGCCAACCTGCTGGCTGGGGGGGTGACTATTTAAACCGAGGCATGAGCCAGAGAGCTCCCTTCTGGCTCGCTTCCTCGATCAACACTCACCCCAAAATTGCGCAGAGCCGCCCGCAGCAGAAGAGCCTGCTGCACTCTTCTGCTGCGGGCTCTGCGCACCCGAGTTGGTGGGGGGCAAGCGAGGCGCTGAGGCGGTGAAGAAGAGGAGGAAAGGCCTAGAAAAGAGCTGTGCTGCCTTGCAAGACAGAGAGAGAGAGAGAGAGAACAAAAAATTTTTTTCCTTCCAGTAGCACCTTAAAGACCAACTAAGTTAGTTCTTGGTATGAGCTTTCGTGTGCATGCACACTTGAAGAAGTGTGCATGCACACGAAAGCTCATACAAGAACTAACTTAGTTGGTCTTTAAGGTGCTACTGGAAGGGGAAAAAATTTTGTTTTGACTATGGCAGACCAACACGGCTACCTTTCTGTAGAGAGAGAGAGAGAGAGAGAGAGAGAGAGAGAGAGAGAGAGACGGAGCCTTGTGTTTGTGTGTTAATGCGTGCCTGCTGCACTCTTCTGCTGCGGGCTCTGCGCACCCAAGTTGGTGGGGGGCGAGCGAGGCACTGAGGCAGTGAAGAAGAGGAGGAAAGGCCTAGAAAAGAGCTGTGCTGCCTTGCAAGACAGAGAGAGAGAGAGAGAGAGAGAGAGAGAGAGAGAGAGAGAGAGAGAGAGACGGAGCCTTGTGTTTGTGTGTTAATGCGTGTTTTCCCAAGACCAGCGAGCGCCTTTACTCGATCTCTCCCCCCACAACCTCTTTGGGGGGGCGTGTGTTTGCAGGTAGGCTTCTCCACCTGCCTTGTGTTGAGGTGCACACCTAACAACTTTGGGGTTCCCGCCCCCCAAAAAGGTCAAGAACTCTGGGCAACCCTTTCCTAAAATAATAAAGCATGAAATTTTTAAAAAAGTGTTCCCGGATTCCTCGAAAAAAATCTGGTAACCATACTTTAGACAAACTGCCAAGGCTTGCGCCCCAGGGAGGTCACTTTGGTGCTACTAACACTGGTTTGAATTGCACCTACCCCTCCATTTGACTCCCCCCCCCCAGGCACACTCCATTGTCTCTCAAGACAGACAGGTGCCAAGAACTGGGATTGCTGCAAATGAATTAAAGGACCATTAACTGTGCAATCCAACTCCCTTATGTGCCAAGTTTGGAGAGTGGGGGTGGATTAGGCAGAGGTGTCTCTGGAAAGAGGAGCAGCACCACCCAGGCACTCATGCAAGGAGGAGACATAAATTTGGGTCACCCAGCCCTTCCTGACCTAGATATCCCTGCAAGCAATTATTTGGGATTGAGAAATGCACTCAGCAGCCGAAGAAAAAAAACGGAGCAGGAAGCAAGGGGGAAAGAACACAGAGAAGATGGGAAAGGGGAGGAAAAAGGAAACGAACGAAAGGCTACAAGACTCGACAGTATTTTATATAATTGCAATACTCCTGTCCTCTAAGGAGTTCAGAACAGCTTAAAAAGGATTCTCAAGAAGTCGTTCATCCAAGCAACATAGCATCTGCCTTAGAACAATTTCAGGAGCCTATGACCATTTAGATGTTGCTGAACTGCACCTCCCATCATAGCTGATCATTGGCCATGCTTGCTGGGGCTGATGGGAGATGGAGTCCAAAGTAATAGGTAAAGGTAAAGGGACCCCTGACCATTAGGTCCGGTCATGGCCGACTCTGGGGTTGTGGCGCTCATCTCGCTTTACTGGCCGAGGGAGCCAGCGTACAGCTTCCGGGTCATGTGGCCAGCATAGAATAGAACATAGACATAGAATCATAGAGTTGGAAGAGACCACAAGGGCCATCGAGTCCAACCCCCTGCCAAGCAGGAAACACCATCAGAGCACTCCTGACATATGGTTGTCAAGCCTCTGCTTAAAGACCTCCAAAGGAGGAGACTCCACCACACTCCTTGGCAGCAAATTCCACTGTCAAACAGCTCTTACTGTCAGGAAGTTCTTCCTAATGTTTAGGTGGAATCTTCTTTCTTGTAGTTTGGATCCATTGCTCCGTGTCCGCTTCTCTGGAGCAGCAGAAAACAACCTTTCTCCCTCCTCTATGTGACATCCTTTTATATATTTGAACATGGCTATCATATCACCCCTTAACCTCCTCTTCTCCAGGCTAAACATGCCCAGCTCCCTTAGCCGTTCCTCATAAGGCATCGTTTCCAGGCCTTTGACCATTTTGGTTGCCCTCCTCTGGACACGTTCCAGTTTGTCAGTGTCCTTCTTGAACTGTGGTGCCCAGAACTGGACACAGTACTCCAGGTGAGGTCTGACCAGAGCAGAATACAGTGGCACTATTACTTCCCTTGATCTAGATGCTATACTCCTATTGATGCAGCCCAGAATTGCATTGGCTTTTTTAGCTGCCGCGTCACACTGTTGGCTCATGTCAAGTTTGTGGTCAACCAAGCATGACTAAGCCACTTCTGGCAAACCAGAGCAGCATACGGAAACACCGTTTACCTTACCGCTGGAGCGGTACCTATTTATCTACTTGCACTTTGATGTGCTTTTGAACTGCTAGGTTGGCAGGAGCTGGGACTGAGCAACAGGAGCTCACCCCGTCGCGGGGATTGGAACCGCCGACCTTCTGATCGGCAAATCCTAGGCTCTGTGGTTTAACCCAAGGAGTCCCAAGGAAAGTAACAGCACCTCTCTATTCTGCCTTGGTCAGACCACACCTGGAATACCGTGCCCAGTTCTGGGCACACAGTTTAAGAACAGGTTTGCAGAGGAGGGCAACCAAGATGATCAAGGGTCTGGAAACCAAGCCTTATGAGGAATGGTTGAGGGAGTTGGGTATGTTTGGCCTGCAAAAGAGGAGACTGAGAGGAGATAGGACAGCCATCTTCAAATATCTCACAGGCTAGACTGCACGGAAGACTGAGCAAGCTTGTTTTTTGCTTATCCAGACGGCAGGACTCAAACCAAAGGCTTCAAGTTAGAAGGAGGTTCCAACTAAACATCAGGAACAACTTTCTGACAGAAAGAGCCTTTCTTACAGCGGGATGATCTCCCGCGGGAGGTGGTGGACTCTCCTTCCTTGGAGGTTTTATAAGCAGAGGTTGGGTGGCCATCTGTCATGGGTGCTTCAGCTGAGATTCCTGCATTGCAGCAGGTTGGACTAGATGACCCTATGATTCTATGGTTCTATGATTTTATGAACATCTGGAGCACTGATTGCCCAATCCAGCTTTAGACCATTCTCTGACTTTATAGCTGAGTTTGCAGAAGGCCTGCACCGTTCTACTGGGAAACACAACCTCCCAAAGATCGCCCTCCTTCCCATTATTTCTTTTCCTTTCGATAGCTGTAGACACTCAATTTCTCCAAGGTTTTTAGAACTGCTTCTATTAAATAAATAAATTTTTGGCTGCTCTTTTTGTGTCTGCTTTCATGCCTTCGTGTCCATATTTTGTATTTTCAGGTGGGTATTCCATTCCTGCTTAGCTGGCATTGAACCCCACTGAATACCACAGAACATACTTCTGCATGAAAATTGAGAGAGTTGCAACTGGTCTTCCATTTGTATTGTTTTGATGTCCATCAGCTCCATCGCCTTTTTTGCCGTGAAAGCAGCTGGTAGGGCTTGCGCATGAAATAAATAGATAAAATCCCATAAATAAAACAGAGAGGAAGAGAGGAAGACACACACACACACACACACAGAGAGAGAGAGAGAGAGAGAGAGAGAGAGAGAGAGAACAAATCCTTTGTCTTTCTCCAAAAGCATCTTCTTTGTGTCAAGCTGCGCACACAGGGCACACAATTCGTCATGCATTTTTAAGCAACTGCATATGCATGTCTCAACAGGCTGGTTGGAACAGGCTTTCCTATAGAATAGTAAAAAGGTAAAGGGACCCCTGACCGTTAGGTCCAGTCGTGACCGACTCTGGGGTTGCGACACTCATCTCGCTTTATTGGCCGAGGGAGCCGGCATACAGCTTCCGGGTCATGTGGCCAGCATGACTAAGCTGCTTCTGGCGAACCAGAGCAACGCACGGAAATGCCGTTTACCTTCCCGCTGGAGCGGTACCTATTTATCTACTTGCACTGCGTGCTTTCGAACTGCTAGGTGGGCAGGAGCAGGGACCGAGCAACAGGAGCGCACCTCGTCGCGGGGATTCGAACCGCCGACCTTCTGATCGGCAAGTCCTAGGCTCAGTGGTTTAACCCACAGTGCCACCCACGTCCCTGTTCCCTATAGAATACCATAGAGCAATGACTGCGGCTGCACATTAGAATGCTCTCAGCTCTGCCATAAAACCTAGGGAGAACACTGCCATATCCAACTAGTGACCCTGTGCTCACAGAGACCAACCACATTCTCATAGGAAGCCAGAAAGAAGAACCTAAGTGCTGCAGCACTATTAAAATATATATAATAGTAATACAAAAGGGGCACAGCTGATGCTGTGGTCTAAACCACTGAGCCTAGGACTTGCTGATCAGAAGGTCGGCGGTTTGAATCCCTGCGACGGGGTGAGCTCCCATTGCTCAGTCCCTGCTCCTGCCAACCTAGCAGTTTCAAAGCACGTCAAAGTGCAAGTAGATAAATAGGTACCGCTGCGGCGGGAAGGTAAATGATGTTTCTGGGCGCTCTGGTTTCTGTCACAGTGTTCCGTTGCACCGGAAGCAGTTTAGTCCTGCTGGCCACATGACCCGGAATGCTGTCTGTGGACAAACCCCAGCTCCCTCAGCCTGAAAGCAAGATGAGCGTCGCAGTCCCATAGTCGCCTTTGACTGGACTTAACCATTCAGGGTCCTTTACCTTTCTTTGCCTTATCACAAGGGGACACCCTATCAACTCTGCAAAATCCAGAATTTGCACTGTCAGCTGAAGCTGCCCATGAGAACTGGCACAAAATGGGGTGCCCAAATCAAATCACACGCCTCCAATCATATCAGCAAGGGGAAATATAATTTCAGATGGAGAAAGGAGTATTTAGAACCAAAGCAGGAAGCCTGGCTTAAGCTACTTTAATTGACAGCAGAGCAAAGAGAAGGAGAGACGATAACGAACAGCCCAGGAAACAGAGTATACCAGCAAAGGGCATAAAGGATGGAATTAAGAAAAGTAATGTACCAGGCAGTGTATCTAAACAAGGCACATATTTCAGTATGCAGCCCTCTGGTTTATATTAATAGACAATAAATAGATCAGATATACTATAACATCCATAGAAAGCAGTATAATTAAAAGAGCCGGTTCCATTTGTATTTCTCATTCTCCAAAGAGGCATAAGCTCTCAAAGGTTAGCAATGCATTTCCTAGAAAACCACAGAGCAGGGTAAGATCTTTACGCCGATGGCATTTGGCAGCATTTATTTGGGGGCAAGGGAGTTTTACACTGGAGTTGCTGCCACCTTTCTGCATTACAGTGCTACCTCTGGTTATGAACTTAATTCGTTCCGGAGGTCTGAAACTGTTCTTAACCAGAGGCGTGCTTTCGCTAATCGGGCCTCTTGCTGCCGCTGCGCCGCCAGCACACAATTTCCGTTCTCATCGGGGAAAGTTCTCAACTCGAGGTAACTCTTTCAGGTTAGCAGAGTTTGTAACATGAAGCATTTGTAACCTGAGGCTACACTGGAGCAAGCTTATAAAACGCCGCTCGCCTATGGCGAGTAAATATATCCCCAAGGTGACCAGGCAGAACAGTTTTTGTAAATTGGAATACAGAAGCACTCATTTCTTCTTTTCAGGATGTGGCTCTGCAGATGCGCCAGACTACTGTTTCCGCAGGTCTTCTTCTTTCTTTTTTGCAAGGCAGCACCAGGAACAATTTAATGTCAACGTATTTTATAGCTAACGTACAAGTTACATATAGATGGGCCTATATTTGTATGCAATGCTATGCCGAGTTATGGAGGCCTTGTTGCTAGATTGCAAAAAGAAAAGAAAAAAGCCACGGTTGCAGGTTCGATCCCCATACAGTACAGCTGCGCATTCCTGCATTGCAGGGGTTGGACTAGATGACCCCTCGGGGTCCCTTCCAACTCTACAATTCTATGATTCTATGATCTAACAAAAGCAATGCCTTAGAGGCTATTACACCCGCCTCTATACATAGGCTTATTTATTTATTACATTAATATAGCACCTTCATCTTCGAAAGAGCTCAAGGACATGGCCCTCCCACTTCACCTTCACAACAACCCTGTGAGGTAGGTTAGGCTAAGAGATGGCCACTGGCCCAAGGTCACTCAGGGAGCTTCATGGCTGAGCGGGGCTTCAAACCCTGCTCTCCCGGGTCCTAGTCCAACACTGCAACCATTACGCCGCTCTCATATCCCCCATGTTTCCTGAATGGGAGGGTCGATGGCTCAGCAAGTCATGCCCTTGACTTCTCTGGTGTTGCTATGGTAACCCAGTGCCCCTGGCACCCTTCTCTCAGAACATCCTGACATGCTCCTCAAGGCACGAGCCCAAGCACAGTATAATTTAACCCAATATAATTTAACCCAGTACTGTATTTTTCGCCCTATAGGACGCACTTTTCCCCCTCCAAAAATGAAGGGGAAATCTGGGTGCGTCCTATGGGGCAAATGCAGGCTTTCGCTGAAGCTTGGAGAGTGAGGGGGTCGGTGCGCACCGACCCCTCTCGCTCTCCAGGCTTCAGGAAGACATCCACAGCCTAGGCAGCCCTGCGGGAGTTCCCGCAGGGCTGTCTAGGCTGCGGATAGCAGCCTGCTTCCCGGAGCGCCGGGCCTGCTGAAAGCAGCGAGCCTGGTGCTTCGGGAACACATCCGCAGCGTGGGGAGCCCTGCAGGAGTTCCCCGCAGGGCTCCCCACACTGCAGATAGCAGCCTGCCACCCGGCGTGAGGGGTGCCCTAAAGCAGAGCGCCCCTCATGCCGGGCAGACATCCGCAGCGTGGAGAGCCCTGCAGGAGTTCCCCGCAGGGCTCCCCACGCTGCGGATAGCAGCCTGCCGCCCGGCGCGAGGGGCGCCCTGAAGCAGAGCGCCCCTCGCGCCGGGCAGACATCCGCAGCGTGGAGAGCCCTGCAGGAGTTCCCCGCAGGGCTCCCCATGCTGCGGACAGCAGCCTGCCACCCGGCGCGCAGGGCACCCTGAAGCAGAGCGCCCCACACACCAGGCAGACATCGGCCAGCCCCACAAGCTCGGGGGACAGCAGGGAGGCGCAGCACCGCCATCCCGCTGTTCCTCGACCTGGTTCGGTTTCCCCGACCTGGTTTTGGTGGGGGGGAAATCAAGGGGGGGAAATTTCCTTTATTTCCCCCCCAAAAAACTAGGTGCGTCCTATGGGACGGAGCGTCCTATGGGACGAAAAATACGGTAATTTAATTTAACACAGTATAATTTACACCAACACAAATCACTACAAGGCTAGTGCTCAAAGACAAAACTGTGTTTATTACTGTTATGTATTCAGTGATCTGAGCTTGAGTTTGGACGAAGGATTCTGCGCCCCTGTGTTCTGAACCGATACATGATATCCAATCACAGAACATTTCTGGATTTGGGCCTCTGCCATTGGCCCTTGAACTCTAAGTCACGATTCGCAGCTTGGAAGTTTAGACAGCCAATCACGTTGGGAGTGGGAGTGGCCCAGGCCTTCAGAAATGTATATAAGCAGTTGCTTTGCCCCTGTTGTCCAGCTCTGTTAGTTCAATAAAGGTTCTTACTGTTATCACTGCGTCTTACCTCGTGGGAACCCACCTACAATTACCACCCCAGGTTCCCAAAGCAGCATTGCCTATTTGCTCCTGAATGCATTGGTTTGAGAAACAAAATAAAAAAATTCTTTTCAGTAGCACCTTTGAGACCAACTTAGTTTGTTATTGGTATGAGCTTTCGTGAGCTTTCGCACACTTCTTCAGACTGGTTTGAGAAAACGCACTTTCATCTCCCAGACCACTGTCTGAGGGAAAAAGTGGTCCCTGAGAATAAGAATTCCGCCATCTCTGCCTATTAGGCTGTCTGTCATAATGCTATGTGTCAGGGAACTGCCATCAGGGCCGGAGGGAGAGAGCGGGCTCCAGAGGGACTCCAGAGAGCGCCCCGGGATGGGGAGAGGCAGCCCATCTTCTGGGGAAGAGAATCAGCGTAGCACCAGTGGAGAAGGGGGGCAGATGGGGGAAGCGGTGAGGCGGTCCCATGACTCCTTGCCGGGGATCAGCGGGGAGAGTAGAGGTCCTCCGCTGCCTACGCCCTCCTTGCGCAGAAGGCTTTCGCGCAGAGAGAGTAGGAGGAGACTAGGCATCAAAGAGCTTCTTTGCTGGAAGAAGTTTAAGAAACGCCCACTGACGGATTCTGCCAGCGATTGAGACAGCCACGGGCGAGTGGCTGTCCGGACAGGAAAGGCTCACTCAGGCAATCCAGCCAGGTGTTTGCACCGGCTTACGCACGAGCAACCCCTAGAACCATTACACTATGTTATTATGTTTTTATCACTGATGTTCTGTAATTTGTTCTTAATGTTGTACACCACCCTGGGATCTTCTGAGAAAGCGTGGGATATACAGTATTTTTCGCTCTATAGGACACACCGGACCATAGGAGGGGGAGAACAGAGCCCCTTCCATTTCTCCTCCTGCTTCGCTGAAGGGGCGCTGCGCAGAGAGAGAAAACTGTGCAGCGCCTCTCCAGCGAAGTGAAGCCTGGAGAGCAAGAAGGATCGGTGTGCACCGACCCCTCTCGCTCTCCAGGCTTCAGGCGGCTCTCTGCAAGCCTTCGGAGCGCAGCAGGAACTCCTGCTGCGCTCCGAAGGCTTGCGGATAGCTGCCTGAAGCCCCCGGAGCACAGCGGGAGTTCCCTGCACTCCGGGGGCTTCAGGCGGCTTCAGCAAAAGCAACGCAAAGTCTCCGGAGCGCGGGGGGAGCTCTTCCTCTGCGCTTCGGAGGCTTCGCGTTGCTATCGCTGAAGCCAAGGAGCCTGCATTCACTCCACAGGATGCACAGACATTTCCCCTTCATTTTTGGAGGGGGGAAATGCGTCCTATACAGCGAAAAATACGGTAAACTGGAGGAGGAGGAGGAAGAGGAGAAGGAGAAGGAGAAGAAGGAGAAGGAGAAGAAGGAGAAGAGAAACTTCAAGTTTGTATGGAAGGCAGTGCACATTAAAAACATAGGAAGCTGTCTCATACCGAGTTGGATCATTCGTCTATCAAGCTCAGTATGTCCTACACTGACTGGCAGCAGCTCTCCAGGATTTTATGCAGGGTGTCAATCCCAGACCTACCTGGAGATGGCAGGGATTGAACTCTGGTGATCTGCCACTGAGCCAGGGCCTTTCTATCTGCAAACATTCCACAACAGAAACACCAGAGGGAGACATGAAAGTCCCAAGGCATAGAATAAGAACATGTGTTAGTAATTATTATGGATTTGAATGTTAATAAAAGAGAAGAGGTTAGTAAATGAAAGAAGTTAGTATTATTAGAAATATGAATTTGGAGAACTGTTAAACTGGGGATATGATGAAATTCAGTCAGAGGGGATTTGAGGAAGTCAGTTATTAATGTAATGAAATTAGGAATTTGAAGTAATAATTTTTTCTTTGTGTTATTTTTTTGTTGTGGGTTTTGTAATGTTTTTCTTTTTTCATTTTTTTATGTGATAAATATGAAAATCAATAAAAAAAATTGGGGGGGGGGAGAAAGAAAGTCCCAAGGCATGTGTTCCCTGCGGGCATGGGCCACCATCTCGCCCCAAAGCTGTCCTGTCAATAGGAAAACGATTCCTGTCATATTCAAACCAACTGGACTGCTGGCTACTTGCACACTGCAGAAATTCAAGCATGGATTTTTTGGCCCAGAGAATGCAATTCAGGGCAGGCAATAAAGAAGGTGAAGCTGACATTTACAAGGTGCTTGCAAAACTCCAGCTTAATTCTCCCAAACCGGCATTATCAGCACTTTGGACGTTTATAGGCAGGGTAGAATAATCAATACCTCGTTAAAAAATCCTTTGCATAGATTATAAGTCCAGAAATTGGGTGCATTTTTAATTTATTTATTTGTGTGCTGGGTCTACATCCAGAAGCCAAGCTGGAACTCTGCCCTGCATTTCACAGAACCATAATGCTGGATTAAGAGATTGTCCAAACTTGGAGTATCAACATCCTGAAGACAGAGATCGCTGCCTCTCCTATTGCCCATCATGCACATTCAGACACACCCAGAGCAAAGAATGAAGAGTTCTTGGTGATCACTGCACGACCGCAGTCAAGAGACTCCACAAAACTTGGAACGTCTGAAGCTCTGGGATAGCTCAGTTGGTAGAGCAGGAGACACTTAATCTCAGGGTTGTGGGTTTGAGCCCCACGTTGGGCAAAGGATTCCAGCATTGCAGGGGGGTTGGACTGGATGACCCTCATGGTCCATTCCAAGTGTAGAATTCTATTATCATTCTGAAGAGCCCCTTGTTTGCACTTAGATCCCTATGTGATTGCCCTTGAGATATTTGAAGATGGCTCTTGTATCTCCTCTTAGTCTCCTCTTTTCCATCCTAAACATACCCAGCTCCTTCAACCATTCCTCATAAGGCTTGGTTTCCAGACCCTTGATCATATAAGTTCCAACAATCATTTAACATAACTTCTTATCTTATACAATATTTTAGACTTCCGCCAACAACCTCTGAAGACTGTCCGTTCTTTATCGCTTGTTCTGCATTTCTTAATTTCTCTATTACTTTTAATTGTCCTTAACTAATAATTATTTTCAAAGTCTTCCTTGCAATATGTCACAAAGTCCTCCATACAGAATTTTGTGCAGTCCTGCTAGCGTAATCTGTTTATTACAATTGCTTTTCAAATAATTCAAATATTTACTCCAGTCCTCTAACCACAGATCTCTGATCAGAGACCCTTGATCATCTTGGTTGCCCTCCTCTGCACACGTTCCAGCTTGTCAACCTTCTTAAATTGTGGTGCCCAGAACGGGACACAGTATTCCAGGTGGGGTCTGCCCAAGGCAGAATAGTCTACTTCCCTTGAGCGGGACACTATACGTCTCTTGATGCAGCCTAGAAGGCTGGACTAGATGGGCCATTGGCCTGATGTAGCAGCCACTTTTCTTACCTTTTCCAGTAACCCTCTAGTGACAGCACCCATGGCGTACTGTAAATAAGGCCACATCTGCACAATGGGTTGTGTTCAATGTTGCTGGAATCACAAGACAGAGAAACCAGTAGGAGAACACTTCAATCTCCCAGGACATTCAATACAAGATCTCAAAGCAGCTGTCTCATTACAAAAGAATTTCAGAAATAGACTTGAAAGAGAAGTTGCTGAATTGCAACTTAGTACTAAACTGAAAACTATGGAGAGACCTGGTCTGAATAGAGATATTGGACCCTTGTCTCATTACACATGCTAAAGCTAATTTTGGTCATCTGCATGCCATCCCTTGCTTTTTCCTGTAGGATTAATTGCAGTGGTTAACAGTCGTCAACAGGTTTACCATAGCCATTGAGCCAATCATCCATCTCCTACTACATTTCTGAGAAATACACCACCCTCCCACTATATATAAGGGTCTGGTGACTTCTGTTTCAGTGTATCCGAAGAAGTGTGCATGCACACGAAAGCTTATACCCAAAACAAACTTAGTTGGTCTCTAAGGTGCTACTAAGGGAAGCGGGTGGCGCTGTGGGTTAAACCACTGAGCCTAGGGCTTGCTGATCAGAAGGTCGGCGGTTCGAATCCCCACGACAGGGTGAGCTCCCGTTGCTCAGTCCCTGCTCCTGCCAACCTAGCAGTTCGAAAGCACATCAAAGTGCAAGTAGATAAATAGGTACTGCTCCAGCGGGAAGGTAAACGGCGTTTCAGTGAGCTGCTCTGGTTCGCCAGAAGTGGCTTGATCATGCTGGCCACATGACCCAGAAGCTGTACGCCAGCTCCCTCAGCCAGTAAAGCGAGATGAGCGCCACAACCCCAGAGTCAGCCATGACTGGACCTAATGGTCAGGGATCCCTTTACCTTTACCTTTAGGTGCTACTGGGCAATTTTTTAATTTTTTTCGGTTGCTGGTTCCATTAGCATAAGGATTTTTCTTTCTGCAATGGAATGCTCTTTCCCTCTCTTCCCTTAAAGCTGTTCATGGGGATTTCCCAGATTTCCATGCACCATGGATTTTTAAGGAGACCATTTCAGGGCACAATACGAGGTCTTGGCAGCCACAGATTCTGCCCTGGCACAGCCTGGCATTTAATATGATGAAACCAGAAACCAATTTCCGATGTTGTTGTTTTTTATTGACACATTCTGAGTCCTCGCTGCCATCTTCGGTACCTTGAACACTTGAAGGGTGTTTGCTATATGGTTATTATTCAAAAAGATTATTCTGCCTATCAAACAAAGTGTGCTATGAAGCGGATCAACATAAAGAGAACTAGGCGCCTGGCAAAAAGCAGGCAGCATCTGGTTTTGGCTTCAACCTCCAGGCTCCGATGCTGCATAGGGTTTGAGAACAAGCACGTACGTACAGCTCTGGGAGTATTCGTGGGGGGAAGCTGACAAGCGAAAGCCAACACAGGCTTATGGTGCGCATTAAGCAAGAGTCACATCCAGAGCTCAGAGGAAGGAGAGAGCACAAAGAAGCAAGACTCCTGGGGAAAATAAAAGACTCAGTCCCTAGCTCCCAAGGCCAGCTGGATCTACAGAGTCATATGTTCATCACACCTCTGGACATGAAGTTAGCAGAATTCTCCTAGCTAGCAAGATTACACAGATGAACAAGATATCAATGGCTGCCCACCATCTACCAGACGAAATTCAAAGTGCTTGTCTCTTAGCTGGACCGAGACTCCCCCGAACGAAAGACTTGCTGTGCTCCATCTCAAAGCAACAGAGGTGGATGAAACGAAACCATCCGAATGCTGCCATATGTTGGGAAAACGCCCTGGGAAGGCTGCAAACTTCCCCAAGTCTCTGGAGCGTTCCCTGGTGGCCCTCTCTGGCTGTAAATCTTCTTCAGTCCAGAGCAGCTGGTAATAAGTGACTCTTCTCTCCTGCAAAGAGCACGCTAGTCTTCTGGCATATCGTAGCAGAAGACAGACTCAATCGTAGTTCTAAAACTACTTTATTTACAGTCTTATATACAGAGACTCCATCAGTACGTCTGTGCTCTCTGAACACAGGTGGGACGCGGGTGGTGCTGTGGGTTAAACAACAGAGCCTAGGACTTGCTGATCAGAAGGTCAGCGGTTCGAATCCCTGCGACAGGGTGAGCTCCCGTTGCTCGGTTCCAGCTCCTGCCAACCTAGCAGTTTGAAAGCACGTCAAAGTGCAAGTAGATAAATAGGTACCGCTCTGGCGGGAAGGTAAATGGTGTTTCCATGCACTGCTCTGGTTCGCCAGAAGCGGCTTAGTCATGCTGGCCACATGACCCAGAAGCTGTACACCGGCTCTCTTGGCCAATAAAGCGAGATGAGCGCCGCAACCCCAGAGTCGGCCACGACTGGACCTAACGGTCAGGGGTCCCTTTACCTTTATACAGAGACTGCATCAGTATGTCTGTGCTCTCTGAACACCAGTACAGAACTGTGACACACACAGAAGTGAAACTAACTTCCAATAGTACTCCGAGGGAAGAGATAACACAGACTTCCTTTCTCACACTCTCTCAGACCCTCACATGATGTATACAAATCATAGTACCAGTCGCTGGAGCAGCTCGGATAGATAAAAATCCTAACAGTTAGCAGAATTCTCCTAGCTAGCAAGATTACACAGATGAACAAAATATCAATGGCTGCCCACCATCTACCAGACTAAATTCAAAGTGCTGGTTTTGGTGCATCAATTTCCATATCAGGATACATAGATTATCTCACCCCTTATATACCAAACTGATCACTGTGCTCTGCACGTGAGGGCCTCCTGCAGATACCAACTTACCAGGAGGTCCATTCCACACAACAGGAGTTGGAATCAATGAATCATAGAGTTGTAGAGTTCGAAGGGACCACAACAAAAGTCCTCTAGTCCAACCCCCTGCAATGAAGGAACTGCGGTTCTGGCCGTTCCCTCCCTGCGAGAAGTGAGGTTGCAGGGAACCAGGCAGAGGGCCTTCTCGGTGGTGGCGCCTGCCCTGTGGAACGCCCTCCCATCAGATGTCAAGGAAATAAACAACTATCTGTCTTTTAGAAGACATCTGAAGGCAGCCCTGTTTAGGGAATTTTTAAATGTTTGATGTTCTATTGTGCTTTTAATTCTGTTGGGAGCCACCCAGAGTGGCTGGGGAAACCCAGTCAGATGGGTGGGGTGTAAATAATAAGTTGTTGTTGTTGTCGACGTCGTCATCATCATCAACAACAACAACAACATCTCAGCTAAGGCATCTGTGAAAAATGGCCACCCAACCTCTGCTTAAAAACTTCCAAGGAAGGAGAGTTCACCACCACTCATGAGAGTCTGTTCCACTGCTGAACAACTCTTACTGTCAGAAAGTTTTTCCAAATGTTTATTCAGAATCTCCTTTCTTCCAACTTGAAGCCATGGGTTCGAGTCCTAACCTCCAATCCAACACTCTTAGTCAGAATCTCCTTTCCTGGAGTCCAATAATATTTGGAGAGCACCATGTTGGAGAGCACCCTGCACTGTTACTTTAAAAAAAATCTGACCAGCCCTACCATTTCCCCTCTTGTCCAACAGCCCAATGCAACTCGTACACTTGATAGCTGTGAAGGCAGCCCCATGGATTAAAAGCAAAGAAGGAATGTAGGGCTTCTGTTCACAGAGTGTGCAGTTTCAGTTGGAGCTAACCGTTTCTGGGCAAAAACATGATCTCCACAGACTTGGCTGAGCATCAGGCTAAGGAACACAGTAGCTCATCCCCTCAGGTCTCCCTCCATGAAATCAATTGTTGAGACTGAGAGTCCCTGCCTCTCCACAGCCATCTAGGTCCCCTCCTGTCTCGGGATTTTTCCAAGCAATCTGAGACTGAGCCTCCGCCCTTTTCATGCCGCTCCCAGTTCTGGGAGACAAAGGGGAGGAGAGCTTATTGCAGAAATATAGGGAGACACTTGCTTTTGAATTATGGTGATGGAGGAGACTCTTGAGAGTCCCATGGCCTGTAAGAAGATCAAACCTATCCATTCTGAAGGAAATCAGCCCTGAGTGCTCACTGGAAGGACAGATCCTGAAGCTGAGACTTCAATACTTTGGCCACCTCATGAGAAAAGACCCTGGAAAAGATGGAGGGCACAAGGAGAAGGGGACGACAGAGGACGAGATGGTTGGATAGTGTTCTTGAAGCTACCAACATGAATTTGACCAAACTGCAGCAGGTAGTGGAAGACAGGAGTGCCTGGCGTGCTCTGGTCCATGGGGTCACGGAGAGTCAGACATGACTAAACGACTAAACAACAACAGGGAGACACTTGTGCCTCTTCATCAGCCTGACTCATCTCTGCCTCTTGGCCTCCCTCCACTGATGTTTCAGCTTCTGCCTCCGATTCTGGGCTTCTCTCTGCCACAGACTCTCCCAGCTCACTACGCCCCGTTCCCTCTTCAGCTTCCAGAACCTCCTTCTTCCCAGTCTTCTCCCTCTCATCATTGTCCCCACCACTCCCCGGGCTCTGAACTTTCTTCCCTTGGTGATTCCCTTGGTGATTCCCCAGCTGGTTCCTCCCACCATCCCTTTGCATCCAACCAGCCCATGATACTTCTTTCTGGATATGAATTTGTCATGGTGAGGAAGGGACGTCTCAATGGATGGTTATGAAAGGTTTGCCTGACTTTACAGATGACTCATACTGAATATCTCTCTTAGCAATTTAATAGCAATTTTTTTGGGAAGGGAGGTGTTTGGAATGCAAGTCGAACTGCAAGATCGATGTGCTTCTTTCCTGACCCCTCCGAAAAGGATCTCTTTCAAGAGTCCTCAATCCCCAGCTGACCAAGCTGGTCATCAGAGCGGGAGGGTGATGACTGCGGAATAACAATGCGACACCTCCTTTTTGCGGCTCAAAACCATCTGCACGATTAGATCATTCCCAAACAGCTTCAAAACAAACAGCACTGATCAGGACTCCATGCGGGGTTAACGCCTGCAGAATTTCCCATTCTGAGGACCAGTTTTCATGTATCGCAGAATAAAGCGGTACGGCTCTCCCAGGGCTCTACCACTTCAGGGTGAAGGTGGAGGGGTAGAGTTTGCATGTGCAAATGCCCTCCCAAAAATAAAAAATAAATGATACTCCTCCCTGTTTATAGGAAAAACAGTGCGTCGTGTATAGAACTGTGCCCTGATTTGGGTGCTGCAAGTTAAGAAGGGTATAGACCAGAAATAGGCGACTCCAGTGAGCCACAAATCACTATGTTTCCACTTTAAACATCCCAGAGCATTCTGGGATTTGTAGTTTGTGAAGGGTGTTGAGAGTTGTTTGGAGACCCCTATTCCCCTCTCAGACCTACAATTCCCAGAGCACCCTAGGGAGAGGGACTGATTGTTAAACCACTCTGGGAATTGTAGCTCTGGGAAGGGAATAGGGGTCTTAACAGTGCCCTTAAGAAACTACACTTCCCAGAATTCTCTGGTGGTTCAATATGACTGTTCAAAGTGGTACCATAGTGCTTTGCACACCAGTGTGGTGTAGCGGTCAGAGTTTCAGACGAGGACCTGGGAGACCAGGGTTCAAATCCCTACTCAGCCACGAAGTTCACCTTTGGGCCAGTCACTGCTTTTCAGCTTAACCTACCTCACAGGGTTGTCGTGAAGATTAAATGAGGAGCGGGAAGAAACTTGTACACCACCTTGAGCTGCCTGGAAAGTCAAAGGTGGGATATAAAGGTAAAGGGACCCCTGACCATTAGGTCCAGTCATGGCCAACTCTGGGGTTGCGGCGCTCATCTCGCTTTATTGGCCGAGGGAGCCGGCGTACAGCTTCCGGGTCATGTGGCCAGCATGACTAAGCCGCTTCTGGCGAACCAGAGCAGCGCACGGAAATGCCGTTTACCTTCCCGCTGGAGCAGTACCTATTTATCTACTTGCACTTTGACGTGCTTTCGAACTGCTAGGTTGGCAGGAGCAGGGACCGAGCAACGGGAGCTCACCCCATCGCGGGGATTAGAACTGCCGACCTTCTGATGGGCAAGTCCTAGGCTTTGTGGTTTAACCCACAGCGCCACCCGTGTCCCTAAGGTGGGATATAAAATCCAACAAATAAAGAAATAAAGTAGGGTATGGCCAAACTCGGGATATTGATTTGCCACCTGAAATGGTGCAGCCTCAAAAAGGCTTTTAACCACTTGGTGTTGCAGAATGCATAATTTGGCCGCAATTTATATATTTATTTATTGTTGCATTTATATCCTGCCATTCCTCCCAGAAGCTCAAGGCGACATCTCCTCATTTCCACTGTCTGTCATCCTCACAATGATCCTGCGAAGTAGGGCAAGGCAGAACAAGAGAGGAAAGGCAGATTTGTCAAAGCTCCTTGCAAGGCATTTTTGAACCTTGAGGCGGCCAGTTCCTTAATACTGAAACGTCACAGCTTGTACTTAAGCTTCATCCTAGATGGGAAGAGGGTTCCTTGGTTTTCATTTGCCTGAATGACGACAGAAACTAATGAAATGGTGTCATTGATTACTCAAAGGCTAATAAACTGCGGGGCAAAAAAGCTTCTGCAATAGGACAGGAAGAAGCGAAAGCCGTTGAAAGCTGCAATTAATCACATTTGCTCATCATCCAATTTATTTAATTCACTGAGTTCAAGAGAAAGGGTTTTTCGTTTTTTAAAAAGACTCAGGCCTTTAGCGTATCGCACAGTCAGTAACTCCAGCGTCTGTTTAATTGTATTTTGCTCCCTTCTCACTTTGTCTGTCAGTGAAACCATCTCAGCCCCAGCAGCAACGCTATTAATTGATAATACGTTCATTATACACCCATCAGAAACTACTTCTGCAAGAGGAGCCACAGGGTATGTAATGAACGATGGGCTGCAACAGAGCGAGCCAACCACAGCCAGCGTGGTACAGTGGTCAGAGTGTTGGACTAGGACCTGGGAGATCAGGGTTCAAATCCCCGCTACGCCATGAAGCTTGCTGGGTGAGCTTGGGCCAGTAACTGCTAGGAAGCCCAGCCTACCTCACAGGACTGTTGTGTCGATTGCATGAGGAGGGTGAACCATTAATGCCACCTGTGGAAGTGAGTTCCATAGTTTAACGATGTGCTGCTTGAAGAAATACCGTACTTTTCTGTGTATAAGATGCCCCCATGTATAAGACTCACATTTAAGAAAATGGGGGGAGATGGCACAGAGTTGCTGAGCTTTTTGGGGGAAGGATTGCCCAGAGTTTTTGAGCTTTTTTTTGCAGAGGATTGCCCAGATTTGTTGAGTTTTTTCGGGGGGGATTACCAAGGGTTGTTGAGCTTTTTTTAAAGGGAATTGCCAAAAATTGCTCCCCTCGCTAGCAGAAGCTGCCAATCGCCTGCCCAATTGCTGCAGCATCAGCCAATCAACACCACCCATTGACGCAGGAACAAATAACATGTACAATAGCTGCGGCAGCAACCAACCAAAAGTCCACCCTACACACCATGATGTGTACACTTCTTTGTTGTTGTTGTTGTTTAGTCATTTAGTCGTGTCCGTCTCTTCGTGACCCCATGGACCAGAGCACGCCAGGCACTCCTGTCTTCCACTGCCTCCCACAGTTTGGTCAAACTCATGCTGGTAGCTTTGAGAACACTATCCAACCATCTCGTCCTCTGTCGTCCCCTTCTCCTTGTGCCCTCCATCTTTCCCAACATCAGGGTCTTTTCCAGGGAGTCTCCTCTTCTCATGAGGTGGCCAAAGTATTGCAGCCTCAGCTTCACGATCTGTCCTGTGAGCACTCAGGGCTGATTTCCTTCAGAATGGATAGGTTTGATCTTCTTGCAGTCCATGGGACTCTCAAGAGTCTCTTCCAGCACCATAATTCAAAAGCATCAATTCTTCAGCGATCAGCCTTCTTTATGGTCCAGCTCTCACTTCCATACATCACTACTGGGAAAACCATAGCTTTAACTATACGGACCTTTGTTGGCAACTTTACACACCGTGTATAAGACGGCCCCCATTTTTCAGCATGATTTTTAAAGGAAAAAACCATCGTCTTATACAGGGAAAAGTACGGTACTTTCTTTTATCTGTCTCTGGAAATCCACAAGTTCTAGCCGCGTTATGAGAGAAGAAGGAAAACATTTCTCTTTCTCCATGCCTACAAGGTTCTCAGGACAGCCATCAATTTGAGGCTTTGCAGCTCATTGTTGCGACAGGGAAAAAGAAAGTAAATAAAATGCTTGCTCATCAAATTAAAAGCGGTTCGTAAGCTGGCTACTCCTACGCCTGCTCCTTGGGAGAAAGGCGATGGCAAACCTAGACAGCATCTTAAAAAGCAGAGACATCACCTTGCCAAAAAAGGTCCGTATAGTTAAAGCCATGGTTTTCCCAGTAGTGATGTATGGAAGTGAGAGCTGGACCATAAAGAAGGCTGATCGCCGAAGAATCGATGCTTTAGAATTATGGTGCTGGAGGAGACTCTTGAGAATCCCATGGACTGCAAGAAGATCAAACGCATCCATTCTTAAGGAAATTAGCCCTGAGTGCTCACTGGAAGGACAGATCCTGAAGCTGAGGCTCCAATACTTTGGCCACCTCATGAGAAGAGAAGACTCCCTGGAAAAGACCCTGATGTTGGGAAAGATGGAGGGCACAAGGAGAAGGGGACGACAGAGGATGAGATGGTTGGACAGTGTTCTCGAAGCTACCAGCATGAGTTTGACCAAACTGCGGGAGGCAGTGGAAGACTGGAGTGACTGGCGTGCTCTGGTCCAGGGGGTCACGAAGAGTCGGACACGACTAAACGACTAAACAACAACAACAAGCTGGCTACTGGACTGATAGGCAATTTAGTATGGAGGGGTAACCCTAAATATTAATGGTTGTAATCTATCTTCTCTGTTAGTGTTCTCATAGATGTGTTCCACCTCCTGTTTCCACATCTCATCATCTTCCGTCTTGAACGCACGCCCAAAGTGATCTTGGCACCCCACCAAAATTCTACTGATAGTGAAAACCGAAATTCCTTTAACCTGTGGGATGTTTAATGGCAGCTTTGAGAAGCGACTTAGCTGGTGGTAGTGATTAACTCCTCTATTTATTTCTCTATTTTTTCTTTTCCCCCAAATATGCTATGCAAAAGAACAAGGAATAAACAAGAACAAAGTAATCTCGGTGCATTATAAACGTATCATGAACACAAAACAAAGTACATACAAACATGCTTGCAGTCTCTCTCAAGCCATTGGGAAGGATCTAAACTTATTTAGACCTTGACTGAACCACTGCTTCCAGAAATTAATAAAAGGCAGCCAAGTTAATATAAAGCTTTCTCTGTTTCTTTCTACTTTCTCTTACAACCACAAATTTAGAGTTTTAGGGCATTTCTGCATGTTTCCGTACTTTGTGTGCCTCTTTAATAAAGGAAATAAACTCTTCAGCTGTTAAAAGATTTCAAGGGACATTCAGGCTACTATTATTTATTCAACTACCTGCAGAGCAGGGGTCACCAACCTAAGACCCATGGGCCGGAAGCAGGCTGCGGAGGTCGTTTGACCGGCCGACGAGCCACCCCTGAACCGAGCCCCACGCTGCGCTAAACCAGCACAATGCGGCGCGGGGACTCGCTTCCGTGGCACCGGAAATCGCATCTGCACACACACACAGACATCAGAAATCATGGGCATGGGCGTGATCCAGCCCCCGGAGGGGTCTCCACGGAACCGATCTGGCCCAGGCAAGATAAACCTTGCCAACCCCTGCTATGGAGGCTTTTTTATATATATTAAAAAAACAGAGCAGCATTTCCATGGCATGTCAAGAACACCACAATCCAGCATAAAAAAATGAGGGGGCGGCATTCAGCGTGTGATAAAGGGTATTCTTCTCTTCAGTCCTTGCTAAATTCATGAGGTGAAGGGACTGAGTTTTGGCTGCTGACAAAAATGCACAGCCAATTATGAAGCTGTCATGGTCCAAGAATCAGATCCCCTATTACCCAAGGAGGGGGAGACGGTATTGAGTCAGAGGATGGGAGCACAGGAATCTGCCTTATACCGAGTCGGACAATTTGGTCCACCCAGCTCAGTCCTGTCTCCACTTAATGCCTTCAGCCCTGTCTCCCTGCCCTCCCTGGAGATGCCAGGGACCGAAGCAAAGATTGTCTGCATATCCCCTGCAGGTGTACAAAAGGCCTGGGCAAGAAGGCATACTCTTGGGGCAGGATGTAGCTCAGAGGCAAAACTTTTGCCTTGCAAGCAGAAGGTCCCAAGTTCAAGCCCCCACCATCTCCATATAGGGCTGGGAGAAACCTCTACCTGAAACCCTGGAGGGCTGCTGCCAGTCAGTGTAGGCGATATGGAGCTCAACGGAGCAATGGCCAGACTCAATACAGTGGTACCTCAGGTTACATACGCTTCAGGTTACAGACGCTTCAGGTTACAGACTCCGCTAATCCAGAAATATTACCTCGGGTTAAGAACTTTGCTTCAGGATGAGAACAGAAATGGTGCTCCAGTGGCGCAGTTTCAGTTTCAGGTTAAGAACGGACCTCCAGAACAAATTAGGTTCTTAACCCGAGGTACCACTGTATAAGGCAACTTCTTGTATTCCTGTGTTCCTGTGTTCTCAAACCCTCCAAGTCTTCCTATTTTCCAGGGACAGTCCTAGATTTATGGAAGCCATCCCGGTTTCTGATTTGATCCTGGAAAGTCCTGCTTTTCCTTAAAGGTAAAGGGAGCCCTGACCATTAGGTCCAGTTGCGGATGACTCTGGGGTTGCGGCACTCATCTCGCTTTATTGGCCGAAGGAGCCGGTGTACAGCTTCCGGGTCATGTGGCCAGCATGATTAAGCCGCTTCTGGCGAACCACAGCAGCGCATGGAAATGCCGTTTACCTTCCCACCGGAGTGGTACCTATTTATCTACTTGCACTTTGACGTGCTTTCGAACTGCTAGGTTGGCAGGAGCAGGGACCGAGCAACGGGAGCTCACCCCGTCACAGGGATTCGAACCGCTGACCTTCTGATCAGCAAGTCCTAGGCTCTGTGGTTTAACCCACAGTGCCACCCTATTTTCATCAGAGAAATGTTGGAGGGCATGGATGATGTGTCAGTTCCAGAGCCTCCTTTTCCACCAGCAACAACCGACTAACCAGCCACCCTTTAACAACGCCACTCTCCCCTCTCGCAGCCGTGCTTGCCAACGGAAAAGGCCAATGTTTCCAAAATTGCACCTGTGCCCAATGAACAGAGTCAAGCATGCAACTTGTGCTGCAGCAACCTCCATCGCAGAGGAGCACCATAAATTAGTCCCCAGAGTCAGCAGGAGATTAATCACTTGTATAATCTCTTAACTCCTTTTCTGGCACAACTTAAACACAGCGAAAACAGAGGGAGGGCAGATCCACTCTGCATCTGACATCATCCGAGGCTGGCTTAGGGTGACGACTGTGCTTTCCAACAACTGGGGTGCAAGATCGAGCTGGGGCTGCAAGTCCCAAGATCTCCAGTGGGAAATGGTGTTCTTTCTGCCAGTTTCCACTAGGAAGAAGCAGAGGTAGGCACCCAATGTTTCTGAGTCGAGTTGACAGAAACCTACTTGCAAGGAATTATTTTCTCCCAACTTCTGTTCTCCTGTGAAATCCCCCAGCGCAACACACAATCTAAAACACAAATTCCTTCCCCTACACCAGCACCCCTAATTCCCCTCAAATGCACCCAAAAGTAGGCCTTTGGATCCTGCCAAATCATGCCAAAATCTCCAGTGCCATTTTGCTCCACTGCTTAAATTGGAAATTGCATTCCCTAGTTGCAGAAGAATGTATATGCACCCACAGCAGTCGAGAAGGCTAGCTCTGCTACAGAAAAGCAAGCTAGCCATTTCTCTATACTCTGTAGGGAACAGAGGCCTGATTCTGATAAGGCATAAGGCATTTTTCCAAATGACACTCCATGCCGCTAACTCCCATCCGCAGTGGTGGAGAGTAATAAATAAAATGACTTATATCTACTTCTGTGTAACTGTATACCCAAAATTTGCCTTAGGCAGGATGGTTTAGCCTGTCTAATGGTAGGACCGGCCCTGACTAGGTTAATTTTCAGTGGATTATGCTGCTAATTCCCATACATAAAAACAAGGCTTGGATACCTAGCTATATTCCTGCACGTCTCCGGTGCCAGGAGGGTCTCTGTAAACCCAGCATCTGGGAATTTACCTCATCAAATACTCCTACAGCCTAATTATGATAACCAATTCCAGTCTGCAATGTTTCACACAGCTCGGTTGTCAAGGAGACTTTTCTTCCCAAGCTACAAGTTCTCCTTCTCGCTCTCAACAGAAGCAAAGAGACTTAGGCAGGATATGAAATTCTTGCTGAATCCTCTGCAAGAGAACAAAGGCATTTGCAGCCATCGTCTTGGACCAGTAGGAAAAGCCCAAGGTTGTAATTTCATCTGGTCCACAGTCATTTATATGCATTAGGAGTCATAAATGAATTCTAGGATGGCACCAGTGATGCGCTAATGTCATTGCAATGGTGGGGTTTGTTTTTTAAGGCTATAAATATTTCACATAGGTAGGCAGTGCTGATGAAACAGATATTTTTCTTCCAGAGGTTAAAAACACAAACACCAGAATATAGCAGCAGATTTGCCCCTGTCCTTTGCAGACCAACCCAGTTCACATAACGCCAAAAGAAAACTAAAAGATGGATGGGGATGCCCTGCAGAAAGCAGTAGGTTTTTTTTTTAATCTATAGATTTGTTTATGTATGTATATATAAATATTCCTGGCCCATTTTTCATTGCACAGCAATTTCAGAGCAAGTTACAACCAAAACAGTTTCAAATTCACAATATGATGACTTAAAAACAAGGCAGGTGAGTTACATGCAGCCAACTAAAAACATCAATACAGGCATCAGATTTCTCTAAAAAGTCTGGGGAAATAAAAGAAAAGAAAAAAGCCCTGCTGGATCCAGCCAAAGTGTCATGTGGTCACAACCATCCTGTTCTCACAACCGTCACCCAGGTGGCACCAATGGAAGGCCCTCAAAGAGGACCCAGAGCAGGACAGAATTCTGCCCATCGGCAACTCCCAGCTAGTGGCTTAGCGTGGGTTGCCAGTGCCCAGGGCCACGCAGGGGAGAGACTACACATGTGCATTCAACTGCCTAACAGCAACCATGTCACCCAGGAGGTCACAGCCAGAGAGAAAAGAGGTGTTCTGTTGTCTGGATAGCTCACTTCCTGGTTTGCATGGAGAAGCTGTTTTCAATGGAACTTGGAAACAGAAAGCGCGGGGCTGTTATTGAGGTAGCACCACCGGGTGTTGGAATTTTGAGCCCCTAACAATTTTGTGCCCAGGGCAACCACCCCTGTGTGTCCCTCCCTTCCCACGCTACAGCACTGCTCCCACCAAATGGTAGCGAGAGACATAGTGCCCAGGGCTGCCATATGTCCAGGATTTCCCAGAGATATCCGGGATTCGTCTGTCGGAAATAACATCTGGGCGGGATTTCTGAAAAGTCCAGGGCGTATGCCAACCCATTTTGGAAGTGTTGATATTATTAATAATAATAATAATAATAATAATAATAATAATAATAATAATAATACCCCACCCATCTGGCAGGGCTTCCCCAGCCACTCTGGGCGGCTTCCAACAAAATATTAAAATACAATAGTCTATTAAACATTAAAAGCTTCCCAAAACAAGGCTCCCTTCAGATGTCTTCTAAAAGTCTGGTAATCGTTTTTCTCTTTTACATCTGGTGGGAGGGCGTTCCACAGGGCAGGTGCCACTACTGAGAAGACCTTCTGCCTGGTTCCCTGTAACTTGGCTTCTCACAGTGAGGGAACTGCCAGAAGGCCCTCCCAGATGCACTGGGAAACCTCCTCTGAGAGCAGGTGGTTCTTGCTGCCATCTCTGAACCAGCATGGGTGGAACACTCCCCTCACGGCCAATGCAGTAATGGAGCAAAATAACCTGTCCACAGCAGAGCCTAACTGGAAGGAAACAAGGCCAGAGAAGCAAATCATGCTGGGGCACAGCAGGCAAACTCTTCTCTAGGCAGGTACTATGAGAACAGAAAGGCTGAGGGAGAGCAACGTTGTGGTTAAAGGGCAGGACTGGTGACATCATAGATGTGGAATACTATGATTATTTTGGTGCTAGCCTGATCACCATGGAAGAGCAGCACGATATAAACATAAATGTAATTATCTATGTAATTACGGTGTTGCCAGGATACAGCTCCAGCTGACAACGTCTTCTCCAGCTCACAACTGCCATCACTGAAGCCACCAGAGGAAGAGGAAGCAACAGCCCATTCTGTTGTGCTTAGATCCAGCTACGTGCTCTTTTTAATTACTAAGAACTACTGCCTGCGTTTGCTTTTTTTTCCACCTCATCTGTCTCCTGAGAAATCTCTATGTGGGACCAGAAGCTACAGTTAGAACTGGATATGGAACAACTGATTGGTTCAAAATTGGGAAAGGAGTATGCCAAGGCTGTATATTGTCTCCCTGCTTATTTAACTTATATGCAGAATTCATCATGTGAAAGGCTGGGCTGGATGAATCCCAAGCTGGAATTAAGATTGCTGGAAGAAATATCAACAACCTCAGATATGCAGATGACACAACCTTGATGGCAGAAAGTGAGGAGGAATTAAAGAACCTTTAATGCTTGGCAGGGCGTTGGACTCGAAGGCCCTTGTGGTCTATTCCAACTCTATGATTCTATGAAAGAGGAGAGCGCAAAATATGGTCTGAAACTCAACATCAAAAAAACGAAGATCATGGCCCCCGTCCCATCACCTCCTGGCAAATAGAAGGGGAAGAAATGGAGGCAGTGAAAGATTTTACTTTCTTGGGCTCCATGATCACTGCAGATAGTGACAGCAGCCTCAAAATTAAAAGATGCCTGCTTCTTGGGAGAAAAGCAATGACAAACCTAGACAGCATCTTAAAGAGCAGAGACATCACCTTGCCAACAAAGTTAAAGCTATGGTTTTCCCAGTAGTGATGTATGGAAGTGAGAGCTGGACCATAAAGAAGGCTGATCGCCGAAGAATTGATGCTTTTCAATTATGGTGCTGGAGGAGACTCTTGAGAGTCCATGGACTGCAAGAAGATCAAACCTCTCCATTCTGAAGGAAATCAGCCCTGAGTGCTCACTGGAAGGACAGATCCTGAAGCTGAGGCTCCAATACTTTGGCCACCTCGTGAGAAGAGAAGACTCCCTGGAAAAGACCCTGATGTTGGGAAAGATGGAGGGCACAAGGAGAAGGGGACAACAGAGGACAAGATGGTTGGACAGCGTTCTCGAAGCTACCAACATGAGTTTGGCCAAACTGCGGGAGGCAGTGGAAGACAGGAGTGCCTGGCGTGCTCTGGTCCATGGGGTCACGAAGAGTCGGACACGACTAAACGACTAAACAACAACAACCCCTCTCTTTTCCTTTTGTGCCATGACCTTTTAGAGTCTGAGCATGGAGGGTTATCTCTTATTCCCAATCTCTGCAAGCCTTTTTCCAACTGTACAGTGGGACATAAATGCTTCTAAGCAATCACTTAATTCATTCAGCATCACAAAAAGATGAAGGGTGTCCTTTTTGCAAGCTTATTCCCTTATTTCTTAATGTCTGCATCTGCCCTTTGCTCTGCAACTCATTCATTCATCCTTGCATCACTATCTTCGGCCACAGCATGCTTCCCAACAGGGACGCTGATGCTCTTCCGCATTCCCAGGAGCCACAAATTCTACTTCTCGAGCACTAAATCGGAAGACTCGTTTCTGCTGCACTGAGTTAATTTAATCCCTGTCCCCAAGAAAGAGGAGAGGCAAGGAAAATTCATCTTCAATTAAAACTCCATTTAATTTGTTGCAAGGAAGTCAGAAAATGAAAAGAAATGCGGCTGCCCCAACAAGCTGATATTAGCGCATCCCTGGCCGGGCCAGACTTCTGCCGGCTACTGCAAAGTGACAAAACGTGAAAGAGCTTGGATGGCTTTTGGGTGCCCTCTGGACCTTGCCAGACTCCAGCTCCCATCATCCTTTGGGCCACACCGGCTGTGGAGGGCTGATGGGAGTTGGAGTTCCACATGATACAGAGGGCACTAGGTCGGGGAAAGTTGGCCTAAGCCTAAGATATATTGAAAAAAGAAAGAAAAAGGTGCCCCAAGACTGTAATTTGGCTATAACATTTACGCCCTTGCCATTTACAGTGGACGCTTGGGTTGCGAATGTGATCCGTGCGGGATCCGCCACACAGTCACATAAAATAAGTTGGTTCTCCAGCAAACGTGAAGCCAATCTCTCATTCCCAGAGGCCCCAGCTCTACCAATCTGACAGCAAAACAGCAATTCAGTCTTAAGACATAATGAGACGGCATTCCTGCAGTTGCAAAATCAAATGCCTAATTGCCTGTGAACTCAGTTCCAGAATGAACATTCACAGATGCTCACTGACTATTGGAAAGGGCATAGCTAGTTTGCAAACTTTGGGAGGTATCTGCAAGGTATCTTCCTTGCAAAAAATAATAATAATTTATTTTTAAAGATTAAACAAATAGATAATAATATTTATTCACACCACTGGTAAAAGTGAGTGGTGATAACAGTGGTATCTTGGGCTTGCCAATCGGAAGGTTGGCGGTTCGAATCCCCATGATGGGGTGAGCTCCTGGTGCTCTGTCCTAGCAGTTCAAAAGCACACCAGTACAGGTAGATAAATAGGTGGCGGGAAGGTAAACGGTGTTTCCATGCTCTCTGGCTTCCATCACAGTGCTCTGTTGCGCCAGAAGTGGTTTAGTAGCCATGCTGGCCACATGACCCAGAAAGCTGTCTGTGGACAAACACCAGCTACCTCAGCCTGAAAGCGAGATGAGCGCCGCAACCCCATGGTCGCCTTTGACTGAACTTAACCATGCCGGGTCCTTTATCTTTTACCTTAACAGTTCCTTGAGACAGCTGATTTGACCCCAGTAAATCCGTTTGGATTACTGCAACACACTCTATGCAGGGGCTGCCTTTGACAAGTGCTCAGAAACTTCCACTGGTTCAAAGAGCTGCAGCCAGATTGCTGAGCAGGGCAGGTTATCGGAAGAGCAGACAACTGCCTTGTCACCACAGTTCCACTGGCTATTGGTCTGTTTCCAGGCACAATTCAAAGCACTGGTTAGGACCTATAAAGCACTACATGGCTTAGGTCCAAGCTCTCCGAAAGACCATATTCCCTTATATGAACCTGCCCGGATTTTATGATATTCAGGGAAGGCCCTTCTCTCAGTCCCAACACCCTCACAGGTACTCTTGGTGGGGATGTAGGAGAAGGGCCTTCTTGGTGGCTGCTCCCAGACTTTGGAACTTCCTCCCTAGAGAATCTAGAATGGCTCTCTCCTTGTCCTTCTGCCATCAGATGAATACCTTGTGCCAACTGGATTTGGGGAACTGAATGAAAGGACTGGTGCCATGCTGTTTTTATCGTAAATATTTGCAGGTTTTAAAACAGATTATATATATAGTTTTAATTCTATTAATGTCTAATTGTTTTTAATGAATGGTTTTTTCCTATGTTTTTAACAATTCTTGTTTTTATCTGTAAGCCTCCTTGAGTCCCATCAGGGGAAAACGCAGGGTATAAATCATCAACAACAACAACAACAGTTTCTTGCACTCGTATTTCAAACAAGCAAGTAGAAGGTATACAGAGAAGCCAGCAATAACCTTCTCAGACCTTTCCCCACTTGCCCACACATTAACTTGTTTATTATGCAAATTGTTCATTATTATTCAAAACAAAGTAGCTGAAACTTGCCTCTCCAGATTTGCCCAAGGGAACGAACAATCACAAGACCTTGTTGGAAAAAACTGAAGCAATTCCTAAACTACATTACAATCTGTGCAAACAATTTTTTGGCAAAGGCTTTTCGCACTGCACTGAAATGCATCTGCTCACCGGATCAATCGCATTAGTCTGGATTCTTCTTTATTCCCAACAGGAATGCAGAACCTGATCAGCACTCTAAGCAAGCAAGCAAGTTGAAGGGGAGGGGCATTTGACCCTGAACTGCCTGCAAACACCCCTCCAAAGTACTAAATCAGGCATCCCCAGACTCGGCCCTCCAGATGTTTTGGGACTACAATTCCCATCATCCCTGACCATTGGACCTATTAGCTAGGGATGATGGGAGTTGTAGTCCCAAAATATCTGGAGGGCCGGGTTTGGGGATGCCTGTACTAAAGCAAAAAGGTACACATGTTTAATACCAACTGGGCAAGGATTTCCTTGTATGTAAGCACACAGACTCAAGGGGCTATTTCCATGAGGTCCAGGTTCATGCCAACATAGAAATATTGCAAGATTTCCTCCAGAAACAGCAGCAGCAGCAAAACACAACTCCACACTGCACTGTCATTCCCAAAACAGCAATTCAAAGTGTGCAACGGCAATGTTGTTAGATCCAGTCCAAAATTAAAACAGAACATTCACAAAACGGTACACCCTGAAAGTAAAATTGTAGGCATGTACTCTCGGCAGATTTCCATGGAAAGAGAGCAAGCTACAAGACGGGCTATCTCACACCACATCGCTCAAGATTAACGAGGTAGAATTTCTCGTTTGCTGCCAAGATGCATGCATTTTTGGAGGGGGGACCTGGTTAGCCAAATTTGTGTCTTGGCATTCAGACAAACGTCAACCTAAGCAGCATTCTGCTGGCCATCACGCATTGCAAGTCCATGCCACAAAGCGATCACCCACGCCACATGGCAGACTAGTGGGCATCAATGGCTTGCCACACTGATTCAGCCAGCAGGGGCAGCCACTACTGCAAAACTCAGCAATTTCCAGTGGCCTCATTCAGTCCACATCTTCGGTGGCAAGTTCTCGAGTGCCGGGAAATCGAGGGATTGGCTTCCATGTGGGAAAACAGCCCTGTCTCTGATCTTCTTCCTGTAGAGATGCTCGCATCACTTTTGAGAGTCCAAGATGACGGGCGCCCATCAATCACATTAAGCTGCCTTGAAGGCAACGTGAACGCTGTACAGTAACAGACTGTACTCTGCAATTCCCTGCGTGAAGCTGCAGGCGCGTGGCATCAATCCGCACTCCTGCTTTCTTCCTTACGGGCTGCCAGCATGCTGAGCTTGCGGCAATTCCTACAGGCCAACGTTTTCGTTAGACCAGCGGCTCTCTGATGTAAGGGATAGGCATTAAGAACCCGCCTGCACATTACACGACTCCCCTGGCAATCTGCCCAGTTCTGCTTGTAAAGGAAGCTGATCTTCAGATAAGGAGGAATGGAGAGGTTTGCAAGGGCTGCCTTAAATCCTTGCTGTCCTGGGATGGTGGAAGCCATTACAGGTTTGGACTCACCACAGCGGTTTCTTGCTAGAAGCAGGCGAGGGAAGAGAGTTGTCAGCTGCCCAGACAATCTCCTTCCTGTTATCTCTGGCAGGTGATCTTCCCAACTCTGAACCATGGGGTAAAGCAACTGCACAATATAACAACAGGAAGGGCGGTAGGACTGGTTTGACACAGAGGAATGGTGGGAAAAACTAGGTGTAAACTGTTTAAATCATTATTTGCTGATATTTAATTTTACTGTTTACTATTATAGTCTAATGGATTGTTGAATATTGCTTTATTTAAATTGCTTATTCTAAAGTTATGTTTTTATTATGACTTTTTTGCATTGGATCAGAATGTTATTAGGTGTATAATCTTTGCTGTCCATTTAATAATAATAATAATAATAATAATAATAATAATAATAATAATAATAATACTTTATTTCTACCCCGCCCATCTGGCAGGGTTTCCCCAGCCACTCTGGGCGGTTTCCAGCAAAAGATTAAAAATACATTCAAACATCAGTCATTAAAAACTTCCCTAAAGAGGGCTGCCTTCAGATGTCTTCTAAATGTCAGATTTTGTTGTTTCTTCATCTTGTGTCAGGCTTCAAAGAATCCAATCCCCCTCCCTCACAGCTGGCAGCCAGAAATGGGAAAACAAGGTTTTTATTTCAATATTCAAAGAGAGAGAGACGTATGATGTTGCCTCTTAGATAACGGCGTTGCTCCGAGTTAAGTCCCACCCCCTCAGTTCCTCCTATTCTATGTCATCCCTGTCCTTTCTGCCTCTGAGCTTTTTGTTCTCCTACTCTCAAGGCATGCCTGGTCCTGGAAGGGGGGGTCAGGAATGCTTTCTAGAGACTCTGAGTCTGTCAGCTATCTCTCCCCAGTGTTTCCTCTTCCTCCTGCTCCTCTCCCAATATTTCCCAGCTTCTCCCCTCTGCAGCCTCTGAACTATGACCTTCTGCAAACCACTGTTCTAAATCTATACCGTCTCCCTCTTCTCTGGGAAGGGCAGCAGAAGGAGGGGGAGAAGTCTCCACCATTCCTCCTAAGTCCAGTCTCTGACAGCTTGCAAACCGCCTTGTGTATAGTAACATAGAAAGGCAGTATACAAATTAAAAGTGAAATGAAATGAAAGTGAAACGAAATCTCTGGCTCAGCGCTATCTTTAGCATATGGGCCGTCGGGGTGCAAAGATCCGCCCAGCACCCCCAAAATTAGTTTGGCCCCCAAATTAACTTTTATTATGCTTATGTCAGACACCACGCTTATGCCTTATCTCTTGTTTACATCCTGACAAGCGCCACCGTTGTGAACGGCTGGCGCGGCGCATCTTTGGAAAATGAGCACACAAAGTCAAAAGTCCTTAGTGAAACAGTAGGTATACATTTCGTTAATACCTAGGTATATATGTATTTTGTTTTTCTAGCTTGTTCAAAATTATTTATTGTTTCATAACAGGTCAATAGTTAAGAGCTTAGGCGGTTTCAGCGGCAAGTGCTCGGCACCCCCCAGAATTTGGCACCCAGGTGCCCTGCACCCCTCGCACCCCCAGGTAAAGACTGTGGCTTATTCCTTCCCTGGTCCAGTCCTCCTCCCAAGTAGACAGGTTTTGCAGGAACAGCCCGATGCAAAGACAGGGGTTTGCGACGCACATCCTTTCTAAACATGGCCATATTGTCACACACACCCACCAGATCAGTTAATATCCTTGGAACAGGAAAGTTTGGATAAGAAATCAGGAAAACGCAAAGCACTCAAAGACAGGAAGCTTGAAGGATGGGTAGATGTCAGCCAGATGGAGCCAGCAGGTTTCTCCCCGAAGTGCTGCCAGCCTCGTTCCTAGAAGATGCAGCCCTTGAATGCTTTTGGGGGCTCAGCCTTTGTCAGAGGAGAAGGAGGGAAATCTAATGAGACCTGACATTTTGCTGAGAACCACACGCCTTAAGAGCACAGCGGGGTGAACCAGCTCTGTCCAAAGGAGCTGGCCAAGTTTACCGAAATGCAGCATCAGCAGCTCTCCAAAAACAGCATCTTTGAGAGGCGACAAAGAAGGCAAGGAAATGCAATTAGAATAGGGGTTGTTTTTTCCCCCTGATGAGTGATGGATGAGAGAGACCTTCTCAAAATTATGCAGTGTGCAAAAGCAGCTCTTTTTTCATGGTTTGGTTATCTATTTCAACTGTTTCCTCTCTAGGAAGTGGAGTCACCTTACCTGCCAAATAGCAACTGAGGACGGCGGCGCAATTGGGGTGCAGCATAGTCCCCTCTCACACATTGTAGGCCTATTCCTAACCCCACCAGCAATTAAATTATTTTTAACATAGCATCTAACCCAGGCTTTCTCAACCTCGGCCCTCCAGATGTTTCGAGACTACAGTTCCCATCATCCCTGGCCACTGGTCCTGTTAGCTAGGGATCATGGGAGTTGTAGGTCAAAAACATCTGGAGGGCTGAGGTTGAGGAAGCCTGATCTAGCCCCATCTGGACTATATAGTTCAAGTGATATTGTGGCGCTTTAGACAGTCGTGCCTACTCTCCAAGAACCCTGGGAATCCTATTTATTATTTATTATTATATTTTTTATATTGCCCCTTGTCTGAGGATCACAGGGCGCTTTACAATAGAAAAAAAACCCCAAAAATATTTAACATGGTAACAAACAAAACTACATCCCCAATTGAGTTCCGGCTGAAAAAAACAACCCTGAAGTGGGTCCTGGGGCGTCTTGCCCATAAAGGCAAGTGGCGCAGGGTGCCAAGGCGCCAAGTCCTGGAGGGTGCCAGGGAAGAGGCGGAGACTGGATGCGGCGCCTCCCAGAATCAGCTCGCTGCCCTCGCCCGCCTTGCTGAAGCAGCGCCGCGCCTGGAGCCTTGCCTCTTCCCTGCCAGAAGAGCTGCCGTCCAGCTGCTGCCCACCTCCTCCAGTCCCGGAAAGCTGCCAGCAGCGCCCTAAAAAGGTCAGCAACTCTGGGAAATGGGGAGGGGTGCCGGAGGGATCTTTGCACCACAGCGCTGGATATATCGGATTTTTCGCTCCATAAGACGCACCTGCCCATAAGATAGTTTTTAGAGGAGGAAAACAAAGGGAAAAATATTCTGAATGAAACAGTGGGTGTATGATTTTTGTGGTTCATGCTGTGGCCACAGACATGTGATCTGATGGTGAATTTGGGGTGACCCAATGTAAAAATCCTGAGGATCCATGGGCTTTTACCTCCCCCCGCCCAGGCAGCCTCCGCTAGTGTCCCTTATCTCTCTTCCGATTACACCAATCAGCTGTTTCCTTTCAACACTCCCTTCCCTCTTGTTCGCCTTAGTGTCTTTTCCTTAGCTGGAGCAGTTTTTTGCTCTTCCTTTTCTTCTAATTTCTCTCCTCATTGCGTTAGTATTCCTGTTTCCCCCCTTTGCAAGTTTACTGTCTTTCCCTCCCCCCTCCCAGGCAGCCTCCTTTATCTCTAGCGTCCCTTATCTCTCTCCCCGATCGGCAAACAATCACCGGCTTTGTTTCAACACCCACTTCCCTCTTTCAAAAAAGAAAGAAAGCATGATGAATGCTTCTCTTAATGCATCCTAAAGTGGCACCAGACTTTTGTATTGTACCGTCTTCACTTTTGACTCCTTTTGATCTGCTTTTTGCCCCTGGGCAATTCGGCTCCAGGGACCACACATTCGCGCCATAAGACGCACAGACATTTCCCCTTACTTTTTAGGAAGGAAAAAGTGTGTCTTATGGAGTAAAAAATACGGTACTTAAGACGGCCCTGAGTGGGTCTACCCTTGAGCAAAACCTAGTTGACTACCACCCTACATTTCCAAGAAACACAGTTTGATAGAATTGGGTAAATGACTAGAGATTGCCGTTTTACATTTTTGGCTTGCTAAGCAGCGGAAAACCAAAAAGTCTCTCCCTCTCTTGAAATACAAGACTGGGAGCTTGTGGTTTGTTATCCAAGTCACCTTATACACCACTTTATTTATGATAGTAATTTACTCCAAACAGGCAGAGGAGGGGGGGAAACTTCCAAGAGAGACAGTTATCAGCAAATCTTTTTTCCGGTCTCATGTCCCAGGGTAATTATTTATTGCAGTTGCCAAACACAGTGCTTGAATTGCGCTTCCTCAGCTGTACAGTTATGATTTTGTCACTTTTCTGTTCTGGGCAAAGTTATGATGCCAAAGTACGGGGAGGGGAGGAACCAGCAAACAATAAAATGTGGAGCACGAATCATAAGAGATGCTGGTCTTCGGCCTCCAGAAAAGAGACTGGCCAGTTCACATCAGAAAGCCGGAATGGCATAGTGGTTAGCGTGTTGGACTAGGACCTGGGAGACCAGGGTTCGAATCCCCATTCGGCCATGAAACTCACTGGGTGACTTGAGAGACAATCACTGCCTCTCAACCCAACCAACCTCATAGGTTTGTTGTGCGGATTAAACAAGGAAGGAGAAACCTATGCATACCACCTTGAGCTACTGGGAAGAAGGGACATGGGTGGTGCTGTGGTCTAAACCACTGAGCCTCTTGGGCTTGCTGATCAGGAGGTCGGCGGTTCAAATCCCCGTGACAGCATGAGCTCCTATTGCTGTGCCCCAGCTCCTGCCAACCTAGCAGTTCAAAAGCACACCGGTGCAAGAAGATAGATAGGTACCGCTTTGGTGGAAAGGTAAACGGCATTTCCGTGCGGTCTGGTTTCCATCACGGTGTTCTGTTGTGCCAGAAGCGGTTTAGTCCTGCTGGCCACATGACCCAGAAAGCTGTCTGTGGACAAATGCCGGCTCCCTCGGCCTGAAAGCGAGATGAGCGCTGCAACCCCATAGTCACCTTTGACTGGATTTAACCCTCCAGGGGTCCTTTACCTTTTACCTTTACCTTACTCGGAAGAAAAGGTGGGATGTTAATGCAATGAATAATAATAGTAATAATACTATTATTAGGGCATTCACACATGGGACTGCCTCTCCTGGTATGCCCGGCAGAAGACCTTAAGGTCCACAAATGACAACATTTTGGAGGTTGCAAGGTGGTTAGATTGGTCTCAACAAGGCCCAGGGCCTTTTCTGTACTGGCCCCGACTTGGTGGAACGCTCTGTCACAAGAGACTAGGGCCCTGCAGGACTTGACATCTTTCCACAGGGCGTGCAAGACAGAGCTGCTCCACCTGGCCTTTGGTTTGGACTCAGACTGACCCTTATGTCCCCCCCCCCCTTATGGTTTTGATCTATGGGCTACTTTTAAAATGAGGCTGCATTTTAAATTGCATTTTAACTTGTATTTTAAATTGGTATTATTAATATTATTAATGTTTTTCACTGTAATTTTACTGGTGTTAGCTGCCCTGAGCCCGGCTCTGGCTGGGGAGGGCGGGGTAAAAATAAACTCAGTTACAAATAAACTCAGTTACAAACTCAGTTATAAATTTATACAGTTGCAATAAGTTGTTTTTCATTAACTTAATTTAACTTTATCTAACAAATACAATGGTACCTCGTGTTAAGAACTTAATTTGTTCCGGAGATCCGTTCTTAACCTGAAACTGTTCTTAACCTGAAGCACCACTTTAGCTAATGGGGCCTCCCGCTGCCGCTGCTGCGCAATTTCTGTTCTCAGCCTGAAGCAAAGTTCTTAACCCAAGGTACTATTTCTGGGTTAGCAGAGTATGTAACCTGAAGCGTATGTGACCTGAAGCGTATGTAACCCGAGGTACCACTGTACTTATATTGCATGGCTCATTCAATGCTAGCCAGATGTTTAACTGAGAATCAATCACAGTCAGTTCATTCTTTGAAAAATTGGACTTTAGAGCTGTGTTGCCCACAAAATGGCAACTAGACATTCCATTTTGGTGACTGTAACCGTGGTTAAAGGAGCCATGTGGCATCTAACTTATAAAGCTGAGTTTCTAAAACGGCTATGGGCATCTGATTGGTCACTGTCAGAATAAAATACTGGATTAAATGGGCCTTTGGCTTGACCCAGCAAGGCTTTTCTTGTGTTCTTATACAGCTAAATAATAAATATCAAAGTGAACAGCATACTTAGTTCTTAAGAAGTATAAATCTCTCCAAAACAGGCAACAGACCTACTTCCTCATTAACCAAGTCCCCTATCAACATCTCCACCTTATCCAAATTGAGCATCATTGTCCTAACGCAGCCCACCATCGATACCTTCTCCATCCAGAAAAGCGTTGCTCAAAGTTCTCCCGAAAAGTTGTGATCACCAACAATCCCTTCTGCCAAAAATAAAAAGGAAAACGCATCCTTGAACCCGCGACATTCCCCTTCAGAACTGCCAATGCTGACACAAAGGTCCCCCCAAAAATAGCAGATTCATCAGGACTAGCGACTTAACTCCTGGCACCATCTCCAGCTGCGTAATTCCATTAAAGCCAATAGATGCTCCAGGGCCAAAAGTCAGCTCCGCTTGCTCAAAAAAAAAAAAAGATACAATATAAATAAATAAATAAATAAATAAATAAATAAATAGCACAATGTTTGCCTACTGAACGCTCTCTATCTAACAGCATCAATGCATCTTTGCAAAAGGTATGTATTACACCTCATGTCAGGATGAGCCAAGATCTGCTAGCGGAGAGACGGCCAAAGCTTTCCGCCATTCCGATAGTCCCCTGCCAAAATATTTGCATCATTGCTGGAGATCTTAGCGTGCTCCGGAGGATATCAAGAAGGCAGGAAGGAAGGTTCTTTGTCACTGTCATCTGAAAATTCCCTAACCTTACACACAGGTCATATAATTGTACAGTGGTACCTCGGGTTACAGACTCTTCAGGCTACAGACGCTTCAGGTTACAGACTCCTCTAACCCAGAAATAGTACCTCGGGTTAAGAACTTTGCTTCAGGATGAGAACAGAAATCGTGCGGCAGCAGTGGGAGGCCCCATTAGCTAAAGTGGTACCTCAGGTTGAGAACAGTCTTAAGAACGGACCTCCAGAATGAATTACGGTAAGTTCTTAACCCGAGGTACCACTGTAAATCCTAGAACTAACAGAGTTAACAGAAATGGCTGTTTTTTCTAGGGCTATACATTGGTACCTCGGGTTACAGGCGCTTCAGGTTACAGATGCTTCAGGTTACAGACTCCGCTAACCCAGAAATAGTACCTCGGGTTAAGAACTTTGTTTCAGGATGAGAACAGAAATCGCACAGCGGCAGCGGTGCAGCGGCAGGCCCCATTAGCCGAAGTGGTGCTTCAGATCAAGAACAGTTTCAGGTTAAGAACGGACCTCCAGAACGAATTAAGTTCTTAACCAGATGTACCACTGTACCAATTATTTGCCCATTTTTATTTTGGAGGTGAACTTTCCCGGTTTACAAGGATGTTCATGCTTTTTCACATCTCTTCTACACAAATTTTCCCAATCCGACTTGCACTTTTAATGCAAGTTCTCCCCCCCCCCACACACACACACAATATGTTCACAGCTTCTTTCTACTTCAAAAAGCGATTCCAGCCAACCAGGAGTCACATAGTGAACAAGATGTCATCCCAACACTAAGAGAACCAATCATATTTGACCAGGTGCTGACATCATCAATGGCAAACAACGCTTCCTGAACTGACCACATGCCAATCAGGAACGTGCAAGCAATTGAGGGCTATGTTTTTGTCCTTTTCACAGCAATCACTGAAAAATCACCAAAGGGAGGCACTTTCAAATACTGATGAAAATGTTAGTAAATCCCCCGTTTGTTTGTTTGTTTGTTTGTTTGTTTGTTTGTTTGTTTGTTGCAATTGTATCCCACCTCTTCCTCCAAAAAGCTCAAGGTAGCATCCTTGGTCCTCCCCATCCTCATTTTATCCTCACAACAAACCTGTGAAGTGGGCTAAGCTGAGATTGAGGGACTGGCCAAAGGTCAGTGAAATTCATGGCCGAGTGGAGATTTGAACCCTGGTCTCCCAGGTCTTAGTCCACCACTCTAACCATTACACCACACTGTCTCTCCCTGCCCCCTCCATAGTGAGTACTGTGGGAATGTTCTGGGGTGCAGGAGAGGATATATTGACTAATTATATCCTTATCCAACTTGTGCTAACAAGTTCCCAAAATATCAGCAGAGTTTATAGACATTCCCCTTTAAGTTCGCAACGGTAACGTGTGCACAGGTTCGCTAGAACCTCTATAATAATTACTCTGGTAATTTCCCCTTTTGTTCCCTCTTAAAATACAAGACACGACACAGTCTTCATAAAAGTATAAAAGAGTTTACTCACGTTCTGTTCACAATATGATCCCAGAAGGCAGACAGCTTAAAAAGGTTACATACATTTAGAATCTATCTTGTAGCAAGATAGTCCTTATCTCCTCTCTTGGCTGGGAGCCAAGAGCATCCTTAGATGTTTCCTCATGGAAGGAAGATGGCAGAGAGAGAGAATGACTGCCTGCCCTGTGCTTTTGTCATTACCTGCACAGGTGAGGCCACACCCACCTCTGGTCACATGCGGAGGAAGTCCGTCCCCAGGAAGTTTACCTGCTTGCTAGACAGACATCCCTCCCCATGTTCTAACATGTACACTCTAGGAATGTTGTCATTGACTGCTCCTGTGTTTACATCCCACAAATACGACAACCATTATCTCTCCTATCAGGGATGATGGTTAAGTGGATCTTCACAGTGAGTCTTTGAACAGATGCGAAGGACAGCTGTGAAATGTGATTTTACAAGGGGTCTCCATGCAGTTGTCATAACTCATCAACTAGCCCAGGGTGAGGTCATAGGATTAAAGTTTGCCCGTGATAATTACAGACCAAGCGTCCTTTTTGCTACTGGTCTCTGTCAGGTTGCTATCATGAATCAGTGATCTAGGTCACTGTCTCTCATCACACGCAGCAATTTCAAAAAGCAGTCCATCGCCTGCTGATTACTTGGCGAAGTTCAAATGCTGTCCAATATTTCAGCAAAACACATCTTTCTTGATTTAAGCATGTCAGCAGGGATCAGAATTCTTGCCCTCTTCTCTGCTGGAGTCTGTGTTTTCTTATCCTCTCCTTAGTTTTGACACCCATTCAAATAACTGAATCTGCAGGTGCTTCGTGAGGATTAAGGCCTATTTAGAATAAAAGGGCCATCATTTTAATATAGGGCAAAGAGGTGTGGATCTGTTCAAGTTTGAAGGTTTGTTGGTTGGCATCAAAAGGGTTCTTTCTGAGGGTGGTAGCCAAGTTTTACTCAAAGTAAGCCAGTGTCAGAAACTCAGGTATATAGGCTACAGTAGGTGCCAACCCTTAAACCAGGGTTACAGTCGCCAAAATGAAACACCTAGCTGCCATTTTTGGGCCAGATGGCTCTAAGGTCTTATTTTTCAATATGACTTTTTGGTGGCCAACAGCCAGGTGCAAAATGCGCCTGGCAAATTTCAAAGAATCAACCCAAGCTACTAATTTTCAATGAGTCTACTCGAAGTAGAAGTAGCACTGGATCCTAATACAATCTGCAAGAACTCTGCTGAAATCACAGCAAGGTATCTTGCACTTTCATGCCAGAAATATCTACTGCAGTCTTCCCAAACCTGATGACCTCCATATGTTTCAGACAAAAACTCCAGCCAGCATGCTTGGATAGTAGACTCTGACTCACAGCATCTTGTGAAGCCCTTCCAAACATGAGCATTAACAATATTGCCTGAGGCCACTGTAGAAACAGACTGCAGGTGGCTAACCAGGAGCAGAATGTTGACTACCTCGCAGGGGTGTAAGCGCTGGGAAAACAGGAGCAGGCTGAAAGGCAGCTTTCGTGACCCAAGTCTTTTGCTAGCCCTGCTATACAGACAGGAATTATTCCAAGGCCATCGATCAGAGGATGGCAACCTGCAGCCCTCAACAAAGCCCACAAGCACTTTAGGCCACTGGCAAGTGGAAGCTGTCCCTCCCTCAAAAACAACCTAGCAGGGAGGAAAAGAGAGACAGAGAGAAGTTGGTGGCCCCCAAGAGATTACTCTCCAAGGGAATGTGGCCCTTGACAGAAGCAGGAAAAGGCTGCTGGCCCCTTAAATAAATGTAATGTGCAACACTACCACATAATAAGTGTAATAAATAAATGTGATGTGCAACACTACTACAATGAAGCTGATCAGTGCAAAGTTTTGCAATGCGAGACCGCATTACTCACTTCCAGTCAAGAGAGGTTTGCAAGACAGAGCCATATTTGACTCACAACAATCCAACAGAGCCAACAAAATTATCAGAAGCATGAGCAAACCCACCACTATGGGATGAGTGAATTATTCCTTCAAAGCCAACAGCTTTGATGTCACCACTCCTCTTCCTTGCGTCCAAGTTCGATTGAATAAAGGAATGTGCTGCTGACCAGATGTCTGTTGCCTGGAGTCGATGACACCAGCACTCAATGATCTGCATAGAATAGACTTTGTATGGAGCCCCTTTTCTCCTTCCCCTATGGTGAGCCGTGATCTCATCTAGGTGACCAAGCAGTGGATTTTTTTTCTTTAAAAATGAAGTTAGTTGTTCTTGTTTTCCCTCTAGGGCCACGGTTCTCAATGTGGGACACACACCCCACAAGGGTGCAATGTGATTTTTAAGGGGGGCAATCGAGAATGAGTTATTAACAGTGAATGGCCTTTTAGGCTTCCTCCGTGTGAATAGGAGTTCACTTTTTGAATAATAAGAATAATATGTCAAGGTGGGTGCATCAGAGTTTTAGAGATACAGTGGTACCTCCGGTTACATACGCTTCAGGTTACAGAAGCTTCAGGTCTGTACAGACTCCGCTAACCCAGAAATAGTACCTCGGGTTAAGAACTTTGCTTCAGGATGAGAACAAAAAATGTGCTCCGGTGGCGCAGTGGCAGCGGGAGGCCACATTAGCTAAAGTGGTGCTTCAGGTTAAGAACAGTTTCAGGTTAAGAACAGACCTCCAGAATGAATTAAGTTCTTAAACCGAGGTACCACTGTACTTAGGTGGGGCATGGGTAAAAAAAATGTTGGGAACCACTGCTCTAAGGCTATTGATGTTCTATTATTATTATTATTATTATTATTATTATTATTATTATTATTATATTGTTTATACGCCACCCACCTGACTAGGTTGCCCCAGTCTGGGCGGCTCCCAACAAAATATTAAAAACACAGTAAAACATCAACCAATACAATAGTTTTATCTGTTTGACATCTGATGGGAGAGCGTTCCACTGGGAGCATGCCCCTGCTGGGAAGGCCCTCTGCCTTGTTCCCTGTAACCTCACTTCTCGCAGTGAGGGAACCACCAGAAGGCCCTCGGAGGTGGACCTCAGCATCCGGGCTGAGCGATGGGGGTGGAAACGCTCCTTCAGGTATACAAGGCCAAAGCCATTAAGGGCTTTAAAGGTCAGCACCAACACTTTGAATTGTGCTCGGAAACATACCAGGAGCCAGTGCAGATCCTTTTGGACCGGGGTTATATGGTCCTGGCGGCTGCTCCCAGCTGCCGCATTCTGTATTAGCTGTAGTTTCCGAGTCACCTTCAAAGGTAGCCCCAAAGGTAGAGTGCATTGCAGTAGTCCAAGTGGGAGATAACCAGAGCATGCACCACCCTAGCAAGGCAGTCCGTGGGCAGGTAGGGTTTCAGCTGGTGTACCAGATGGAGCTGGTAGACAACCACCCCGGAAACAGAATTAACCTGAGCCTCCATGGACATGTTCATTGGTTTCATCACAACTCTTCTTGGTGTCTAAGTTCAATTTAATAAAGCAATGTGCCACCAGATGAAATGAGCTCCCATGACCCACAAAGTTTAGGGATCCCTGAACCAGATACTGTGATCTGCCCCCTTTTGCCATTGGTTCAAGATCCTAGTTACGACCTACCACGGCCCAGGTGCAACAGACCTGAGAAGCCATCTCCACGCCTAACGTTCCACCATTGCAGCTTTTAAGTTTCAGGGTGGTATTCCTGCTGCATTCACCATCTATGCACCAAGTTAGGACTGCAGAGAAGTTTGTTTGATGGTGGCTGGGCCTCTCAGCATTGCAACCTTCTTCCCGCAGCCACTCCCCAAAGCCCAAATGTGACAACAAAGGCAAGTGTGCAAAAATGAAGTAACCGCGTGGAATATTCTTTCCAGGACTGTCCCACTTTGGACTGTTGGTTGGGGAACTAAAACCACAGAATTGTTGAGTTGGAAGGGACCGCAAGGGTCATCTAGTCCAACCCCGTGCAATGCAGGAATTTCAGCTAAAGCATCCATGACAGATGTCCAACCAACCTCTGCTTAAAATCCTCCAAGGAAGAAGAGTCCCAAGGGAGACTGTCCTACTGTCAAACAGCTCTTGCCATCAGAAAGTTTTTCCTGATGTTTAGTCGAAATCTCCTTTCATGTAACTTGAAGCCATTGGCCTCCAGAGCAGGAGAAAACCAGGATCTTTGGATGAAGGGCAGTATACACATTTAATAAAGAAATAACCTGGAAGGGCCCTTTTCCCAGGTTGGGCCCAAACCTGAGTCTGGACTCACAGCCCTTCCAAAGCCCTTTCTCAGAAACATGAATATTCCAGTTACCTCAAGAGTAGGGAACCTATGACCCTCCCGATGTTGCTGAACTACAACTCCCATCGGCCCCTGCAAGCATGTCCAATGGGCAGGAGTGATGGGGGTTACAATACGATATGATACGATGATACAATAATCTTTCTTGTCATTGTCCCATACAGAACAACGAAATTGAAAAAATCTACATCAGACATTCAAAAACCAACAAGCCTGCTATCCCAGCCTGGTTAGCCCCCTAAAAACTCTGATACCCCATAATTAAATACAATATACTCCCATAGAGACTACCTTACCTTGTTGTTTAGCAACACCCGGAGAGTCAAAGGCCCCCCACTCCTGATCTGGAAGAACCACAGGTTCTTAATTTTTGCTCTTTCTGGTTCTTAGGTGGCATAAAATCACAAAGGCCCTGAAAATGTATATACAATGCCCCCTCTTTTTTTCATAGTTTAAAACTTGAATATATGCAAGTTTTGAACATAAATGCATATAGAACATACTCTTGTTCTGAATTTCTCCACTGCCACCAGCACTTTTCACCCACCAACCGTTGAAAGCAAAAGCACCACCTAAAAATTCATAAATAGTACCTACAACTCTCCCCACCCTCCCCGATATTTCGGAGTGGGGGGAGGAGAATGCCCAAAGCCTTTGTGAGTAATTCCATTTCAGCAGATTTTCAATGCCATTTAAATAAAAAGATCCCCCCCCCCAAAGTGACCACACACCGACAGAACACATCTCATATTATCTCCAGGGTTTAATAACAGGCCAGAAAAGACTTCCATGGGTCCGTGGGAATGATAAATGAAAGCAGCTCTGGCCAAAATCCATAAAAAAACCCTTTCCATTTCAGCAAACCTTCAGATTGCAGTGCTATGCATGTTGCCTTTAAGTCCAATGAACATAAAGGGGCTTGTTTCTGTGTAACCATGCATAGGACTGAATTGTTAGCCATTTTCACCTGTCCCCATACAAGACACCCATTGATGTTGATTCATATCCGACAAAGTACAAATCTTACTTATACCTGTCAATATAGCTAGAACGGAACGGCTGTGCTGCACGTAAATGAGTGGCAATTTTACTAAGTGCATCGCAAAAGGAACCTATGCTTGATTAATCATCACATTTTCATTTGTATCCCCTGCCTATAATTTGGTGGGGGTTTTTAAAAAAAGAAACACACACATGCTTCTTGCAGCTGAGCAATTATATCCATGCAGCCATCCCTTGAAGCACTGGTGTGTCAACATCTGCCTTTTGTCCCTGAATTTCCCCTCTCTGCTCCTGATGTGAAAGCTCCCAGCTCCAATTTGCGTCCCTTTCTAGAGCCATATCTCCGGTATCTCCAACGTCAACAGTGCAAGGAGGGGAAGCAGGCAACCAAGATGTCTTAGCTGTGCAGCCTTGCACTTCGAGCATCAAATGGAAACAGAGGAGCTGGGATCTACAGAGGCGCTTCTAATCTAAAACCAGGCAGGGGAGTAGGAGAAATGAAGGGGATGATGAGAGAGAAAGGCATGGAGGGGTGAGATATAGTTGGGTCTGTGTACCATTCAGCCCGAGATAGTGCAACGGTGAGACTACGCCAAGGCAGGAGCAAAGCAGTGAGCAATTCTGCTCCACAGATCTGTGCCAATACGGAATCGCATCTGCTGTACATACAGACATTCAACATAGAAGTCCTTGCTCCTTTGCACATGGGACAAAAGGATGGAGCATTTGCTCCACACTAAAATTGGGAAGAAAAAGACACTGTGTTCCAGCAGGCATAATCTTGGGCAAAAATGGGACTGGGGTTTTATCCCTGCAGCTGCCTAGGCCCAACCGGTTGTATAAAAGCAGCCCATCAGAAGAGAAACAGTTTCCCCATCTGTACATTGGGACCAGTGGCGAGGATGATAATAGAGCCTGGCAGAAGCTGGGCAGCATCATCATAAGAATCCCAAAATGCTGTCTCAACAGTAACTTTGATTTACTGCATGAAGCCCTTGGGGAGACGGCACACGGCAAGTCATTCCCTCCCCCCTTGCAATTATTCCTCCAATTGTTTGCAAAGAAAGTAACATGACTGATAGCAGGTACCTGTCATTTGGCTGGAAGCGGAGTGGAGGGGAAATGAAGACACAAGCAAACAGGCTCTGAAATGAAATGAACATTTATCCACTAGAGCAGGCCAAGCACCCTGCCAGAGGCAGCTAGACCTGTGTCTTTTTCAGAGAGAGATACGAAAACAGGGAAAGTTGGCGATGCCCAATCCTGGGGTCTTGCCTTTGAGATGATGGAGCTTGGTCCTCAATAACCCAAAAACTAACTGCAATCCAATCTTGCGCTCCCCTGAGCCTACCAATGCGAGCGGTCTGCCACCGCAACATACAGTAGCAATGAGTTCCACAGGTAACTGATGCATTGTACAAAGCACTATTCCCTTTCGTTTTGTTTCTTTAGATATGCAGCTTACCACTTTCAATGGATGGCTCCCTCGTTTGTATGGGTTTTCTTTGTTTTGTTTTTAGATTAGCGAGAGGGTGAGTCATTTTTTCTACCCTCCCGTCTCTTCCTCCTCACCCCCCTTCCCGGGTTGTTGCTACATCTCTCACCTTTTTCTGTTTTTACCCAATGATGGATCGATGGCTATGCAAAGCTTAATGGACACGTGTCTCCCCAACCCCCACCCCTGCAAGCAAAGCAGCCTGGCGCCAGAATCGAGGCCCAAAACTAACTGGTTATGGCAGGGTTTTTTGGGGTTTTGTGTGGTTGTTTTTAAGAGTAGCAAACTGGCGAGTAACCCTACCGCGCAAACAGCAGGGGAAACTGGCACAAATCGGTGCACGGGAAGGGATGGGAAATAGGTAGCCTATTCATCTCTTTGCAGCTTGCAGATACGGCTTGCAGATAGCACTTCCGTCCAGATAAAGCCAAGACAAATAGGTAGGATGGGAGAGAGGGAGAGAGAGAGGGCTATGGTAGGCGATCTCCAAGGATGGAGGGCAGAAGGGTAGGTGGCTAGGCAGATATTTACAACTGGAGATCTCCCGACTAGGTGCCTAGGTGGACTGAACGATAGATGGAAGGAATGGCACAGCGAGGGATGGAGAAGAGGAAGAGGGAGGGATGCTGCTGTAGAAAAAGGTTGGGAATGCTGCAAGGATGGAGGTGGATGGAGAAGGGGGAATTGGCTGGGAGGAAGGAATCGTAGATGGAGGGGCCCGTGGCTGGAGGGGGCTAAGGGATTGGAAGGAGGGTTTTCAAAGGGTTATCGATTAAAGGGGTGCGGGCGCCTTTCGGCTTGCCAGAAGAGATGTGGAGGCAGCGGAGATGGAATGGAGAGATGGTCCTACGCGGCTGGAGCGGTGGTGGGTCTTAAGGCGGCCGCCCCCACCACCCCCCAGTTGAGACCACTACCACCACCTCCCGCCCGTCCGCCGGCTCCCTTTACTCACACGTAAGCGTGGTAGATGAACGCCCAGCCTCGGGGCCTCTCGAGCACGTTGTAGAGGAAATTCTGGAGCTTGCGGTAGAAGGCGTTCCTCTTGGGCGGCTTGCCGGAGACGGCCGAGCGGGGCTTGCTGAGGATGGAGCCGCGCTTGCTGCCGCCCTCGGGGCCGGCGATGAGCAGCGCGCCGTCGCGGGTGGAGTCCGGCGCGCCGGGATCGAGACCCACGAAGCCCACCTTGAGCTTCTTCTCGCCCGACGCGCTCGGGTACACGCCTCCGTTGCGCGATTTCTGCACCATCCTGCTTTGGGGGGGGGGGTTGCGATGGGGCGGCGATGGGGGGGAGGATGGGGAGGGGGGGTCTCAGAGGGGCTGCGAGGGGGGAGCAGGAGGAGGGTGAGGAGGGCGGAGGGGCTGCCCCGGGCCGGATGGGGGCCGTGGCATGGCGGGGGTTGCGGGGAGCGGTCGGCGAGGAAGAGGCGCGGAGGAGGGAGGAGGAAGAAGAAGAGCGGGCGCTGCGGCGGAGGATGCCGCAGCTTCCCCGCGCTGGCGAAGGAGCCGGAGGAGCGGAGGGGAGGGAGGCGGCGGCGGGTGGCCGGGAGGGGGAGCGGCGTGGAGGGAAAGCGAGAAGGAGCTTCTGCAATCTGGGCAGCCCACTCTCCGCCTGCTTTTGGCGCAGCTCCGCCCCGACGCCGGCGGTGCCTCCCCGCGCCCCCTCCCTTAACCCTTCCTGCGCCTCTCTCCGGCTGCCGGCAGCCTTGGCAACGGCGCAGGCGGATGCGGGGGGGGGGGAATCACACCATCAAAATATTCTATTCAAATATACCGTGGATATTTGAATAAAATATTGGGGGGCCCAGGTATGGCTTTCCCCGCATGATCGATCAAAGCAGGCGTCCATGCACACCATTTGAATGGCAATGTCAATCAACTTGGGGAGGGGGCTGGCCCCTTCAAATATTTTATTTTGGGGTGGCAAAGGAACCGGAGCATATCAGCCACCTGCTAGGGGCCGAGGTCTCTCGCCCGACTCCAATAAAGTCCCCCCCCTCCCTTGATGGGCAAATGATATGGGTACACCACATCATGTGATCAGTTATTCAGGGCAGGGCTTACCTGGTTCCCCCTCCCCCAATATTTGATTTAAGTTGGTACCCCTGGAGCTCGGTCCCTAAGTGTTGGTTCCTATGCACAGAATTGTAGCGACCCTAGGGTCATCTAGTCCAACCCCCTGCAATTCAGGAATCTTTTGCCCAGTGTGGAACTCGAACCCACGACCCTGAGATTAAGAGCCTCATGCTCTACCAACTGGGATCCCGGTGGTCCCTTCCAACTCTACAATTTTATGAACACAAAGCACAATCCTCCAGCGACCTTATTCAAAGAAACCAGAACCTGGGTTCTGCAGAACTGACACTCGAACTCAGGTCGCAAGGGGAAAACATGCTAAGAAGAAGAAGAAGAGTTTAGATTTGATATCCCGCTTTATCACTACCCGAAGGAGTCTCAAAGCGGCTAACAATCTCCTTTCCCTTCCTCCCCCACAACAAACACTCTGTGAGGTGAGTGGGGCTGAGAGACTTCAGAGAAGTGTGACTAGCCCAAGGTCACCCAGCAGCTGCATGTGGAGGAGCGGAGACACAAACCCGGTTCCCCAGATTACGAGTCCACCGCTCTTAACCACTACACCACACTGGAAGACACGCTTGGCAAATCCACACCGTGATCAACTCCCACCCAAAAAACAATGTCCCCACTGTGGAAGGACGCATGGATCCAGAATTGGCCTCCACAGTCACTTACGGACTCATTGTTAAATCTGTGTTTATGGAAGACAATCTTACTCAGCTATGAGTGATCGCCAAAGAAGAATAAATTATAATAAATTTTTATTTATGCCCCGCCCTTCTCGGTTAAGAAGAAGAAGCAGCATGCAGAACTGGGCTGTGATTAAGCATACGTATGCACAAAGCTGCAAAAGACAGAAGAACAAACCCATATATTGTGCCAAAAAGATATTTTTAAGACAAAACCTGTTGTATTCAAAATAATCTTGAGGAAGTCCCTGCATTGGTAGAATATGATTGCAAGCTTTGAGATGCAAGGTGCTTTCTCAAAGCTACAACAGATAAAACATAAAGCTGGTGCAATTGTGAATTGATGGCTTTAAAAATAATGCAAAAGGGTCCCAGCAGCTTGTTCTCTTGGCCCAGCTGAGTTGACAAGGGTAACAAGCAAGCTTTCCAGCAGCACAAAACTTTGGTTCAGAGCACCCCAGCTGGCAAAGCTGGCATCAGGCAGCAACAAGTGAAATAACAAACCATAAAGAGCTTTCAATAGACAAATAAAACATCAAACCATTATGGGCTTTCAGTAAACCCCAAATTTCATGTGGCATTGCCTTCCTGAAATAACATATTACTTAACCTTATGCCAGTGGCAAAATTAACCGTTGCAAAGCGTCGGAGGACTCTGATTGCAGAGCTGTTCTTGGACTGGCACCAACAGATATGTAGTCTAGCGCTAATGGAAAAATTAATATCTCAGTGATGGGCACGCTGCAGGAATCAAAACACAGACAACTTCTCTGCTGTTTGGTTCTCCTTTATTAGTCATGATAAAAAGAAATGTGGATTCTGGACTCCTCGTACCCAAGGACAATTGTGGGACAATAATGTGATGTGAAAAGTGATGGTTTGATGTGCCTTCTCTACCTGTTATCATCCTCAGTTGCTTTCTGTTTCTTGTGTTATCTTGCATTTGACAGTTCTGGCCTTAATAATGCTTCCTACCAATATTCTGGGGCAGAAAGCATACTGTACTTTGTGTACAATACTCTGGTTAGGAGGCCAGGTTTGGAGATAAGCTTCACATTTAAAAAACAATTAATATGAAGAATTTCATACCTGAGTTCTTTAAGAACTCTCTGGTGAATGTCAATTTGGCCCCAGCATCTTGTCAATTTTCAATTAATCAATTTGTATCAATCTCTGAAAGGTGTATTTGTTTTATTTATTTTTTGCTTTAGCATCAATAAACACTTGTCCTGGAATATGCATCTTGTCATCTTTGTTGTACAAAGGGCGCATCTACACTTTTCCCATGTCTAGAAAGCACGAGTCTGAACTGTTTTCCACTCGTCCCACACTTTATAAGCATAAGTCCAAGAGATTTTGCCTTTCCCCACTGCTTTCCTCCAGAAAAGCCACTCTTTAGTGCTAAATTGGAACAAATGGCAATCCACAGAACAATCAATTGCCATTTGTTCTGATTCAGCAGTAAAGAATGGTCTGGGAAAGGCAGCAGGCCAAATGGAGATGTGGATAAACCCACTGTTTTTCACATTACCCCCCCCCCCTCACAAAAGGTTGCAAAGGTGGGAGATATCTCTCTGATAGCATCCACTGGAAAGACTGATCCAGGTATTTCATTTACTTCTCGATGATTTGCTCCTCCTCCTATAGCACTTACTTTCTCTCTTTTCCATCTAAAAGTCCTCTTCTTGTCTTTTCTATTATTATTTTTTTCCATTTGCAAATGAAAGGGGGAATTAAAGAAGACAAAATAAAGAAAAAAGAAATAATATACAAATAATACTAGTAGTAGCAAAAAAACACAACACCTCACAATATTGGCTCACGTTACAGATACAGTAACCATCACTACATGTGTCTTAAGTTAAGCATCTAATATACAGTAATATAAGCCCTCTTGATGTTCGAGCAAGTATCCACACAGATTTGACATCTATATGATGCAGGTATGAATGTAGGCAAGGCAGTGAGCTCCTCAAACCAATTGTGCAATATACGGTACGTGTTTCTTTTTCTTTTTTTTTAAATATTTTTATTAAACAGTTTTTATAATCACACAAACAATACATAATACATGACAACAACAAATACATAAACAAACAATAACAAACATAAAAACAAAAAAAGGAAAAAAGAAAACAAGTACCATTTCATATCCTAATTTCTTAAACCTTTCTTCCTCGACTTCCTCATGCCTCCCTTTTCTGTATTCCAAATTCTGATCAATTACTCAGCAAATCTTCCCTTATTTTACTTTAAATTTAAGCTAATCTTCCTTATTCTCCTTGTCTTAACCATTGCTAATAGTAACCATTTGCTTTCCAGTCCAACATCATTCTAACTTTCATTAATTTTGTAATATTTCTTTAAATAGTCCTTAAACTTTTTCCATTCTTCTTCCGCTGCTTCTCTTCCCTGGTTTCGGATTCTGCTCGTCATTTCTGCCAAGCCCATGTAGTCAATCACCTTCATCTGCCATTCTTCCAGTGTGGGTAGATCTTGTGTCTTCCAGTACTTTGCAATGAGTATTCTAGCTGCTGTTGTAGCATACATAAAGAAAGTTATATCCGTCTTTAACACCCCTTGGCCGGCAATGCCCAAGAGAAAGGCCTCTGGTTTCTTAGTGAAGGTATATTTAAATACCTTTTTAAGTTCATTATAGATCATTTCCCAGAATGCCTTAATCTTCGGGCACGTCCACCAAAGGTGAAAAAAAGTACCTTCCTTTTCTTTACATTTCCAACATTTATTATCAGGCAAATGGTAAATCTTTGCAAGCTTGACTGGGGTTATGTACCACCTATAAATCATTTTCATAATATTTTCTCTTAAGGCATTACATGCCGTGAATTTCATCCCGGTGGTCCACAACTTTTCCCAGTCAGCAAACAAAATATTATGACCAATGTCCTGAGCCCATTTAATCATAGTTAATTTAACCGTTTCATCTTGTGTATTCCATTTCAGCAGCAAATTGTACATTTTTGACAGATTCTTAGTACTGGATTCTAGCAATTCAGTCTCCAATTTTGATTTTTCCACCTGGAAGCCAATCTTACTGTCCAATTTAAACACTTCATTTATTTGGTGATAGTGCAACCAATCTCTCACCTTGTCTTTTAATTTCTCAAAACTCTGCAATCTCAGTTTGTCCCCTTCCTTGGTACGTGTTTCTTTTTCCAAGCTCCAGGTATAAGTTTCTTAGCAACCATAAAGGCTCACGAAATCCATCTAACAGCGCTTCTGCTTATCAGACCTACTGCCAGCTGGGGCAAGCCCAGAACTGGATGAGGCCGAGGAGGAGGAGGAGGGCCTCTAAGCAGCCCTGTCACCTACCAAGGCCATGCTGTACTACTGTGTTGGCCTTGGGCTGAGTCTCGGAACCAGAGGAGTCTCAGTCTGCACTGGATCCTTTGCCTCAGGCATCACCTGAACCAAGTCTGGGGCCTGATCCTGAAGAGTCCCAGTCTGCAGAGGTTCCCCTGCAACAAACCCCAGCTGGGGTGAGTCAGGGGCCTGAGCCTGCCCTGGCTCCAGATGCAGGGATTACCTTGTTGCCTTCAGCTGGGCCATCACTTACAGCTGCTCCACTACCGGTTTGGTCAGGGGAGGCTGAGGCGGCCTCTGGGTCTAGTAACCCGCCGACGTCTCCTGAGCTGCAGAGACTGAGGTCTGAGAGAAGGAGAGACCTGAGTACTCGCAGGAGGAGTGCTCGCCTTCGGGCGAGACAGAGAGGTGAGTTGCTGGGGGATCAGGACCGGCCGCTACCCCAACAAAGATAAAAGGCTGTCAGACCCCGCCCCAGGTTACGGGAGCAACACTGCTGTATGCCAGATCCTGCCTGGAATCCTGTACCTGTCCTTGCCTGGTTTCCTGCCTTGTGCCCTGCCTTGGCCCTGTCAGACTGACTCCTAGCAGAACCTTCAAATTCTGGTCCGGTCCTGGACCGTGTTTCATGAGTTACCCCCAGGCCCAGCACAATTACCTTGTGATATGACCACCCAGATCTGCTTGGTGTGGCTGCAGATTAAAGGTCCTGACACACCTGGATGGTCTCGCCTTGCAGTGTTGTATCTCCCCAAGCCTCAACCCGAACTCAAAAACAGAGGAGGACATGAGTGGGGAGGCAAGGACTTCTTGAAGAAACACTGTTCGCCCACTCGGAGTCCCAGGGCAGTCCCTGTCATCCCCACACACAGCTGCAGGACAGAAACAACTTCTCAGAGGCGGTGGAGCGAACAGGTGGGCTGGGCTAGTCCATCTTCAGAAGGCCTTTGCACCTTGCAAATCTCCCCAGCCATTGCTGAGAGTACTGCAGCAAGCTTTCTCACAGGGCTCTGTCCAAGGTGCTGACCACTTCTGCCTCCTCTGAGGCAGACCCTGGCTTTACCTGCATTTCCCTGCCTTTCCTGGACTTGACCCGGCCTTCTGAGTAAGTGCTGTTATTATAGCCCATTTCCCCAGTGAGCTGGGCAGAGGGTCAGAACAGGATCCCAAGACCCTTCGAGACCATCCCCAGGACCCCATGAACAGGGAAATTTTTCAATTTATCAATTTGCAAAATGTAAAAAAAGGTAAAGGACCCCTGGACGATTAAGTCCAGTCAAAGTCCAGACTGCCTTGCCCCACCCTCTGGCCCTAGGAGTCCTCATAAGGGAGCCGTTCCTGGAGGAAGAACTGTGAGGGGAGAGACTCCATCAGACAAGACCTCCTTCCACCTGCCTTGCTCTACCCTCTGCTTCTCTCTTTTTTTTAAATAAATGTTTATTAAGATTTTGCAAAACAAAAGATTCATCATTTCAAAATGTATCATTTCCATACATAAGGTTCATATAAAAAACAAATACAACAGAAAAACGAAAATATATAGCAAAAAAAAGAAGAATAGAGAAAAGAAAAGAAAAATGAAAAACCCTTTTTCTTAAATTTCTAAAGTTCCATACCCCTCTGTCTTGACCTCCTCACATCCCCCTTTTTTGTGTTCCTCTTTATTCGAATCCAATTCAGCAAATTCAAAACCTTATTTAAACCATACTTAATTTTACATTCTTCTAATTATTATGTCCCGAATTTCCATTATTTTAATCCATATCTCCTCTTATATGCTATGACATAATAGTGTTCTGTTCATAACCCCCTAACCTTTTTAACATTCTTCTTTTAATTCACCTTTAACCAAGTCACACAAACCCTGTTTCCTTCACTTCCCACATCATATTAACACTCCAAGATTTTACAATATTTCTGTAAATAGTCCTTAAACTTTTTCCAGTCCTGTTCAATCAAATCTTCTCCCTGATCGCGGATTCTGCCAGTCATTTCAGCCATCTCCATGTAGTCGATCACTTGCGTCTGCCATTCCTCCACGGTGGGTAAATCTTGTGTCTTCCAGTACTTGGCAAGAAGTATTCTTGCTGCTGTTGTTGCATACATAAAAAATGTTCTATCTTTCTTTGACACCCATTGGCCAACTATGCCCAAAAGAAAGGCCTCTGGTTTCTTAGGGAAGGTACTTTTGAATACCTTCTTTTTTAAAAAAAATAAAATAAATTTTTATTAATTTTCCAATACATATTAAATAACAATACAAAACAATACAAAAACAAACAAACATATAAACATGTATAATTTCTTAACCTTCTTTTCCTTAAACCTTCTTTCAACGACTTCCCCATACCTCCTTTTTCTGCATCCTTGTTTTAAATTTTTCCAGCAACCCCTAATTTTATTTACTTATGGCAGTTCCTTTAAATCCTTTTTCCCATATCCAATTGTTTATCGCTGCAATTCTATTTTGCATTACTCAGAACATTTTAGCACTCATTAATTTTACAACAGTTCTTAAGGTAAACTTTAAATTTCTTCCAGTCTTCTTCCACCGTCTCTTTCCCTTGGTCTCGGATTCTGCCGGTCATCTCAGCCAGTCCCATGTAGTCAATCACCTTCGTCTGCCATTCTTCCAGTGTGGGTAGTTCTTGTGTCTTCCAGTACTTTGCTAAAAGTACTCTTGCTGCTGTTGTCGCATACATAAAAAACATCCTATCTTTCTTTGACACCAATTGGCCTACCATGCCCAAGAGAAAGGCCTCTGGTTTCTTCGCAAAAGTGCATTTAAGCACCTTTTTCGTTTCATTATAGATCCTTTCCCAGAAAGCCTTAATCTTTGGGCATGTCCACCAAAGGTGATAAAAAGTACCTTCAGTTTCATTACATTTCCAGCATTTGTTATTGGGCAAATGGTAAATTTTTGCAAGCTTGACTGGGGTCATGTACCACCTATAAATCATTTTCATAATATTCTCTCTTAAGGCATTACATGCCGTAAACTTTATACCGGTGGTCCATAACTGTTCCCAGTCTGCAAACATAATGTCATGTCCAATGTCCTGTGCCCATTTAATCATAGCTGATTTAACCATCTCATCCTGTGTATTCCATTTCAACAGCAAGTTATACATTCTTGACAGATTCTTAGTGCTGGGTTCCAAAAGCTCTGTTTCTAATTTCGACCTTTCCACCTGAAAGCCAATTTTCCTGTCCTGTTTAAAAACTTCATTTATCTGGTAATAATGGAGCCAATCTCTTACTTTGGACTTCAATTTCTCATAACTTTGCAATTTAACTTTTCCCTCCTCATACTCTATAATTTCCCAATATTTCGGCCATTTAGATTCCATGTTTAATTTTTTCACTTCCTTAGCTTCCATCGGTGACAACCACCTGGGTGTTTTGTTTTCCAACAAGTCTTTATATCTAATCCATACATTATATAGGGCTTTTCTAACAATATGGTTTTTGAAACCTTGGTGGATCTTGACCTTGTCGTACCATATATATGCATGCCAGCCAAATCTATTATTAAACCCTTCCAAGTCCAAAATATCTGTATTTTCAAGAAGCAGCCAGTTTTTCAGCCAGCAAAAAGCCGCTGATTCATAGTACAATTTTAAGTCCGGCAGGGCAAACCCCCCTCTTTCTTTTGCGTCAGTTAGTATCTTAAATTTTATTCTGGGCTTTTTGCCCTGCCAGACAAATCTAGATATATCTTTTTGCCACCTCTTGAAACAATCCATTTTGTCCACAATCTGCAATGTTTGAAACAAAAATAACATTCTCGGCAAAACATTCATCTTAATAACAGCAATTCGGCCTAACAAGGAAAGTCTCAAACTTGACCATATTTCTAAATCTTTTTTCACTTCTGCCCAACATTTCTCATAGTTATCTTTAAATAGATTCACATTCTTAGATGTCAAATTTATCCCCAGGTATTTCACCTTCTTTGCTATCAATAAACCAGTATCATTCTGGAATTTCTCTCTTTCTGCACTTGTTAAATTTTTATCCAATACTTTCGTTTTCTGTTTATTCAGCTTAAAGCCTGCTACTTGACCAAATACTTGTATTAACTCTAAAACTCTTCTCGTACTAGTGTCTGGCTCTTGTAAAGTTAAAACTAGATCATCTGCAAATGCTCTCAGTTTGTACTGTTTAGCTCTGACCTGAATCCCTTTAACCAGCTGGTCCCCTCTAATCATGTTTAATAAAACCTCCAGGACTGATATAAAAAGCAGTGGGGATGGTACTTTTGAATACCTTCTTGAGTTCATTATATATCATCTCCCAGTAAGCCTTGACCCTTTTGGGGCTTCTCGGCCTTTTGGCTAAGATCAAGTGTAGTACCCTCTGCTTCTCAATGTGTATTGTATTGTTTAATGTACTGTGGCTTGCCGTTGTTTTATTGATTATAATTTAGATATTATTGTAACTGTTGAGTGGATTTCTGTTTAACTTTTATATGTTGATATTATTATTTTATACTATTCTAATTGATTGTTGAATGCTATTTTTTTGATGTAGGCTGCCTATTTTGTGGTTATGTTTTATTATCCCATTTTTGTATTGCATTAGATTGTTATAAGATGTACATTTTTTGTTTCTTCAGCTTGTAAACCGCCTTGAGTATTGTAAGACAGAAAGGTGGTATACAAACTAAAAATGATGATGATGAAAGGTGACTATGAGGTTACAGCGCTCATCTCACTTTCAGGCCATGGGAGCCGGCGTTTGTCCACAGACAGCTTTTCCGGGTCATGTGGCCAGCATGACGAAAGCGCTTCTGGCGCAACAAACACTGTGATGGAAACCAGAGCAGCGCACGGAAATGCTATTTACCTTCCTGCCGCAGCGGTACCTATTTATCTACGTGCACTGGTGTGCTTTCAAACTGCTAGGTTGGCAGGAGCTGGGACAGAGCAACGGGAGCTCACTCCCTTGTGGGGATTTGAACCGTCGACCTTCTGATCAGCAAGCCCAAGAGGTTCAGTGGTTTAGACCACAGCGCCACCTGCATCAGTCTCTGAAAGCTGTATTGTTATTTTTTTGCTTTAGTGTAGATAAAGACTTGTCCTGGAATATGCAATTTAAAGAGAAAGTGCTCGTGAACAGAGGAAGTGATGGATCAACATGGAAACCCAGAACTGAAGGGACTTTAAAAGACAATTAGACCAATTCATGGAGGAGGAGGGGACTCTCAATGGCTGCTAGCCACAATGGCTATGATCTGCCTCCACAGCTGGAGGGAGCAATGCTTCTGAATATGTATTGCTGGAAACCACAGAAGGGGAGAGGGCTCTTGTGCTCAAATCCTGCTTGCGGGTTTTCCACAAGCATCTGTTTGGCGACTGTGAGACCAGGATACTGGATAATAATAATAATAATAATAATAATAATAATAATAATAATAATGTATTTATACCCCACCCATCTGGCTGGGTTTCCCCAGTCACTCTGGGTGGCTTCCACAGAGACCAAAATTACACTAAAATGTCACACATTAAAAACTTCCCTGAACAGGGCTGCCTTAAGGTGTCTTCTGAATGTCAGTTAGTTATTTTTCTCTTTGACATCTGGTGGGAGGGCAATCCACAGGGTGGGTGCCACTACTGAGAAGGCCCTCTGCCTGGTTCCCTGTAGCTTTGCTTCTCGCAATGAGGGAACCGCCAGAAGGCCCTCAGCGCTGGACCTCAGTGTCCGGGCAGAATGATGGGGGTGGAGACGCTCCTTCAGGTATACTGGGCCATTGGTCTGATCTAGCAGACTTGTATTATGTTCTAAAGTCAGTGCCCACCCGACAGCACAAGGCCTCCCATCCCTGGGCCCTACTCAGGTGGAAGAACCCAAATCCAAACTTTAGCCTGCTCACCTTCCAGGACAAGATCGAAAACTGTTCCACTGGTACACAGCAGCTGCTGATGCAACATGCTTCAACAATTTGGGCTCCTGAACTACTGGACAGCTCTTGCTTGCAATGCAGGACTCTGGTCCCAAAGCAATAATAATAACAACAAGAATAATAAATTTATTATTTATACCCCACCCATCTGGCTGGGTTTCCCCAGCCACTCTGGGAGGCTTCCAACAGAACACTAAAATACAATAACCTATTAAACATTAAAAGCTTCCCTAAACAGGGCTGCCTTCAGATGTCTTCTAAAAGTCTGGTAGTTGTTGTTCTCTTTGACATCTGGTGGGAGGGCGTTCCACAGGGCAGGTGCCACTACCGAGAAGGCCCTCTGCCAGGTTCCCTGTAACTTGGCTTCTCGCAGTGAGGGAACTGCCAGAAGGCCCTCGGAGGTGGACCTCAGTGTCCAGGCAGAATGATGGGGGTGGAGATGCTTCTTCAGGTATACAGGACCAAGGCCGTTTAGGGCTTTAAAGGTCAGCACCAACACTTTGAATTGTATTCAAATGGCAATGAGAAGAGTTTTCAGGAAAACGACATTTCCCTTGGTCTTCTGAGCCTGTGCATACTCTGACCCCATCTGCTAAGACACTGGAGAGGAAGGAGGAAAGATTCGCTCCTCTCACTGCACACCAACTTGCTGCTACCACCAACAATGAAAAGGAAGCAGGGAATGTGATTGTGGGGGAAATCTTTTGTCTATAGGGAAAGGATGCTGGAGACTGAAGGACAGGGCCAGCCCACCCATGAGACAAGATGAAGCGGCTGCCTCAGGCAGCAAGAACCACTGAGGTAGCAGATCGAAATGTAAGTCATTCTTCCCCTCCATGTTCATGATGTATGTAGGTCTTCACTCACCCCTTCTTCCCTTGCAGAGAGGGGGAAGCACCATTTTGGGGTCTGCCTCAGGTGGCAAAATGTCTTGGGCAGGCCCTACGGGAGGATAACTGAGTGCTTAGAGAAATTGCCCACATTCTTCCCATCTTTCTTGGAAAAACTTATACTATTTCCAAACTAGGGAGCGCTTAGGAGAGCATGGCCATGTCTGTACCGAATAATAATAATAATAATAATAATAATAATAATAATAATAATAATAATTTATTATTTATACCCCGCCCATCTGTCTGGGCTTCCCCAGCCACTCTGGGCAGCTTCCAACCAAATATTAAAATACAGTAATACATCAAACATTAAAAGCTTCCCTAAACAGGGCTACCTTCAGACGTCTTCTAAAAGTTTGGTAGTTGTTGTTCTCTTTGACATCTGGTTAGCTTGCTTTTGATATACTTTTTATTGATTTTTTTTCACAACAAGGAAACAAAGTGTGTTCCAGTAAAAGGTATAAAAAGGAAAAGATAACTCTCCTTCGTTCCACAATCATCTTAAGTTTCATATTACATTCACAGCAACAATTACAAGTTAATCGATATTTGCTGCTCTGTGATTGCGTAGTGAATAAGAAAAAGAATAGCAAACACAGTCCCTGGTTATCTTTCATCATTGTTAGTAAAATACTGAAATGAAAACCACTGAAATTTGGGAAAGGCATTAAATACAATATACATTTTATAAGAGTGTTAGCATCACAAATTCCAACATCTTGCATAGTGAGATGGAGAGGGAATGTTGCTTTCTTGTTTATTAAACATATGTAATAAAATCATATCATTCTCCAACAAAGTGATATTTTTTTCACTTTTCCACACGTGACTCTTATTTTACCTGTAAGTTCTTCTGCAAAGGTGAGTTGTCCCACCTTATAGATCGATAACCGACTGTAGAGTTCTTTAGATGCTTCCAATGGTCTGAGCAATGGTCAATCAAGTGATTTCTTGTTTGTGACAGCTTTTTGGAAAATGGGATGGTTTTTTTCTTGGGGCTGATATGAGATAGAAAGCTGACCTTTTATATAAAGATAGATGATGATGATAAAGATATAGAAGGAGTTTTGCTAAGGCACCTCCACCCATTCCCAGATCAAATAGCCCTTGAATATCCACCTCTGTACAAGATGAATAAACTCTCAAGGGACTCTCAAGTTAACTCTCCCCCCTTTAATCTCCAAAACAAACTTTTCCTTCTTTACCTTCCAGCCACTGCTCCTTGTCTACCCTTCCTCTGGGACCACGGACAATTCCCTCCCTTCATTTATATTGCTACCTTGAAGATATTTTTAGATTGTGACCATGTTGCCCGAGTCTTCCTTTCCCCAGACTATATAAATTTAGCTCCCTTAGTCACTCTTGACTGACAAACATCTCGGTCGACCTTTCGGCGGGCATCTGACTTCTATCCTCTGCCTTCTGCTTTGGTTCCCATCATCTGACAGGCCATGAAAAAAATTAGCATTGCTTATTGCACATATGAATCTTATTTTGTAGATAAGACCACCCATGTACAAAGTGTTTTACATTACTATCTTCATTAAAATCACCTCTACAGCAACCTGGCAGAGCAGGCCATTGCTGTTCTAATTTTTGCACACGAGGAAATTGAGTCTCAGGGCATATTGCTCCACAGAACTATGATAATCCATTTCCTGAAAGTAGGGTTTGGATCCAGATTTTCTAGACCTAAGCCTAGCATGCTGCTCTCTAGTCCTTACATGTGTTCAAAGCTTCTTCCACATTTTTCTATTTTACTACTGTAAAAAAAAAGAAGACCTATATTTATCTATGCATCAGATCTAACCATGGTTTTCCCCCATTAAAATGCTTAAGGAGCTGTGCAAGAGGAGAAAGGAACCTGGAAATCAGCAACACACAGAAACAGAAACACAGCAAAATGCTGGGGGGGGAGTACCGTATTTTTTTTGCTCTATAAGACTCACTTTTTCCCTCCTAAAAAGTAAGGGGAAATGTGTGTGCGTCTTATGGAGCGAATGCAGGCTGCGCAGCTATCCCAGAAGTCAGAACAGCAAGAGGGATCGCTGCTTTTGCTGCACAGCGATCCCTCTTGCTGGCTTCTGAGATTCAGAATATTTTTTTTCTTGTTTTCCTCCTCCAAAAACTAGGTGCATCTTGTGGTCTGGTGTGTCTTATAGAGCGAAAAATACGGTATTTTAAAAAGCTTGAAGAGGACGGGTATCTGAGTGCCTAACAACACCTGTGTAATAAGAGAATGTCAAATGCTTTTTCAACATAATAAGCCATTTCAGAAGCGGACAGCCTTCAGAGCTATCACACCCTCTGGAAATTCTCCACAAGAACTGCAGCTTCCAGAATCCCAAAGATGTTCTGCAACAGGGCACGAAACTTCAGCAGATTCATCCAGCTAGATTAGAAAATGCAAATGATTTGAAGCTTTCATATGAATTCTCCCCTGCTTAACCTTGTGGAAGGTCTTCCTCGCCTTTCTTCTGGGCTTGATGAGACCAGCTCTCTGGCCAGAAGAATCGCAATATAATTGACCTATCCCTGCTTAAAAGAAATCCCTGTTTGTCTGTTATGAGAAGCATTCCGATTTGCCATGTTAATATTGCATGCACACAACAATAGCTTTCCATCCCTGCTCCAACTCATTTCCAATTTTTACATACAAGCACAAAGGGCACCTGCTGGTATGCTAAAAATACAACGGAAATGTCAATAATTGCTCTGGACACCTAGTTGTGCTTTGGCAATAGCGAGGCTCGCTCTTATCAGAGAGCAAGCCTTCCCCAACAATTTGCTGAGCTGCTATGGGATGTTCATGAATATTCCGAATGCTGGAGTTGCTGGCAATGATGCTGCTCAGAGTTTGGAGAAGGAATAGAATGAAAATTGTTGGCATCCATCTGTCTCAAGAGACAATGGAAGAGAGTGCCATTGGGGATAAAGTCACACCATTGAAAAAACAAAATTAAAAATTTCCTTCCAGTAGCACCTTAGAGACCAACTAAATTTGTTGGGGTAGTGATGTATGGAAGTGAGAGCTGGACCATAAAAAGGCTGATCGCCGAAGAATTTATGCTTTTGAATTATGGTCCTGGAAGAGACTTGTGAGAGTCCCATGGCCTGCAAGAAGATCAAACCTCTCCATTCTGAAGGAAATGTGCCCTGAGTGCTCACTGGAAGGACAGATCCTGAAGCTGAGGCTCCAATATTTTGGCCACCTCATGAGAAGAGAAGACTCCCTGGAAAAGACCCTGATGTTGGGAAAGATGGAGGGCACAAGGAGAAGGGGACGACAGAGGATGAGATGGTTGGATAGTGTTCTCGAAGCTACCAACATGAGTTTGACCAAGCTGTGGGAGGCAGTGGAAGACAGGAGTGCCTGGCGTGCTCTGGTCCATGGGATCACGTAGAGTCGGACACAACTAAACAACAATAACAAGTTTGTTATTGGTATGAGCTTTCGTGTGCATGCACGCTTCTTCAGACACACTGAAACAGAAGTCACCAGACCTTTATATATAGTGAGAGGGTGGGGAGGGGTATTACTCAGAAGGGTGATGGGAATGGATGATTGGCTGATAGGTGTGGTAAACCGGTTGACGAGTGTTAACGACTGCAATTGGTCTTACAGGAAAAAACAAGGGGTGAGATGGCAAAAAATACGGTAGCTTTACCATGTATAATGAGAATAAATTGTTTGTTAATAACTTATTACCAAACTTAAAACCATGGAGAGACCTGGTCTAAATAGAGACATTGGATTCTTATCTCATTCTACATGATAAAGCTACCGTTGTTGCAGAAGACGATGGGCGTTAATATGCTCTCTGTACAGGTGTATATGTCAAAGAATGTTGATAAGTCAGCCTACATCCTCAGTGAGGCTGTAACACCACTGACATGAGATGTAATAAAATGTTTCATGCCACAATTCCTACACAATCTTGCTTCTGCTGACTCTGCTGATACGTCGTAAAGCGTGCACATGTCTTTCGGATGTGTGCTGATGCTTTATGCAGGACTCCGCCAAGGGACCGTCCTGTCAAAATTCCCCGCCTTAGCCTGTTGTTGCTACTGTTGATGACGATAATTTGGTTGTCGGCTGGTGGTTTAAGAAGAAGCTCCTTGGGCTATGCACCAGATCCAGCCAGATCCCAGATCCTGAACCAAATAGAGCTGATTCAAATTTCCCTGGAATTTGGCCAGAGCAGAAAGGATCAGTCCAGAGAGATCTGGTACTGTCTCCTTGGAAGGCATCACAGTTTGGATCTTCAGTTCCAGGATGAAGAACATGTGTGGGGATGTCAAAAGGAGCGTGAAGCTGCTGACTTGGGGCAGTTGAGAAGAACTGGTTTTGCCAACCCCGCCATTGGGGCTCTAGGCCTTGAAAACATGAAGAACTTTTACAGATTGCTCTCTTTTGAAAGAAAACTACATGATGTATAGATGGTATGTAACACCAGTACAGATAGCAAAAATGTATAAAACTGGGTCAAACATATGTTGGAAATGTAAAGAAAAGGAAGGGACCTTTTACCATATGTGGTGGGAATGCAGAGAAATTAAAAAAAATTGGGAAATGATATATAATGAGTTGAAGAAAATGTTTCAAATAACATTTATATAAAAAAAAACCAGAAGCATTTTTGTTAGGGATTGTAGGACAAGACCTGCCAAGGAAAACAAAGAACTTATTTATGTATGCTACAACAGCGGCAAGAGTCTTGATAGCACAAGGATGGAAGAATGAGGAAATCCCGACAAAATAACAGTGGCAAGAGAAATTGATGAACTGTGCAGAACTGATGAAATTGACATACAAATTGCAAGATAAGGACAACTGTGACTTTAAAGAAGAATGGGAACTTTTTACAAATTACTTAAAAAGACAACAAAATGAACTGGACTCCTTGGCAGGTTTTGAATAAACATAAACAAATTTTGTGACGGTTCAGATAGTAGATAGATAATACAAGGATGTATACAATTTTACAATATGCAGAGAACAACATGAGTTGAGAAATCAGAGAGAGGAGCTGAGGGAAGTTTTGGGGGGAGGGGGGAGGGTTTGTTGGGGAGCTGGGACGGGGGAAGGGGGGAAATAAAGAAGATGATTTGTTTTGATAATTTGTTATGTTGAAATTGTCAATTAAAAAATACCGTATTTTTCGCTCTATAACACGCACCCGACCATAACACGCATGTAGTTTTTAGAGAAGGAAAATCCGTAGGCATGCCACCCGTAGGCATTTCCTCCATAACACGCACAGACATTTCCCCTTACTTTCTAGGAGGAAAAAAGTGAGTGTTATGGTGCAAAAAATACGGTATATAAAAAAGAGAGAGAACATGAAGAACTACTTCATCGACGTTCATGAACTCTATCAAAGAAGGTTGGCAGGCCAATGGAGTTTTGGAAAAACAAGGAAGCACACCGCTAAAGATTCTGCTTATTTGCTTTCCTCTAGAGAACCCTAGAACTTGCAAAGCTGAAGTTGCGTCCCCATGCACTGCTTGGAATGAATGGCAGATGAGCGACACCTTGCATGGTGTTTTTTCTTTATTTCTGACTATTTAAACTATCCCTCTGTGCATTTTCCTTGGCACCACGTGCAGGAAGGTCCCTTCTAAAGGAATTTTAGCAGTCTGCTAAAGCCACTCCATCTGGCCTGGGCATTTTATTTTATTTTATTTATTTTATTGGCACTGCCGGAGCAACCCGCCTTCGCCAATGGAAGGGCAGCGGGTGGATCAAATTGCCCCGACTCAGCACTGGCAGCAAACAGCCTCCCACTTCCAAACGCCTTATGAATTTTTTAGAGAAGGACCAAAGTGCCTTGCTGAGTCAGCCAATCAGAGGCAGCGGATTAGCGAGAGACGGATCTTAAATTATTAAGCAAGCACAGCTAGATGGGAGGTCGAGAGGGAGAGAGGGAATTGCTCCTTTCGCTGAACGGAAAGGCAGAAACACGGCCTGAGAGCCAGGAGGATGCAATAATTCTAGCGACTGGGCAGGCCAGAGACAAAATGTGTGGGAAGGAATCCGTTTCCCCTCCAGGTCATAAATTTTTATTGATTTTCACGATTTTTACAGATTCGCTTAAATTTCAATATATGCTTTTTCTTAAAATTCCATGAAATTTTTATCCCCACCTTTTACCTACAGCTTTGTAGAACACGCTTTTATCTAATATAATTATTGTATTTATCTAATGCAATACAATTATCTAGTACAATTTCACTTATCATTGTTTTCATTCCACTGCTCATAATTTGAACCCTGCCCACGTTTTCATTTGACTATAACAGTTCTTTAAACAGTCCAAAAAGGGTCTCCACTCTTCCATGCCCATTTCGTCTCTCTTCTCTCTTGTTTTTGCTGTCAATTTCGCCATTTCTGAATAGCTCATTCACTTCTGAAGCCATTCCTCCTTGGTTAGTCCTTCTCTTCCTTTCCATTTCTGCATGTACAGGATACCGGCTGCTGTTGTTGCATGCATAAATAGTTTAACCATCTTTTCCGGGACCTGAGTCCCTATTATCCTTGGGGCTGCCTTTGCTTTTGCTGTTTGGAAGCCCAATTCAATAACTGATATCAGAATCAAGGCTACAACCTTTGATTGGCAGGTCAACTAAATCAGGGTAGGGAACCATCTGCAGCTCAAAGGCCACATTCTCCTCTTGCAATTTTCTGGGGGACCACATGCTCACAGTGAGCTTTCAGGCCAAGGGAACCGGCATTTGTCTGCAGACAACTTTCCAGGCCATGTGGCCAGCAGGTCTAATCCGCTTCTGGTGTAACAGGACACCGTAATTGTTATGTACTGAGTTGAATAGGATCCAAAAGGCAGCAGTCTGATTCGTCCTAGAACAATAGGATTCAGAATGCAGCAGTCTGATGGGTCCTAGAACAATGCAGCAGTATGATTGGTTGGCAGGAACTACCCAATCATGCTCCAGATAGAAGTGAATCCACAACCTGATTGGCTTACAGTAGAATTCCGGAATTAGCCAATCATGTGCAGCCCATTGTGTAAATAATGTATATAAAGCAGGTACTTTGAGGGGACATTCATTCATTCCTCCTCACCACTATGAGCTGAATAAAGAGCATGAAATCACTTTGCGACTCTGAGTATATTTCAGTAATGGAAACCAGAGTGCCCGGAAACGCCATTTACCTTCCCGCCGCAGTGGTACCTACCGTATTTTTCGCTCTATAATACGCACCCGACCATAACACGCACATGGTTTTTAGAGGAGGAAAACAAGAAAAAAAATATTCTAAACGAAACAGTGGATGTATGATTTTTGTGGTTCATGCTGTGGCCACAGACATGTGATCTGACGGTGAGTTTGGGGTAGCCCAATGCAAAAATCCTGAGGATCCATGTGGATCCATGCTTTGTAACCACGATTTTGCACCACTGCGGCCCCAGGCAACAGTGGGTGCATGATTTTTTTGATGCAAGCTGTAGCCATGGACATGCTATGTGATCTGATGGTGAATTTGGGGTGACCCAGTGCAAAAATCCTGAGGATCCATGTGGATCCGTGCTTTGTAACCACGTTTTAAGTGGGGAGGGAAGGAAAAGCACTCAAGGGACAAGGAACACGCGTGGGGTGGGTGGAGAAGGATGCTGCTAATAATGCAGAAGAGGGGTATAAGAGGAGAAGCAAGCAGGCTCTGCTTCTCTCCCTCCTCCCTGGCTCACTGAAAAAAACAGCTCCGGACTCGTGTAAGTGGCTCCTCTCCTCTCCCGCTTTGCTCCTTTAAAGCAAGCAGGCTCTCTGTCCCTCTCTCCTCCCCACTTAGCGGCTCTTCTCCCGCTTTGCTGTTTCAAAGCGAGCCACGGAGGAGGGAAGGAAGGGGAACCATGGATCCTCTGTTCACGACTGCAGCAGATCCCCCCGCCATCCGTAGGCATTCACTCCATAACACGCACAGACATTTCCCCATACTTTCTAGGAGGAAAAAAGTGAGTGTTATGGTGCAAAAAATATGGTATTTATCTACTCAGGTCACTCAGAGGAGAAGATGGTGAAATGCAAACAGGGGACACAGAAAGGGCTGAACTCCTCAATGCCTTCTTTGCCTCAGTCTTCTCCGGTAAATAAAACAATGCCCGACCTGAAGAATTTGGAGCAAATGATTCAGCAAAGGAAACACAGCCCAGAATAACTAAGGAGATAGTACAAGAATACTTGGCTAGTTTAGATGTATTCAAGTCTCCAGGGCCAGATGAACTGCATCCAAGAGTATTAAAAGAACTGGCAGATGTGATCTCAGAACCACTGGCAGTCATCTTTGAGAATTCCTGGAGAACAGGCCAAGTCCCGGCAGACTGGAGGAGGGCAAATGTCGTCCCTATTTTCAAAAAGGGGAAAAGAGAGGACCCAAATAATTACCGCCCAGTCAGTCTGACATCAATACCAGGGAAGATTCTGGAGCAGATCATTAAGCAAACAGTCTGTGAGCACCTAGAAAGGAATGCTGTGATCACCAATAGTCAGCATGGATTTCTGAAAAATAAGTCATGTCAGACTAACCTGATCTCGTTTTTTGACAGAATTACAAGCCTGGTAGATGAAGGGAACGCAGTGGATGTAGCCTACCTTGATTTCAGCAAGGCATTTGACAAGGTGCCCCATGATATTCTTGTAAAGAAGCTGGTAAAATGCGGTCTTGACTTTGCTACCACTCAGTGGATTTGTAACTGGCTGACTGACCGAACCCAAAGGGTGCTCATCAATGGTTCCTCTTCATCCTGGAGAAGAGTGACTAGTGGGGTGCCACAGGGTTCTGTCTTGGGCCCGGTCTTATTCAACATCTTTATCAACGACTTGGATGATGGACTCAAGGGCATCCTGATCAAATTTGCAGATGACACCAAACTGGGAGGGGTGGCTAACACCCCAGAGGACAGGATCACACTTCAAAACGACCTTGACAGATTAGAGAACTGGGCCAAAACAAACAAGATGAACTTTAACAGGGAGAAATGTAAAGTATTGCACTTGGGCAAAAAAAATGAGAGGCACAAATACAAGATGGGTGACACCTGGCTTGAGAGCACTACATGTGAAAAGGATCTAGGAGTCTTGGTTGACCACAAACGTGACATGAGCCAACAGTGTGATGCGGCAGCTAAAAAAGCCAATGCAATTCTGGGCTGCATCAATAGGAGTATAGCATCTAGATCAAGGGAAGTAATAGTGCCACTGTATTCTGCTCTGGTCAGACCTCACCTGGAGTACTGTGTCCAGTTCTGGGCACCACAGTTCAAGAAGGACACTGACAAACTGGAACGTGTCCAGAGGAGGGCAACCAAAATGGTCAAAGGCCTGGAAACGATGCCTTATGAGGAACGGCTAAGGGAGCTGGGCATGTTTAGCCTGGAGAAGAGGAGGTTAAGGGGTGATATGATAGCCATGTTCAAATATATAAAAGGATGTCATTATAGAGGAGGGAGAAAGGTTGTTTTCTGCTGCTCCAGAGAAGCGGACACGGAGCAATGGATCCAAACTACAAGAAAGAAGATTCCACCTAAACATTAGGAAGAACTTCCTGACGGTAAGAGCTGTTCGACAGTGGAATTTGCTGCCAAGGAGTGTGGTGGAGTCTCCTTCTTTGGAGGTCTTTAAGCAGAGGCTTGACAACCATATGTCAGGAGTGCTCTGATGGTGTTTCCTGCTTGGCAGGGGGTTGGACTCGATGGCCCTTGCGGTCTCTTCCAACTCTATGATTCTATGATTCTATGATTCTACTTTCACTGGCCTGCTTTCGAGCTGCTAGGTTGGCAGGAGCTGGGAGAAAGCAACGGGAGCTCACCACATTGCGGGTATTTGAACCACTGACCTTTCAACTGGCAAGCCCAGGAGGCTCCATAGTTTAGACCACAGCACCACCCGCATCCCACTACCAGAATGCATAAACACATCCCCTACCCTATACCAAGCATTATTCGGAATAGCGGTTTGTACGACCCTCTGAAATTCAAAATAGCAACCATTAATTGCACTTTAAAAAAAATGCAATGTAAACTATTTCGTTTAATTAATTCAATGAAATTGGTGAAGTTCATCCAGTGATACCAGCTTTTCAAAGTCTGGTTGTCAATTTCACCTCCAATTTCCCCCTGCCACCTCCTTGCCTCTTTTTGCCCTGCCCCCAGTTAATTTAACCCCCTCACATGGGGCATTACCACCCATTGTGTGATGGACTCGGATTCTGAACCTTAGGGATCCCAGCCTGCACAGGAGTCCCCGCCTCCAGAACCAGCTGAGCCGGGGCTGGGCCATGAGCCTGAAGGGTCCTCACCTGTGCTGGATCCTCAGGTGCATGCATCAGCTGAGTCTGCTGTGGCTCCTGAGGTGATGGAGGACCCATTGCCTGCAGGTGCTCCACTCTCAGCCCCGTCAGGGGAAGCTGAGGTTGCCTCTGGGTCAGGTAACCCTCCAGCCTCTCCTGAGCTGCAGAGGCTCAGGGCAGAGAGGCAGAGGGAACTAAGTTCCCGCAGGAGGAGTGCTCACCTCCAGGCCAGGAGAGGCGAGTCACCAGAGGATCGGGGCCTCCCCATGCCTCGGGGCAGATAAAAGCCGGCCAGCCCCAGTCCCAAGTTGCAGGAGCAACACTGTTGGTTGCTAGTTCCTGCCTGAACCCTGTCCTGCTTTTCTGCCTGAGCTCCTGATCCGCCCTGGCTCCCTGCTTGCTTGCCTGTTCCTGACTTCACCCAATTCCCTGCCCTGCACCAGCTTCTGCTACTACGGACTGCCTCCACGTTGCACCTTCAACCATGGACCGGACTTAGACCTCGCCTTTCGGGTAACCCATGGGACCAGCACACATTGCCCCTAGACCATGGATAGGCCAACTAAAGCCCGGGGGCCAGATCCGGCCCAATCGCCTTCTAAATCCGGCCCACAGATGGTCTGGGAATCAGCTTGTTTTTACATGAGTAGAATCCTTTTATTGAAAATGCATCTCTGGGTTATTTGTGGGGCATATGAATTCATTCATTTCCCTCCAAAAAATATAGTCCGGTCCCCCACAAGATCTGAGGGACAGTGGACCAGCCCCCTGCTGGAAAAGTTTGCTGACCCCTGCCCTAGACTCTGTGTTTAGACCCTGGTAGCATGTCTTCTTTAACACCACACCTGGGATTTCTGCATCCACAGTGTCTGTACACCTACTGACTCCAGATCAGTCCCACCGTTAAGGGGCATTTCCAAGTCCAGGAAGGAGAAGAGGACCAGGGTGACAGCAGAGCTGGCATCAGCAGTTCTCAGAGGGCACTGGGCATTGTTCATTAATGGTGGCAATGTCACTCCCTGCTGAGTGTCCCCAATAGAAGGTACCATTGACACTGGAGATGCAAAACAGCTTGGTGCAAAGAGCACCACGTAAGCCCTGCTCCCCCAGGAAAGGAATGACTTACAAGGCGATGCAGTAAATCCAAGGTTAATTACTCTAGGATGACAACCTGCACTGCTCAGTGATTTGATTCAAAGCAGGACACTCATAACCCTGTCTCCTGCAAGGGCAGTGATCTTGGAGCACGGTTTCCTTAGCCCTGGTCGATGCCCATCCTGCTGAAGAAGTAGAAGAGTTTGGATTTGATATACCGCTTTATCACTACCCTAAGGAGTCTCAAAGCGGCTAACAATCTCCTTTCCCTTCCTCCCACACAACAAACACTCTGTGAAGTGAGTGGGGCTGAGAGACTTCAGAGAAGTGTGACAAGCCCAAAGTCACCCAGCAGCTGCATGTGGAGGAGCAGGGAAGCGAACCCGGTTCACCAGATTACAAGTCCACCACTCTTAACCACTACACCACACTGGCTCTCTGCTGAAGGAAGGCAGGGGGCTTGGAGAACCAGGATTGTATCCAATGCTGCATGAGCAGAATTCCCCTTGGGCAACGGGACTACCTATTCCTCTCCCTGCATGTTCCCCCCAAATCCACTTACCTTACGGAGAAGTTTTTGAGGGTGCACAGCGTGGGTTGCCTTCAGATGATGGGCGATTCTGTTGACAAGCAGAATAGCAGCAATGGATACAACTCTTGGGTGTTAAAATGCTCCACTGTGAGGATTGCAAGCAAAAACAACCTACAGGTTTTTTCCCGTCATCAATGTATTTGTGGGGGAAAGCCAGAAATTTGGTTGGTTGATAGATTTACCAATGCTGGGGGTTTTGTGTTTTGTTTTAGTAAAATTAAGCAGCATAATTAAGGGATGCGGGTGGTGCTGTTGGTTAAACCACAGAGCCTAGGGCTTGCCGATCAGAAGGTCGGCGGTTCAAATCCCCGCGACGGGGTGAGCTCCTGTTGCTCGTCCCTGCTCCTGCCAACCTAGCAGTTCAAAAGCACGTCAAAGTGCAAGTAGATAAATAGGTACCGCTCCAGCGGGAAGGTAAACGGCGTTTCCGTGCGCTGCTCTGGTTTGCCAGAAGCGGCTTAGTCATGCTGGCCACGTGACCCGGAAGCTCCCTCGGTCAGTAAAGCGAGATGAGCGCCGCAACCCCAGAGTCGGCCACGACTGGACCTAATGGTCAGGGGTCCCTTTACCTTTACCTTTAAGCAGCATAATTAAGATCCAGGGTGCTGAACTCAGCCTCCCAAATCCTCTTCGGCTCATGTTGCCCACTTCCCGTTCGTTGCCATTTCCCCCTGCAACATTTGCATCCTTGCTGAGTTTTGCCCTGTCTGCCATGCTGTTTAGCATCTATCTGAAACCACTAGGATCTGTCAACAGGAGATTTAGAGTGAGGTGTCGCCATTGTGAATAACGCCCAGCTTTATCTCTCAGCTCCGTCTGAATCAGGAGAGGCAATTGAGGTGTTGACTGGTGCTTGAAGGCAATGATGGAATGGATGCCAGCCAATGAATTGAACTTGAATCCTGAAAAGACATGTTGCAAGTTCTCAAGCCTGAGAGGTGGGGAGGCACCCTGTTCAGGACAGAGCTGTGGGGTGTGATCCATGAGAGGCAGTCAAGTACATTTCTTGTAATGCTAGAGAAGACATGTGGAGGAATCTTTGGTCCAGTCAGTCGAAACTTCTGTTCCTCCTGGCTGCAGCATCCTTCCTTTGCATGTGACTAAAGGTCACCTGCCCAGGTAACAAAAAGACAAGTCACGCAGCACTCTCTCTCTCTTTGACTTCCTTCCTCATTTGACCAGCTTTTAGCTAGGACTGCTCTGCTAGCTTCTCAGCTAGCAGAAGCACTGGGATTATTCCCCCATATGGGACAGATCCACATGTACATATTTGTAACTAAGTCTGCCTTCAGGAATCCAACTGTGAACTGATGTGAGTAAACTTTTTTTATCATCTTTGAATAAGATTGTGGCGTCTTTATTCTTTTTAAGAAGGATTCAAGGGAACTTACCAGGAATGTACAATTCAATCTGAGACAGATTGAATTGTTTAATAGTGAGAGGCTCACACTGCAACCAGCTATCTGCTGTGCGTGAAAAGAGGAATGTAAACTCTGCTAAGTAAAGGAACTTGCTAGCGCAAGTTAGGAATGATATTAATAAACAATATATCCTCTCCTGCCACCCTGAACATTCCCACAAGAGCTGCACTCTGTCCAGTTTGAGGGATGCTGCTAGATCCAAAACTGTTACTGGGGACTCTGGTATCCAGGAATATCTATTTCCTAGCTACAGCCCTCAATGATAGAAGTCACATAGACGTTCTGGGCAGCTCCTCTTAAGAGAGAGGCTCACTGGCAAAACGGCAGGCTAGATGTGAAATCTGAACATGAGAAAGACTTTCCTGCACGATGGTTTCTTGTGATTCATCTGCTGTCATAGGGAAGGACCAACTGCCTCATCTTGGGGGAAAGCTTCCAGCCGAGCTGAGAACAGCTCCCATCAGGCTTGCAAGCTCCCCTACAGATGTGTGTTAAAATTTGTACAGTGGTACCTCGGGTTAAGAACTTCATTTGTTCCGGAGGTCCGTTCTTAACCTGAAACTGTTCTTAACCTGAAGCACCACTTTAGCTAATGGGGCCTCCTGCTGCCGCCGTGCCGCAGGAGCACGATTTCTGTTCTCATCCTGAAGCAAAGTTCTTAACCCGAGGTAGTATTTCTGGGTTAGCGGAGTCTGTAACCTGAAGCATCTTTAACCTGAAGCGTAAGCCAAGGTACCACAAGGTACAAGGAAGAGTGCAGACTAGGGATGCCTTAATGGTCAAGGGCTTGACTGATCTTCGTTAAATGGTGCTCTTGCACCATGCAGGTCCAGCTGTAACCTGATGCCTCCACAGCAGTGGAATTTCTGCTTCTCCAAATGGTCTAGATGCAGACTCATGGTGTCTCCATCCCCAAGTTCTCCCCATTCTGCCACTGCTTGCTTTCTTTGCCATCTATTCCAGGACTGGGAAACCTCCAAATCAGGGGTTCAGTGTGGCCCTCCAGACACCTCTTATTTCTCCCCCTGAATGCTCCCTGCACCACATCCCTCACTAGCCCTCCTTCACCCACCCCTCAATTTTTCGCCATTCTTGCATGCCTGGGCAAAGAACAGATAGGGGACAGACAGGAGAGCATGTAGAAGAAAACTAGCCTGCCTTGTTGGCCTGTGGCCCTCAGAAAGGAACATGGCCCCCAGGATCAAAAATGTTCCCCATCCCTTATCTAGTCTGATGAAGAGTTCTGGATAACTCAAGTGTTATCCAGCTGTTGATATTGTTGTTAATGTTGTTGATATTGTTTTATAGATTATAACTGCTGTACTGATTTCTTAATCACATAATATTACTTTTCCTTTCATTGCGATGTTTAATTTTTAGTTGTTTCGTTAAGAGTGTTCTATAGATTGTAATTGTTTCACTTATTATTTGTTCATTATTCCATATGATTTATGCTGTATTCGCAGTGCTCTATTATGTTCTGTTGTGTTGTTGTTATTCGTTGGTTGTAAGTCACTCCAGGATTTGTCTGAATGAAAAGCGGCATAGAAAATATAACCAATCGGTACTTCAAAAGCATGCACACTATTTTGCAAAATTTTATCTGGCCTCTTCTTCTTGCTGCTGTTATCACTTTTCTTTTCTTTACCACTTTCTACATGAATGTCTCAAGGCAATGTTCCAGAGAAGTAGCAAAAAAGAAAAGAGTTTAAGACACACACACAAAACACCAGATATATTTACAAAACAAAACAACACAAAATAGACCCTGATGGCAGAGACCCGTTCATTCACCTGGGAGAGACTGTCTGAAAAATTGCCTTCAATTGTTTCTGGAAAGTCATATCTTGACAATTGTGCTGTTCAAAAGAAGATAATCAGGCACACTGAAAGCTTCTGAAAGCTTTGGAACTTGCAGGAGAAGAAGAAGAAGAAGAAGAAGAAGAAGAAGAAGAAGAAGAAGAAGAAGAAGAAGAAGAAGAAGAAGAAGAAGAAGAAGAATAGATGGTGGTATTGCCCTAATATGGTTTTTGAATTTTTCTTATGAGCTGGCACAATGAGTTTTTCTTTTTGTGTAATCTGTGTTGGGTGATCCTGAGTATATGACCCCTTCCTTGAAGGATCAGAGCAAAATTCACCCAGGTTCATTCTTTGCAAGAATCTCAACAGGTGCTAATGAGGTGCCCCCCCCCGAAGCTGCCCCAAGGATCTGCCAGAGTCCAACATCTTCTCACTCCTGTGAGCAATCTTTTCCCTAGTGCAGTTTTTATTTGCCTGGTGACCTCTCAATGTTTTGGACTACAACTCCCATGAGCACCAGCTGGCACAGCTGGAGGGTGCCGGGTTGATGACGGTGGTGTGTTGGCAGTTCTCAAGTTCCTATTTATACCCACAAGGTGGCACGACGAGTCTTACGACAGCCAACAGCTACAAGGGCACCGAGTTGGGGGGGAGCACATCTATGCACCGACATTGCACAGCACAGAGCTGATAACACATTCTGCCAGCCTGTGTAGACAAAATCATACTCGTCTCCTGCCCACTTCATCGTAAGAACACAACGGCATTCAAAGTGTGCCTCGTCACCTTTAAAGCACGGAACATCAAGACTCAGTTATTGCAATGAACGCACCCCAGAATGCCAGAAGAAGCCAAGATACCTGTTTTGCAACAGCCTGGAGACGGCCAAATTAGGTAGAACCTCATCCCACTCGGATGAGCACATGGCTGGCTTGCCACAAGGAATAGCCCCCGTGTGGCTGACATTTCAGGAGACACTTTTGTGCAGAATTTATCGTGCTCTTCTATTCCCAGGATTATGGGAGGTGCATTCTGGTCCAGGGGCTTGGGATTCTTTTAAATGCCCCCTCTACACTTCCCAGGATTCCTTGGGAAGGAAACCACAACCGCGATGCACTTTTCTTCAACAAAGTTTAATAGAAATGCTTTGGTTTCTGCCCCTTGAGATTCATCCTCTCTCTCCTTTGCTCTGAAAACACATTGTTAATTACTGCAGATATTGATTCCTACAGCTCATCTGTGACTTGAAAGCCTTGCGGGCACATAAAAGGATGGCTTGGTTATCCTTTCATATTTTTAGTATAAAAACTGTTAAAAATTACGCCAGGAGGGGAAGGGTTTAATTTTCTGATTCGCTTGAGCGTTAATTACAAAAGGATGGCCAAATGAAGCTAACAGATCAGAGCTAGGCTCTTGTGTAAGATAGAAAGTGGGTTGTTGTTGTTTAGTCGTTTAGTCGTGTCCGACTCTTTGTGACCCCATGGACCAGAGCACGCCAGGCACTCCTGTCTTCCACTGCCTCCCGCAGTTTGGTCAAACTCATGTTGGTAACTTTGAGAACACTGTCCCACCATCTCGCCCTCTGTCGTCCCCTTCTCCTTGTGCCCTCCATCTTTCCCAACATCAGGGTCTTTTCCAGGGAGTCTTCTCTTCTCATGAGGTGGCCAAAGTATTGGAGCCTCAGCTTCAGGATCTGTCCTTCCAGTGAGCACTCAGGGCTGATTTCCTTAAGAATGGAGAGGTTTGATCTTCTTATAGTCAGAATGGAATTTTGGTGGTTATCTCTGTTAGAATTCCTGCTCCATGACTGCAGTCATAGGATAGTTGTCCATCACATGATGGTGTATGTTTTGACTCCACAGAGTGGGAAGTGATGGAGACAGGAAGTTTGTGTTACTGTGTTCCGTGAAGTGGGACTATTGTCCTTTTTCTCTTTGCTGTCTGATGCTAGAGAGAGAGGGAGCCATGTTGCAGTGCTCCGTTGCAGTGCTCTAATTATATGCAAATAATTAGCCAAAATGCTGAGTTGCTGAGGTCTGTCACGCGCATGATGCGCAAACTCTGCGGATCCCTAAGTGTGCTGGTGTCGGTTGGCATTGGTCGCTGTGATGTTCAGGCTGAAGAAAGCTTATGAAGCTCCCAGGGGTCTGCAACCCGCGGCTCCGGAGCCGCATGTGGCTCTTTTACGCCTTTGCCGCGGCTCCGGGGCGGATACTAGCGAGGGGAGGAGGCGCATTATGCGCCCCGACACTCCCCACTGTGACGGGCGCTGTACTGGCTGTGACGTCGCATGGGGGTGGTGCGTGCGTTAGTCACACACTGTCGCGACGTCACCTTCCCGCCCACTGTCAGATCGCGGCTCCGGAGATATAATTGTTTTAAATGTCGCAATGGTTTTGCGGCTCCCAGTTTTTTTTTCTTCGGAAACGGGTCCAAGTGGCTCTTTTTGTCTTAAAGGTTGCAGACCCCTGTCCCAAACGATCGACCAGGAGGGAGGGAACATGCCAGTCGGGCATGTGTCTCTGCCAGGGTCCTACTTGGGTGTAGGCTGAACTCCTGACAATCTCATCTAAACCATTGCTTGATGCAAGATCTGCAATTATAAGATGCAGCCACAGCATTTCGGACAGAGAGCCAGTCAGCCTCTGTTTCAATACCTCCAACCTGAAGTGCTTGCTGGGTGATGCAGAAATGCCACACTTATCTTCACCACTGCATACCAGCAGAACCAATTTTGGGTTCCCATCAGCGCACTGGTTTGCACCATGGCGACTCCCTCCAGGTAAGCAAGTGGCCCACTTTCCGAGAGACTAACACAGCAGTTTTGCCCCCATCCAAGGACCTACTTCTCTGTCCATCAAACAACCCCATCCCAAGGCAGTCTGTCCTCCTACCATCAGAAAGTTCCTCTTCATGTTTGACCCAAATCTGCTTCTGTTAACACTTCTCCCTGCCCCGCTCTTTCCCCTCTAACCCGGTGTTTCTCAGCTTGGGTCTCCAGCTGTTTTCGGACTACAATTCCCATCATCCATGACCACTGGCCTCGCTAGCTAGGGGTGATGGGAGTTGTAGTCCAAAAACAGCTGGAGGCCCAAGGTTGAGAAACACTGCTCTAACCCAACATGGTGCCCACAACGTCCCCATCCCCGCCTTCCGATATTAGGCTGGAAAGAACCAGGGCCTTTTTTTCAGCAGGAACTCATCAGAACTCAGTTCCAGCACCTCTTTTTTCTAGAAAAATAGCACTGGAAAGAACCACTGTATTACAGTCAAAAGAACTGGCTGCTGTGTGTGTGTGTGTGTGAGAGAGAGAGAGAGAGGGGGGGGGGAGAGAGACCTGTAGTCCCCCAAAGATTGCAGTCCTTTGTTTTAACCTATAGCTCAGCTACTAGCATGCTAAGATTAATTAATTAATTGCATCCCCCCACCAAAAGGTCACACCCTGGTCCTCCTCTTCCAATACAGTTGTTTCCCCTTTGCCTCCACCTGGTAACATAAAGGTAAAGGACTCCTGGACGGTTAAGTCCAGTCAAAGGCGACTATGGGGTTGCAGTGCTCATCTCGCTTTCAGGCCGAGGGAGCCGGTTTTTGTCCACAGACAGCTTTCTGGGTCATGTGGCCAGCATGGCTAAACTGCTTCCGGCGCAAAGGAACACCGTGACGGAAGCCAGAGCGCACGGAAATGCCGTTTACCTTCCTGCCGCAGTGGTACCTATTTATCTACTTGCACTGGCGTGCTTTTGAACTGCTAGGTTGGCAGGAGCTGGGACAGAGCAACAGGAGCTCACTCCGTTGCAGAGATTCGAACCGCCGACCTTCCGATCAGCAAGCCCAAGAGGCTCAGTGGTTTAGACCACAGCGCCACCCGCGTCCACCTCCACCTGGATCGCCAATGCGGTTGCTAAGTTCTGATGCCATCACATGGTTCCTGGAGAGACAGGTCGGGCGGCAGAGGATGGTGGACCCTACCAGGAGCAGAGCTGATAGCAGAAGATTCCTGCTTGCTTCTGTGGCAGGATGCCAGCAGGTAAAGGTGGGCTCAGCCTGGATTTGGGTCAGGCGGGGGTAGGGGGCGATGTGAAGGCGCAAGGCAGTCTCACAACCGATGCCGCCAACTCAAGAGTTATCAACCCTTCGGGCTCTTTCAGCTCAACAGAACCCAAGGAGGCATCTTGTGGAGGAAGCTAAGATTTACTCCTCGGTTCCAATTTCTTCCTGTTCAATGGACAGTGTAGTGTAATGGTTAGAGAACGGTGCTAGAACCTGTGAGAGACCAGGGTTCAAATCCCCACTAGGCCATTAAGTTTGGTGGGTGACCTTGGGCCAAACACTGCCTCTCAGACTAGCTAACTTGCAGAGAAAGGTGAGATGCAAATTATTATTTTTTGTAAAATAATAATTTTGTAAGTTGTGTGTCCTTGTTTCTCCATTTGATCCCTTCACGTGGTTTTGAATGCTTTGAGTTATTTTATGAATTGCGACTGGCCCTTATCTTTATTGATTATAGTTTAGTAAAAAAAAATTGTTGCAAACTGTATATTATTTGCTGGTATTTAATTTTACCGTTTACTGTTATATTCTAATGGATTGTTGAAGACTGCTTTATTTGATACAAGTTGTCTATTTTAAAGTTATGCTTTTTATTATGACTTTTTGTATTGGATCAGATGATCATTGCTGTTTTGTTGTTCAGCCTGTAAATTGTCTTGTTTCTGGTAATATAGGATGGTGGTGTACAAATTAAACGTGAAATGAAATGAAATAAATAATAAATTCTGTGGGGCAGCCTAAAATTGCTGTAGTAAACATCTAATTAAAGGCACGCTTTTAAAAATTCCTTTTTAAAATGGTTAGCATTTTTAGCCTTTGAATTATTAGTTTGCTGTCATTACCACTGCTATTTATGTCACGCTCTCATTCCATGAAACTCGTTCATCTCATCATAGGAAAGTTAAACAGGCTTTTAAGCATCTTATTTCCAACATCTTTTAAGACCCAGGTGGCAATTTTTGCTGCAGGAGATGCTTGGCAAATTGCCTAGCAACCGCAAGTGATCCCTCCTCTCTCTCAAAACATCCCTCATGTAAATATTTTGGGCCCTGCTGGTCTAACCCAGCTGTAAAATTAAGGCATCAGCTGCTACAACAGCCCGAGGCCAATGTAGCAAAATACAAAAAAAAACATCGAACAGGGTTCCTCCAGGTGAAGTCAGGTCCTTCAGGGTTTGGGGTGGGTGCCTGATGTTCCATTTTGGGGGGGTGGGGGCTGGATGGAATTGCAGAATCGTAGAATTGGAAGGGACCCCAAGAATCATCTAGTCCATGGGTAGGCAAACTAAGGCCTGGGGGCCGTATCCGGCCCAATCGCCTTCTCAATCCGGCCTGCGGACGGTCTGGGAATCAGTGTGTTTTTACATGAGTAGAATGTGTGCTTTTATTTATAATGCATCCCTGGGTTATTTGTGGGGCATAGGAATTTGTTCATTTATTTTTTTCAAAATATAGTCCGGCCCCCCACAAGGTCTAAGGGACAGTGGACCGCCCCACCCCCCGCTGAAAAGGTTTGCTGACCCCTGTATTAGAATTTTAGAACCGTAGAGCTGGAAGGGACCCAACCCCTTGCGATGCAAGTCTTCCTGGCCAAGTCAGGACTCGAACCCACAACCCCAAGTCTCATGCTCTACCGACTGCTCTTAATAATACTGCCAGCAGGAAGCAGATGAAAACGACTCGGTGCGAATACGGACGGGCAGACTGGCCCTACCGCACAAACGACACCCCCACGTTTTCGCTGTGGATGTTGTATACCAGTTTTATTGGTAAAATTTGAACACAAAGCCTCACGGACGCCGGGACATGCTTTTCCTTTTAAAGAATTTCCACTGGACTTTAATGGTGAGCATCCAGTCGTTGACATACAGACTCTTACAAGCGGATGTGCACGCATGCCCCTCGGGGAGAAGGTGGCGGCATCCCGGCTGCGGGGATGGTTTCTGCGCGAGGCACTGGGCACCTACGATTCATTTGCCAGCCTTCTGGGCCTTCTGGGCCGATTTGGTGACCTTGCCGGCGCCGCCGCTCTTCTTCTCCACGTTCTTGATGACGCCCACGGCCACGGTCTGCCGCATGTCGCGCACGGCAAAGCGCCCTGCATGGGGCACACGAAGGGTTAAGAGTGAGAGGCTGGGCGGAGGACGAGGGCACTTCCTGCTAATGCCACAGAGCCTACGGCGCTCTACTGCCCTCTAGTGGCAAAATGCGGCGGTGCAGATGTCGTTATTATTACTATTATTGTTGTTGCTGCCGCTGCCGTTATATATTTATTTAACAGGGTCTTCTCAAGGCGGGTGTACAGATAAAAATAAGAACAGCTAAAAACATAAGGGGTAAACAATGGTTAAAAAACGATTAAGCGTTGATAGAATCAAAACTATCGTAAAGGAAAATAGAAAGAAAACAAGGATAAAATGCTAAAAATGTATGTAATATTGAGCAGCAAATAAGTGTGGGTAGTGAGACAAAAGGACAGTGAGGTGGGAATTCAACTTTTAAATTCATATGAAATTTGAATTCATTTGATGTTAAGTTTGCTAAAAAAAATGAAAAGCAATAAAAATTGGCAAAAATGTAAGATAGAATCAAAACAATCTATCTATTTAAATACATTAAAACCATGCAATCATAGAATCGTGTTATCTTTTGCAGTTATCTTTTGCCCAGTGTGAGGCTTGAACCCACGACCCTGCGATTAAGTATCTCATGCTCTACCAACTGAGCTATCTCTGTATTTTGTATATTTGTACTTTGATGTTTTGAATGTTTGCTCTAAGCCAGCCTTTCTCAACCTGTGGGCCCCCAGATGTTGTCGAACTACAACTCCCATCACCCCTAGTTAGCAAGGCCAGAGCTAAGGGATGATGGGAGTTGTAGTCCAACAACATCTGGGGACCCACAGGTTGAGAATCGCTGCTTCTGGGGACAGCTCATTGTGGAAAAGTGGCAGCTAAGTAAACTCCATCCATCCATCGTAGCTCTGATACAGAGAGAATGCAAGTGGCAGAACACATAAGCAGAGAGCAGAAAGCACAGCTCCCTCTTTAGGTCTAACAGCCTGGTTAAAATATATGCCTTCTTCAATGGGGTGGGTGAGTCAATTCTGCTCAAAAGGTGTCTGCAGTAGCCATTGGAGAATTCCAAGTTTTCTTTTCTTTTTTTAAAAAAGGAACTTGCTATGATTAAGGAAGGGGAACCCCTTTCCCAAATTGCCCTACGCTGCTCTTTAAAGCCTCCCATCTTCAGAGATTAAAAAGGCAGCATGGATACGCTTCCAAAGGACTTTCGTACAGCCCAATGCTGTGCTTTGAAGCCCCAATAATTGGTGCTTCAAAGCACAGCACTGCCCAGTGTCACAGTAACACTAGGTGATTGGCAGGTGGGCGAGCTATTCAGCTGTCAAATCTGCCCCACTAGAGGTAGGGCAATTGAGATATGGGCCATAGAAGGTTCCCTCCCACACCTAGGTCTATCTTACATCAGAGTTTCTGGGCATCTAGCCGTTTAGTTTGAAATAGCCCCCCGTCACCCATCTTGCTAGGCATCTGGGGGGGGGGGAAATACATGGGAAGATTAAGTTCTCACCCAGGGGTGGGTACTGGGAGAAGCTCTCCACACACATGGGCTTCCCCGGGATCATCTCCACAATCGCGGCATCTCCCGATTTCAGGGATTTCGGGTTGTCCTCCAGCTTCTTGCCGGAACGCCGGTCAATCTTCTCCTTCAGCTCGGCGAATTTGCAAGCGATGTGGGCAGTGTGGCAGTCAATGACAGGGGAATATCCAGCGCTGATCTGGCCGGGGTGGTTCAAGATGATCACCTAAGCCGTGCAACAGAACGAGAGAAGGACTCAGGCCGGAACAAATTCGGGAAGGGCACGGGATGACCACGTCAACTTTCTGGACTTCCTAGTTGGGCAACGCTGCTCCCTGGTGGAAGGCTGCTGAAAAGGCAGCCGCTTCTAGTTACTGCATTCTGTAAAATGGGCTCCTGCGGACTGGCAGTATTTTGCAGGAGGGATTCAAGTACACTTTCGGAAACTAAAGGTGCATCCAAATTTCCATTTATCCCATGATTTCTGAGAGGGTTCCCCCCGCCCCCAGGAAAACCAGCAGTTTACTTCTGAATCGGAACAATCTGCAGAAAACCCAGTTGCTGTTTGTTCCAATTCATCAGCAAACAGCAGCTTTTCTGGACAAAAGCAGTGGGTCAAAAAAAACCCCCCTTGAACCTGTGTCTTGAAATCACAAGATGAACAAAAGTGTGGATGGGAAAAGCCGTACTTTTGCACAATTAAAGCGAATGACATCGCTCTGTCACCCTACTGGGGAAAATCCACCCTAAAAGAGAAATGAACTTCTTGCTGTTAGGAAAGTGACAGGGAGATGCACTTGAACAAACAACTGGAAAACATAAAAATACCCTGAAATACTCTCTGGTTTGTCTAATACCAGAAACTAGGGCAGGAATAATCAGCGTGGTGTTTTCCAAATGTTGATGACTACAACTCCCATAATTCTTGAGCACTGGGCATGCTGGCTAAGGCTAATGGAACATGCAGTCCACAACAGCGGGACGGCACTGGCCCTCCTCTCGACTTGTAAGGGTTTTTCCTTTGCATTATCACTTTCTTCCGTCAAAAGTCTCTGAATGCGAGACAACTGACTTGTCGTCAGTCCTACAGACTAATCAGGAGACAAATTAAAACCTAGCCCCGGAGCTAAACAACTACAGCGGTACCTCTGGTTGCGAACGGGATCCGTTCCGGAGGCCTGTTCGCAACATGAGAAGAGCGCAACCCGCAGCGGCGCGTCTGCGCACATGCGGGTTGCGATTCACCGCTTCTGCGCATGCGTGTGACGTCATTTTGCGCTTCTGCGCATGCGGCGAAACCCGGAAGAAACCCTTTCCGGTACTTCCAGGTCGCCACGGGACGTAACCTGAAAGAACGTAACATGAAGCGGACGTAACATGAGGTACGACTGTACGTCTTAGACTTTCACTGAGCTTCACTCCTAGCCCAGCTAAGTGGGTGCCGGACTGCGCCTTTAGCAATTTAACCGCACCAAGCAAACTATTAAAAGCTGGTGTCCCGCAATGCAACTTCTGCAGAATAAAATCTCAGGGCTCTTGGTCTTCCTCAAGCGTCACCGGGAGGACAGAGGTCTGCATCACGCAAACGGCCACAGAAGCTGTGATACGACGGCAAAGGCTTTCAAAATGGCTGCCGCCTCGCTTTCTGCTGACCTGAGAAGTGAACTGGGCCGCCTCCTGAGGCGGGTCGGATTTGCTGTCGCCGCAGACGTTGCCGCGGCGGATGTCCTTGACGGACACGTTCTTGACGTTGAAGCCAACATTGTCCCCCGGCAGCGCTTCGCTCAGGGCCTCATGGTGCATCTCAACCGACTTCACCTCTGTGGTGATGTTGACGGGGGCAAAAGTGACCACCATGCCGGGTCTCAGGATCCCTGTCTCCACGCGGCCCACGGGGACGGTCCCGATTCCTGCAGAGGGGAAAAGAGAGCAGCGGGGAACACGCAATGAAACGCAATCCCCGAGACTCTCGGCAGCCATGCATTTAATAATAATAATATAATAATAATAATTTATTATTTATACCCCACCCATATGACTGGGTTTCCCCAGCCACTCTGGGTGGCTTCCAACAGAACACTAAAATACAATAACCTATTAAACATTAAAAGCTTCCCTAAACAGGGCTGCCTTCAGATGTCTTCTAAAAGTCTGGTAGTTGTTTTTCTCTTTGACATCTGGTGGGAGGGCATTCCACAGGGCGGGTGCCACTACCGAGAAGGCCCTCTGCCTGGTTCCCTGTAACTTGGCTTCTCACAGCGAGGGAACCGCAATAAGGCCCTTGGCGCTGGACCTCAGTGTCCGGGCAGAACGATGGAGGTGGAGATGCTCCTTCAGGTATACAGGACCGAGGCCATTTAGGGCTTTCAAGGTCAGCACCAACACTTTGAATTGTGCTCGGAAACGTACTGGGAGCCAGTGTAAGTCTTTCAAGACTGGTGTTATGTGGTCTCGGCGGCCGCTCCCAATCACCAGTTTAGCTGCCATATTCTGGATTAGTTGTAGTTTCCGGGTCACCTTCAAAGGGAGCCCCACGGAGAGCGCATGGCAGTAGTCCAAGTGGGAGATAACTATGACGCCACTTCACATTGCTATGGCTTCCCCCCCAAGGGATTATGGGAGCTGTTGTTTGTTACGGGTGCCGAGAGTTTTCAGGAAACCCCCTGGCGCCCTCACAAAGCTACAGTTCCCAGGGTGCTCTGAAAACTGTAGTTCTGAAAGGGGAGCAGGGCGTCACCTAACAACTGTCAACATCCTCAACATACTACAGTTCCCAGAATCCTTTGGGGAAAGTCATGACTGTTGAAAGTGTTATAGCAGTTTAAATGAATGGTATGGACATGACTGAAGCGGAACTGCAAGAGTTTAGCACTGGATATAACACTGGACAACTTAAAAACACAACTTTTGGGAAAGCATAGGAAACTGCAAGCCTGGCGGCAATTCTGTTAATTTCAGCTGCGTATAACTGACAGCTCACGACTCTGCAGCCCCTTTCATGGAAAGCCTGGAGATGTTTTATATTCTGGTCTGCATTTTGGCGATTTCATGGTTGTTAAAGAACCGTTCCACCTACTGCCGCCGTTTAGTGCTGCTAACTGCTTTTTGAATGGCTGTTTTTAAATTTTGTCTTTTTTACGTTGTAGTTTATGTTATAAGCCACTTTGGGGAAGGGGAGAGAATATACGGTATACCTTCCTAAGGTGGGCTACAACCAACCGATCAATGCACTCCAGCAGTAAAATGGGTGTACTCTGCACCCTAAAAATAATTAAGCGGCACATAAATGTCTTAAATAAATTAAAAAGAATCGAACGTCACAGCAACTCTACCAATGCTAGGAGCTTTTGCAAGCGACAGGTTTTTCAAAGAGGCTGCATTATTATTGTTATTTGTGAAATGTATCTTCAAGTGTGAAATATTCTGAAAGAGCTTATGAGTGACCTTCGGCAAAAGAACTTAGAAATGCGAAGTGTTGAGACAAGGACAATAGAGACTTTAAAAAAGATTGGGAATCATTTACGATGTATCTACAGAAATATTGTAAAGAAGTGGACTCACTAGCAGGTTTGAGTAAACACAATTAAGAAATCAAGTATTAAGATGTAATAACTGAAAATAACAAAGTGCAAGATGTCATTGGAAAAGATATGATATAAAAAAATAGGAACATAAGAAGATTTTAGTTAAAGATTACAAAATTAAGGTAGAAGAATAATAATAAAAGCAGGAAAAGCAAATATTTAAAAAAACCAGAAGAGGAGGTTGAGGGAAGTCTGGGGGGGGGGGAGAGATTGGGATTTATATATGTTTTTTGTGATAATGGTGATTGTGTTGAATATAAAATTGTAAAACTTAATAATATATATATATATATAAAGAAATGCAAAGTGTTGGGCAGTAGAATAGTGTCTTTTTCATGTCTCTCGTTTCCCGTCTTTTAGCATGTTCATCACTGCCATTTCAAACCTGATTCCGCAATCATGAGGATGAGAAACTGACTTCTTGCCAAAACCCAACGGCCGGGGTGCCTTCAGGCGACTGGCACAATTGCTACATACCTTGTGATCTACAATGCACACAGGTAAATGCCGGTGTCGGCAATCAAATCCTCTTCTCTTCCTGTTGCTTAGACTACAAAAGCGGATTACTGCCTGGAAATCCGCCTAGCCCAGCGAGGGCACCTGTCTACCTGCCAGGAAAGCTCTGGACTCACCTCCGATCTTGTAGACATCTTGAAGGGGCAGGCGGAGAGGCTTATCTGTGGGGCGGGTGGGGGGCAGTATGGTATCCAGAGCTTCCAGCAGCGACACTCCGCTGGCGTTCCCTTCCTTGCGCTCCACTTTCCAGCCTTTGAACCAAGGCATCTGGAAAACAAAATGGCGGGCGTGTGGATCCAGTGGGCCGTGAGGAAGGAACTGTTGGCACATGAGAGCACCTTCGCCCAGCCGTATGAATCTCTCCCTCCTCACAAGGGCAGGAACTGAAGGATACAATCCTTCCTTTGCTTCCCAGAGCAATTTGAGATTATTTTATTTTAATTTATTTACACACACACACACACACACACATTCCCCGGCCCATCTGGCTGGGTTTCCCCAGCCACTCTGGGCGGCTCCCAACAGAATATGAATATGAATATTAATAAAAAAGGAATTAAACATCAAACATTAAAAACTTCCCAAAGCAGTTAAATAAACCTTGTGGATGGAGGAGTGTTAACATATATAAAATTGTACATATGGCTGATTTGAATATGTTATTATTGATTATGTATACCCAATGTATCAGCCGCCTGGGGCGTTTCACTGTTTGTGTTTTGGTTGTTGGTAAAAAATAAAAACTACCCTAAACAGGACTGCCTTCAGATGTCTTCTAAAAGTCAGGTAGTTGTATATTTCCTTGACATCTGATGGGAGGGTACATTGTTTTATCAAATCCCCTAACCAATGCACATAAACCCAATTTGCACGTGTCACCTTATTATGTATAATTTATTCTGCACCCCGTTTCCTTCACTGTCACTTTCCCACCAGCTTCTGAGGTAATCTGCAAGGAAAATTCAAGCTTATCCCTGCGGTCCTAAGGACTAAGAGGTTGCATTTTTAAAACACCGAAAGGAAACGTACTTAAGCCACTGGATTTTACATCTAACACCAAATTCTCCATTTGTTCATGGGACTGCGGAATCGCAAGAAACATACCCTCTTTGACCAGTGATGGCCAAACTCCAGATGTTTTGGGACTACAATTCCCATTAGCCCTGACCACTGGCCCTGTTAGCTAGGGATGATGGGAGTTGTAGTCCAAAAACAGCTGGAGGGCCATGTTTGGCCATCACTGCTCTTAGACCAATTCTACAGCCTGTGTTTGAAGTGAGGGGAACACTTTCAGATGCAACACAAAACACCCCGAGGAACAGATTTTCAGTGGCGATACAAGGAATCATCCTTATTTGCTACTGAGGACTAAGCCTAACGACCACTGTGAGTTGGCAAGGCCCTGGTTCAAATCTCTTTTGAACTCAATAAGCGGCAATACACTAACTTCTTTAATTTCAGCCCTGCCTCTAGTCTGTATTAATGCACCTGTTATTGCGGTCTGCCTTACAAGGTTGTTGCTGAAAGCAGCTAAGATGATGTATGTGAACTGCTTTGAGCACATAGGAAAAGCTCTATAGAGCCCTAAGCATAATAATCTCTTACAGAAATTTAACCAAGCAATTCTCTATTTATTTGCTCTTACAACCTACTTTTCCTCAAAAGAGTTGAACATAAGACTACATGCGCCGCTGCCACCCCCAAATTTTACCCTCAAGACCCCTGGAAGTTTAGTTAGGCTGCGATACCGTGGGTGGCCCAAGGTCAGCCAGTAAACTTCATGGCTGGCTAAGGATTTGAACCCAGATCTGCCCAGTCCTAGGCCACAGTCACACCATACATACATAATTTTGTTTGTATGCCGCCTTTCCAAAGTTCAAACCACGCTCAAGGCAGCTTACAACACAAAAAAGACGCATAAACACAACGTAACGAAAGCAGCCATAAGCAATAAATAAAACATCAAAAACATGCACAAAGGAACTGAACAATTTCCACGTAAATTGTAAGATCTAAAACAGAGATACAAAAAGTTAGCATCAATAATAGCAACAACCCCATTAACAAAAATCCCTAAACGATACCCCAGCATCAAACATTTACAGCAGCGTCATTCTACTCTAAAGTCCTGGCTTGCACCCCAAAGAATTATGGGGAATGTTGTATGGAGACATCTATTCCCACAAAGGCTCTCAAGCTAGTTAGCGCCATTATCTGAAAGACCGCCTCCTTCCTTTTAAAGACACTCGGAGTCGAGAGTGGATTTCATGCTCTTTATTCAGCTCATAGTAGTGAGAAGGAATGGAAGATCCCCCAGAATGTCTGTTTTATATACATTATTTACACAATGGGCCCCACGTGATTGGCTAATTCCGGAATTCTCCTGTGGGCCAATCAGGTTGCGGATTCACTTCCACCTGGAGCTGGATTGGGTGGCTCCTGTGGACCAATCAGACTGCTGCATTCTGGATCCTATTGTTCTAGGACCAACCAGACTGCTGCATTCTGAATCCTATTGTTCTAGGACCAATCAGACTGCTGCATTCTGGGTCCTATTGTTCTAGGACCAATCAAACTGCTGCATTCTGAATCCTATTGTTCTAGGACCAATCAGACTGCTGCATTTTGGATCCTATTCAACTCAGTACATAACAACGTGTGTGAAAATCAGTGGAGGGGACACTCTTGGTACTGCCACTGCCTTCTGATGTTTTTGGGGTGGTGACAGTCCAGCAGAGGTCACACTCTCAAGACCACAATCCCTCAGGGACCACCTCTCCCCATATGAACCAACCCAGACCCCAATATTATCATCTAAGGCCCTTCTTCATGTGCCCCCTCCAATAGGTGTCTGAAGGGTGGCAACACAAGAACAGGGCCTCTTCTGTGGTGGCTCCCCGTTTCTGGAATACTCTCCCCAAGGAGGCTCGTCTGGCGCCTTCATTACATATCTTTAGGCACCAGGTGAAAACTTCCCTCTTTAGGCCTTAGGCCTTTAACTATCTGTGTGGCCTTTTAGAAATAGGCAGGATGCTTTCAATGTATTCCTTTTTCCTCTCGGTTTAATATAACTATTTTTTGGGAGGGGGGTTGTCTGTTTGGTTATGCACTTTAGGACCCACCCTATTCTCCTGAATGTGATGTGTTTTGACTCGACGTATTTTTAAGTTGCTGGGACACTCACAGAGGAGGGCAAGTAAAAAAATGTAATTATTAAATTTCGGCAAGCCCAGACACTCACAAACGTTGGAGGAACTGAAAACTGTGAGAAGCTGTGGAGTTACAAACTGATGCAGAGAATAAAATAGCTTACTAGGGAAATGCTGAAGTCGCCCTTTGGGGCGCCTCAGGGTCAATTTTTTACGGTAGACCAAATCTCAGTAGTACGGGTGCGTGTATATATCTCAATTTTAACTCATGAGCTATTGCAGCTATCTGCTCCAATTGTATACAGTGGTACCTCAGGTTACATACGCTTCAGGTTACAGACGCTTCAGGTTACAGACTCTGCTAATCCAGAAATAGTGCTTCAGGTTAAGAACTTTGCTTCAGGATAAGAACAGAAATCGTGCTCCGGCGGCGCGGTGGCAGCAGGAGGCCCCATTAGCTAAAGTGGTGCTTCAAGTTAAGAACAGTTTCAGGTTAAGAATAGACCTCCGGAACAAATTAAGTACTTAACCCTAGGTACCACTGTATTTTATCTTTATGAACGCTGTTTTTATTGTGTTATGTTATGTGAGCTGGTCTTTGACCGTAATAAATGATCTAGCATCTAGCAAACTGATGCAGGAACAAGAGCAAGACAGAGTGATCACTTTCTTGGCTAGACAAAGCCCCAGTTCATACTTTTCAAAATCCCGCCCCCCCAAAAATGTGGAACATCTCATCGCTATATCCACATGATGCCCCAGTCCTCCAGAAGACCCTCACATGCCCGTTCTTTCCCTCAAAAGGGAGGAAAGAAATTCCTTCCTTCCCAGGAATTGGACATTGATGTGGATGCCTCAGCACAATACAGTGGTACCTCGGTTTTCAAGCGTCTCGGAAGCCAAACATCTCAGAACCCAAAATGCTTCCGTTTCGGAACGTACCTCAGAAGTCAAACAGCTTCCACTGCATTCTCCCCCCCCCCCCAATTTTCTCCATTGACTTTGTAAACTGCCCTCTGCGCCTCGGTTGTCAAACGTTTCGGAAGTCGAACGGTCTTCCGGAACGGATTGCGTTCAACAACTGAGGTACCCCATACAACTGTGTTTCTCTCAATTTCCCACTCTGAATTTGAGCTCCCACATTTCTGCATCCTCACAAAATATTTGTCAGGTGTGCATTCCTCCTCCTAACATATGTGGTTCTGCTGCATCGAAAAGTTCTCAGAAGTGCAATTTTTTTAAAAAAAAAAAGATTGTGGGGGGCTCACCTTTCAATCACAAGCCCAGCGACGCCCCACTAGACACAGATTTGCAACAACGTACTGCTGCCCCGTCTCGCTTGACCTCCATATTTAGGAAGTATAAATTCCAAAATGACGTCACCCTGTTTTCCCCAAACCTATTTTAAATTAGATTGTTCAGTGTCATCTCTCCAGCACTGGCAGCTGCTGTCATTCAGCTGTCTGGGCTTTGGGTACGCTGATTAAAATAATTGGCTAGGAAAGCTTTTAACAGGCAGTGGCAAACGATTACTTGTTTGGTTTGCAGAGTGCTACACGACCGGTGCTGGGCCTGCCCTCACAATAACTCTGTGAACTCAGCCACCATTATTCCCATTTTACAGACATTGCAACTGAGGACGGGGGGCGCAGCCGGACAGCAGCTTCTTCTGCTCCGATACAACCCAGAATTAAGGCTGCGTGGTCATCAGAATAATCATCTTTCACATCATAGTATTTAAGTAGCTATTTAAGCCTCCTTTAGTGGAGAAAGGGTCTCTCTCTGATGCTCAGATTAATGCACTGGTTTTACCGGTATGCAAACTGCTCTGGGAACCTTTTCCAGCTGAATAGCAGGCTTTTTCGGCTGTGGCTCCGATCTGGTGGAACGCTCTGTCACAAGAGACTAGGGCCCTGCGGGACTTGACATCTTTCCGCAGGGCCTGCAAGACAGAGCTGTTCTGCCTGGCCTTTGGCCAGGGCACAACCTGACCCCCTCCTTTGGCAATCCTCACAGAGCCCAATGGTTGCCATTAATCTGATTTGAAATGATTTTATAATGAAATGATTTTAGAATGTTGTATCATTTTACTGTTGTTAGCCGCTCTGAGCCCGGCTTCGGCTGGGGAGCGTGGGATATAAATAAAATGTTATTTTTTATTTTATTATTATTATTATTATTGCTTTGAATCAATAAACAAAAAACTTAAGTAGTAGTACAGGCCAGGCCAGAAACCCTTTATCTTGTTAAGAACTAGGCCTTAGGTAAAGGGACCCCTGACCATTAGGTCCAGTCGTGGCCGACTCTGGGGTTGTGGCGCTCATCTCGCTTTATTGGCCCAGGGAGCTGGCGTACAGCTTCCAGGTCATGTGGCCAACATGACTAAGCTGCTTCTGGCGAACCAGAGCAGCGCACGGAAACGCCGTTTACCTTCCCGCCGGAGTGGTACCTATTTATCTACTTGCACTTTGACGTCCTTCCGAACTGCTAGATTGGCAGGAGCAGGGACTGAGCAACGGAAGCTCACGCCATCGCAGGGATTCAAACTGCCGACCTTCTGATCAGCAAGTCCTAGGCTCCGTGGTTTAACCCACAGCGCCATCCGCGTCCTTAGTCATCCCAAAAAGAAATTATACAGCTTACAACTCCAGCACTGACGGCAAGTGGTGCCCCAAAGTAATGTATTCCAAACTTCTTAGCCTCAGGGAACACTTTGCGCATTGTTTGGTCCAATAAAGAACAATTGAAAGATGGCGGCAGAATCTCAAGGATTACAGGACATCCTTGATTAACGCTCATATTGAGTAATGACTAGGTTTGCTGGGCCTGGTTGTTCCCCTGCATAAATGGAGGGCTCATCCACTTTCGCTGGGCCCATATCTTGATTGTATTGTGGACAAATTAATTCCCACGGACCCAAGAGTTCTGTGGCTCTGCTTTGCAAAAATCCGAACTTACCCACTCAATTGAAACTCAGCTATGCAAAATCTGCCTTTGCATCTTTCCGGGCAATTGTTAAGATCTGATTCAGCCAGGAATGTCAGGTTTTCGCAAGGCACAGCCCCGCAAACAGGACAGTTATGTTTTATCTGTTATGTTTTATCTGCCCAAGGAGAATGAACTTCAGGAACCAAAAAGTTGTATTGAGAAACAAGACTTTAGAGACATCTGGCCCAAAAATGGCAACTAGGTGGTTTCATTTTGGCGACTGCAACCCTGGTTTAAGGAGCCATTTGGCATCTACTGTAGCTTATATATATATCTGAGTTTCTGATCTATATATAAGCTACAGTAGGTGCCAAATGGCTCCTTAAACCAGGGTTACAGTCGCCAAAATGAAACGCCTAGTTTACTCTGGTTTATTCTGAGTGAAACTGGTTTACTCTGAGTGAAACTTAATTGGCTACCACCCTCAGAAAGAACCCTTTCAATGTCAGCAGGCAGCACCAACCATTGGCTCCCAGTACATTTCCAAACACAATTCAAAGCGTTGGTGTTGACCTTCAAAGCCCTAAATGGCCTCGGTCCAGTATACCTGAAGGAGCATCTCCACCCCCATCGTTCTGTCCGGACACTGAGGTCCAGCTCTGAGGGCCTTTTAGCAGTTCCCTCATTGTGAGAAGCAAAGCTACAGGGAACCAGGCAGAGGGCCTTCTTGGTAGTGGTGCCTGCCCTGTGGAACGCCCTCCCATCAGATGTCAAAGAGATAAACAACTACCTGACATTTAGAAGACATCTGAAGGCAGCCCTGTTCAGGGAAGTTTTTAATGTGTGACATTTTAATGTATTTTTAATCTTTGTTGCAAACCGCCTAGAGTGGCTGGGGAGACCCAGCCAGATGGGCGGAGTACAAATAAATTATTATTATTATTATTATTACTACTACTACTACTACTACTACTACTACTGTGGTACCTCAGGTTAAGTACTTAATTCGTTCCAGAGGTCCATACTTAACCTGAAACTGTTCTTAACCTGAAGCACCACTTTAGCTAATGGCGCCTCCTGCTGCTGCTGCACTGCCGGAGCACGATTTCTGTTCTCATCCTGAAGCAAAGTTCTTAACCCAAGGTACTATTTCTGGGTTAGCAGAGTCTGTAACCTGAAGCATATGTAACCTGAAGCAGATGTAACCTGAGGTACCACTGTATTATTATTGGACTAGCAAGCCATCCTGTAGAATTCTATCCATGATATTTTATCTGCCCAAGGAGAACAAATTTCAGGAAGCAGAAAGACGTGTTGAAAAATACAACTTTCAAGCAGCCAAAATGGCCCCCAAAATGGCAACTAAGCATCCTTAACCCTGGTTTAAGGAGCCATTTGGCACCTAGCTTATATATTTGAGTTTCTAACACTGCCTAGGCTCCACCTGGCCTGCCTTAAGACTCCCTCTTCAAGCCAACCTTTCTCCTATTCGCAACTCGACCTCTCTGTCCCCGGGAGATGACGAAAGAGGAGCTTCTCCAGCGTTGACCAGACCCAACTGGAGCTGCAAACCTCATGTGAACATAGCCCACCAGATACTTACGTTGGGAGACGGCTCCAGCATGTTATCGCCGTGCCAGCCAGAGATGGGCACAAAGGGAACGGTCGCTGGGTTGTAGCCGATCTTCTTGATGTAGGCGCTGACTTCCTTGACGATCTCATCGTAGCGCTTCTCGCTGTACGGCGGCTCTGTGGAGTCCATCTTGTTAATGCCCACGATGAGCTGCTTGACACCCAGGGTGTACGCCAGGAGGGCGTGTTCGCGGGTCTGGCCGTTTTTGGAGATGCCGGCTTCGAACTCGCCTACCCCAGCCGCCACAATCAAGACGGCGCAGTCGGCCTGCAGGGAAACAAGGCACACGCTAAGGAGCGTGACGGTTTTCGCACGGCGGTTTGCAAAACGTCACAGGAGGATTTCCCCGTTCCACTTTCTCCCCATTTCTCGTTTCTTCCCCCCCATCTTAAGTTCCACTTTTCCACATCGGCTCGCAATTTTTTAAACAAGTCCTCGTGAAACTTTTATCAGCGTTTTGTAAAGTAAAATTTAAAAATAGCATCAAGCATTTTAGTGCAAACGTCTCCCAATACGCACATTTTTTGGCCAAGCAATATACAGCGGTACCTCGGTTTTCGAACGTCTCTGTTGACGAACATTTCGGTTTCTGAACGCCATAAACCCATAAGTAAATGCTTTGGTTTTCGAACTCGTCTCAGAAGTCGAAAAGGCCACGCGGCTTCCGTATTGAGTTTTCCGTTTATTGAGGCTTCCATACTGAGTTTTCGAACGTTTCGGAACTCAAACGGTCTTCCAGAACAGATTACGTTTGAAAACCGAGGTAACCACCGTATTGCATTTTTAAGTACATTCCCCATTTCTAAGCACTGTACAGGCAGTGACCGATTTGCACTGATCTGCGTGCAACTGACCGGTGCAAACAACCAGTGTTTGGGCCCCTTTTGAAAGAAAGCAGAGCTGGGCCAGAACAAGGTGGGTTTTTTGCACTCTGCCGCCATGTGCAAGGGCCAGGAACAGAACCCTCATGCAAAAGGGTCACCACCTGTACATAAAACAATAAAAATTCATCACAAAACCACACTAAAGGCCTTAAGACGCCTGCTGGAATAAGAATGCCTTTGTCATTTGCTGGAAGTTCAGCAAGGAGGGGGGTCTGCCTAATTTCAGGTGGGAGGGAGTTCCGCAAGCCGAGGCTCACTATACTGAAGGCACAGCCAATTTCAGCGCCGACTGTTTGGCTTGCGGACCCGCATTACAAAATTTGGAGGGGTGCGAGTTTCAAAAGATGACTGTGTTTCGGTTCATGACTGTCTTATAAAGCAGATGGTGGGGGCGAAGAGAGCCACTTGCAGGAAAAGGTAGAATTTAACCACAATAAGTAAATAAACAAACGACGTGTCTTGGGATACAGCAGCACCCCCTGAGATTTCCTAAACAAAACAGGGACATATTGGGCTCCTAATATCCCATCTTCCCTTCCAATATTGTAACTCAACAAGTTCTACGAACTGTTGGCTCGATACCTGAAAACTGATAGTGCCATCTGCTCCTATAAATAGTTGATGGCTCCTTTAGGGAGTTCGTCCTTTTTTACTCCTAGGAAAGCAGGGAGGGGAGAGCACGCGCCAAATGCATTTTTAAGAATTTCTACGGCCCCTTTTCAACACACAAAGCATGCTAGTTTCGCCATTTGGCCGGCCAGAGTGCAAAGCTAGACATGGTTCCTAGGACTTCCATTTTTAAAAAAATCCAGGTCACACAGTTCTGCTGGCAGGGACCCACGCAGGGAAAAAGGATGTTGGTGCTGTGCTGGTGCTCAGGGAACGACCCAAAGGTGCCCCCTGCCCTGCGATGAACAGCCTCCCCTTTCTCACCTGCGAAGTCCCCGTGATCATGTTCTTGATGAAATCCCGGTGCCCGGGGGCGTCAATGATGGTGATGTAGTACTTGGTGGTCTCGAACTTCCAGAGAGAGATGTCAATGGTGATCCCTCGCTCACGCTCAGCCTTCAGCTTGTCCAGCACCCAGGCGTACTTGAAGGAGCCTTTCCCCATCTAACAGGTTGGAGAAAGAGGGGAGAAGTTTTTGTAAGGGCTTTAGTGAGGAGATTTCACCCCTCCCATATCCAAGAATCTCCTGATGAGTCTGCTGATTCTCCAGAGAGGAGGGGCAGTGTTCTGCTCTCTACTTATTCTGCTCCAGCACCACATCAAAGAGTCAGTCAGTCGTCAGTCAGTGTGTCGGAGAGAGAGAGACTGAGTGTTAGAGATTGTGTGTATAGATAATGTTGCTGCTAAGAGCAGCTGCAGACACTCAGTGCAGTGCAGCATTCATTTATGCTTAGACCTCATATAGCTCTGTATATAGTTGTGTTTTATAGTTATAGATAGAATAAAGAAGATATTCTACAGAGCTGCTCTCCGAGTGGTTTATGCTCTGCTGTACTCTGCTATACTCTGCTGTGCGACGACTGTCTTCTTGTGGAAGTGAATCCGGTGCTCACAACTCTAAGCTGTGAGTCCACAGCACTTTGACCTGTTGCTGTGCAGAAGGTGGTCTCTGGAAGTGCTACCCCAGCTCGCCTGGCCCAGTCGGGGCTGAAGTGGATGAGTCCAGTTGGTGGCACTGGCTCAAGGGCGATGCTGACATCTAGCTCAGTTAGTTAGAACATGGTGCTGATGATGCCAAGGTTGCAGGTTCAATCCCCCTATGGGACAAGTGCATATTCCTGCATTACAGGGGGTTGGACTAGAAGATCTTCAGGGTACCTTCCAACTCTACAATTCTATGAAAAATCCAAGTGCAATTAATTATTCTTATTATTATTAATATACCCCGCCCATCTGACTGGGTTGCCCCAACCACTCTGGGCAGCTTCCAATATATATAAAAACATAACAAAACATTGCACATTAAAAGGCTTTCCTATACAGAGAATGCTGTTGATGTTGTGATTTATGAGGGGAGGGAACAGTCTGCATAATAATAATAATAATAATAATAATAATAATAATAATTATTATTATTATTATTATTATTATTATTATTATTATTTATACCCCGCCCTCCCCAGCTCAGGGCGGCTAACACCAATAAAATCACAGTAAAAAAAAAAACGGTGGGGGGGAAAAACCCAATTTAAAATACAGGTTAAAATGCAATTTAAAATGCAGCCTCATTTTAAAAGTAGCCAATAAATCAAGACCATAAAGGGAGGGAAACATAAGAGCCAGACTGAGTCCACACCAAAGGCCAGGCAGAACAGCTCTGTCTTGCAGGCCCTGCGGAAAGATGTCAAGTCCCGCAGGGCTCTAGTCTCTTGTGACAGAGCGTTCCACCAACTCAGGGCCAGTACTGAAAAGGCCCTGGCCTTAGTTGAGACCAATCTAACCACCTTGTGACCTGGGACCTCCGAAGTGTTGTTATTTGTGGACCTTAAGGTCCTTTGTGGGGCATACCAGGAGAGGCGGTCCTGTAGGTATGTGGGTCCTAGGCCGCATAGGGCATTAAAGGTCAAAACCAGCACCTTAAACCTGACCCTGTACTCCACCGGGAGCCAGTGCAGTTGGTAAAGCGCTGGATCCCACGGCAAGGACTCCGTAAGGAACCTCGCCGTGGCATTCTGCACCCGCTGGAGTTTCTGGGTCAGCTTCAAGGGCAGCCCCGCGTAAAGCGAGTTACAATAATCAACCATGGATCACTGTGGCCAGATCAGGGATAGAAAGGTAAGGGACCAACTGCTTGATACGGCGGAGATGGAAAAATGCCAACTTTCCTGTGGCTGCAACCTGCGCCTCCATGGAAAGGGAGGTGTTGAAGGTTACACCCAAGCTCTTGGCAGAAGGCGCTGGCACTAATTGAGCCCCCACAAGAGATGGGCGTTGATGCCCCAAACCCTTCCAATTCTTGGGCTCCTGTATCTGTGGGGGTTTGAATGTACAGTCCAACCTCGGTTCCCGAACACCTCCGTTTTGAAACGTTTTGGCCCCCGAACGCCGAAAACCCGGAAGTAACTGCTCCGGTTTTGGAACGAACGGCTTCCGAGCTGCGTTTTTCTTTTTATTCCCCCATTGACTTTGCAGCCAGCCCACTGATCCTTGGAATGGATTAAGTTTGAAAACCGAGAGACAGCAAGCTTGCCAAATTGGTCCCTGGGCCTAGGCAGCGGTTATGGCTGGTTTTTTCAAGCACCACAATTAGGGAGGGACAGGGAACTCGCCAAAACGCATTTCGAGCACCTTTGTGCCACTGCCATTCTAGGATAACGAGGGAGGTGTTCATGAAGAGTTCCTATTTTTCTAGAAAAACAGCAGTGATTAAGAGCTTAAGAAAAGATGGAGGGACCTAGTCCATCACCCTCTTCTGGCAGTGGCCAACTAGATGCCTAAGGGAAGCCCGTGTGATGCCTACAGGACATTTCCTGTAATGCTTTTCTGGTCTCTGGCTGCTAAGCTGTTGAAACCTCTTCCGACCTTTGAACCAACAACCTGGGAATGTTGTCAAGTGCTTTCGCCAGCAGGATCTGTTCATGATGAGTGACAACCTACAGGGTCCCCAGCAGTAACCACCCAGGGTCAAAGGCCAGGTTAGGGTGTCCATGTGTCCTGCATTGCAGGAGAGTTCTCTATCTCATGGGTAGGCAAACTAAGGCCTGGGGGCCGGATCCGGGCCAATCGCCTTCTAAATCCGGCTTGCGGACGGTCCAGGAATCAGTGTGTTTTGACATGAGTAGAATGTGTCCTTTCATATAAAATGCATTTCTGGGTTATTTGTGGGGCCTGCCTGGTGTTTTTACATGAATAGAATGTGTCCTTTTATTTAAAATGCATCTCTGCATTATTTGTGGAGCATAGGAATTTGTTCATATTTTTTTCCAAAATATAGTCCGGCCCCCCACAAGGTCAGAGGGGCAGTGGATCACTCCCCTGCTGAAAAAGTTTGCTGACCCCTGCTCTATCTGAAGGTTTTCCCCTATTTTTCAAGCTGTAGTGGCAGAGTCTGTTTGCAAGATTAAAAAACAACAACTTAAGAAGGGACAGCAGGGGCTTTGAGGGTGCCCATCAAGGAGTTAGTTCTCTGGGACACCACCACCACGAAATATAATCTTGAGGTCCCCAACTTTCATTTTTTTAATAACCTAAGTTTCTTGCATCTGTGGATTCTGAGATATGAGGGGAAATGGACAAGGATTTATTTTCTCATCATTATTTGTGGAGGTGGAGATAACTAGCCTTCTGCATTTTCCTTCGCCCTCTACCCCCCTTGGAAAAATTCCTGCAAGCACCCAAAGTTATTCACCTGGAGAGCAGCTCAAGCAGGTATACAGGTTACCTGGCTCAGTCCTTTCCACTATGATGGGCTGTGCTGCACCTCCATTTAAATCTTATCAGTGCTCTCCAAATTCACATCCGCACATCTAAATTAGTGTGTGCACACCTGTGCTTTAGTGATGTGCTTTCCTCTTTTTTGGGCAACAGGTGAGGCTGCTGCTAACCAGCTGCACCAAGGCTCGGCAGCTACAGGAAATGTCGGTCCAAGCCACGTGTTAAAACTACACAATCAGCTCAAGACAATGTACAATAAAAAACAGTTTTAACCCCCCCCAAAAAAGCAGATATATTTAAAGCAACGATACAGAATAGGTACTGATGGCAGAGACCAGTTCACTCGTCTGGGAAAGGCTGTCAGAACAAAAATGTCTTCAGTTGTTTTCGGAAAGGGCGTCTGTCATATTGGGACAGGAATGCCATTCCACAGAATATGGTCGGTAGCAACACTAAAAAGCCCTGCTTCGAGTTAATTGCAATTGCTAGTGTCTAAGAAATTAAAATACGCCTGCTTCTTGGGAGAAAAGCAATGACAAACCTAGATAGCATCCTAAAAAGCAGACATCACCTTGCCAACAAAGGTCCGTATAGTTAAAGCTATGGTTTTCCCAGTAGTGATGTATGGAAGTGAGAACTGGACCATAAAGGCTGATCGACGAAGAATTGATGCTTTTGAATTATGGTGCTGGAGGAGACTCTTGAGAGTCCCATGGACTGCAAGAAAATCAAACCTCTCCATTCTTAAGTAAATCAGCCCTGAGTGCTCACTGGAAGGACAGATCCTGAAGCTGAGGCTCCAATACTTTGGCCACCTCATGAGAATAGAAGACTCCCTGGAAAAGACCCTGATGTTGGGAAAGATGGAGGGCACAAGGAGTAGGGGACAACAGTGGATGAGATGGTTGGACAGTGTTCTCGAAGCTACCAGCATGAGTTTGACCAAACTGCAGGAGGCAGTGGAAGACTGGCATGATCTGGTCCATGGGGTCACAAAGACATGCTCTGGTCCTGGCATGCTCTGGTCCATGGGGTCATGAAGAGTCGGACACAGCTAAACGACTAGACAACAACAAAATGAGCAGAATAGACTTCTTTAAAGTTTTAAGTCTTATTTATATACATAATTTTTTGATAAATTTTCTGTTTTACAATCTAAAATACTCATTTAAACTTCCTTAAAATATCAAGGACTTCCCTTCTCCTCTTTCCATGGTTCATTTTGCAAATCATAAATCCCTGAATATTTTACAAAAACTAAACCATTCTGTATTCCATTATTGCATCCATCAAAACTTATTTACACTGCTGAATTTATCTTAATGCTGCCAACGTTTTCAGGTGTATACTGTTTTTTCCCATAGATTCAATAAATCTTTTCCAATCTTCTCTAAACGTATGTTCTTCTTGTTCTCTAATTCTATATTCTAAGTCTACAAGCTGTGCATATTCTGTCAGCTTAAGATGCCATTCTTCTTTGGTTGGGACCTCACTCCTTTTCAATTTTTGGGCTAACAAAACACAGGCCGCAGTAGTAGCATACATAAATAACCTTTTATGACACCTGGGAATTTCCATCTGAATTATCCCCAACAGAAAGGACTCTGTTTCTTTTGGGAAAGGAATTTTGAACATTTTTTTTTTTCAATAAACAGCCTCAGTCCAGTATATCTGAAGGAACGTCTCCACCCCCATCGTTCTGCCCGGACACTGAGGTCCAGCGCTGAGGGCCTTCTGGCGGTTCCCTCCCTGGGAGAAGTGAGGTTACAGGGAACCAGGCAGAGGGCCTTCTCGGTGGTGGCACCCGTCCTATGGAATGCTCTTCCACCAGATGTCAAAGAGAAAAACAACTACCAGACTTTTAGAAGACATCTGAAGGCAGCCCTATTTAGGGAAGCTTTTAATGTTTAACAACCATTTTATTTTAATATTCTGTTGGAAGCTGCCTAGAGTGGCTGGGGAAACCCAGCCAGATGGGCGGGGTATATATAATAGATATTATTATTATTATTATTATTATTATTATTATTATTAATTATGTATCATTTCCCAATACTCTTTTACCCTTTTACAAATCCAACACTTGTGAAAGTACGTTCCCTCAACTTCTTTGCATCTCCAGTACTTATCTGATTCAGTCTTATACATCTCAGCAAGCCTTAAGTCTTAAATCCTTGATAAATATACTGCAACACAAAATGTTAAGTAGAGGTCTCACACTACCTGTGAGGCTGTCCCCAGGGAGCATAATGTGCCTGTTAGGAGCTATAGAATCATAGAATTGTAGAGTTGGGACCCCCAAAGGTCTTGTAGTCCAACCCCCTTCAAATGCAGGAAACTCAGCTAAAGCATCCATGACAGGTGGTCATCTAACCTCTGCTTAGAAACCTCCAGTGGAGGAAAGAAGCTGGAGGTGGAGTTATTCTGTAGCCGTGATAGGAGTCCCTGATACAGGCATCACACCATATCCGATTAATTAATAAAACTTGCTTTGTTCTCCTAAATCGGATGCCTGTCACCTTTGAGGAATAACCTGCCCAGTTTTCCTGCTGCAGTTAGGCCAGAAAGCTGCATAACAGCATGTTTCCTTCCATTCTCCCCATCAAAACTTCCCTATATTCCAACTCTCTATATGTTCTGTAGGGCTTTATTTCTACAGTGCTTGGAGAGCAATTTGATCCTGCAGTTTATACATCTTCTAAATATTCTGCGCCCCAAGCAATCACAACTCTGTGCTCAGGAACCAGGATGAATCATACGCTCCGAAAAAGATTTGCACACATTTGCTTATTTTCCATAAATTATTATTCTCCGCCCTCTGCAGCACAACACACAACCCTACACCTGTTTAACTATCTGGACCACAATGCCACAAAGTAGACTTCAATATCACAAGTTCATTAATCATTTTATTACATAAACGACAACAACAACCCGAGCACTGTATCTGCCAGAGCAATTAACAAAACCTTGAAGAATCAAACCAGAATAAACCAACATTATTGGGTTGGGAGTGCAACCTTGATTCTGAATACATAGCATCCGTAATTAATAAATAAATAAATAAATAAATGCTTTTGCTCAGGGAGTTGCTGGAATTAATCTGTTCCTTGGATTTAGCAGACCCAGTGTGACAGGTGGGCAGAGAAGGACAGATCCTGACCTGCAATTAACAAGGGTTTTCCTTCCAGAGAAGCACCATGACCCTCATCCCACCCTGTACAACCCAATGATGACGACGATTTATCAGGTTGACTAATCAGCCCATCCAGCTGAAAAAATGGACTGCGCCGAAACTTGCTACATCATGTTATGAGTGCATGACAAGCCTCTATTTAGCAAAATGCCTTTGCTCCTCTTTTCATCTGCCTATATTTGATTACCCGCAGAGATCGTGGGCCAAAAGAGGAAGAAAAAGGCCGTATTTTCTAGCCTAGCACAGTAACGGCTCTGTTGCAGAACTCGATACATCTCGAATTGGCTGGGCAGAAGGAGAAGTCATATTGTTTAAGGCCACAAAGGATGGGTTTCATTTTTTTAAGAGAGAGAAAGCCTTCTGAACTGCTATCTTCTGTTCCATAACCCAAAGGACCCTCTTCCATTACGTTAGCTCTCTAAAACAAAACAAAACCCTAAGTTAAGCAGCACCTTTGAAAAATCTTATTAGAGCCAGACTCCATTTCCTACCAAAGCAATCGCATGGAAAGGAATACCCTGGCCACACACTGCCTTGCATCAGAAAATGGAGGCTGAAGGCACAGAGTCAATTGGCTATTAATAGCAGTTTCACGTCCCTCTGCATATTTCTGCCGTGCCAGCGAAGGTGCCACAAGGCTTGCCTGGCTGATTCAAAGAAACGGCAGCTTATTTTAGAAGATAGCAGACCTCGCTGCATCTCGGCAGCTGGTACAGATCTCTTGCAAAGCTGCAGGGTCTAAGGTAGAGCTCAGATAACAATGGAGGGGGCAGACGACTGTTTGCAGCAACGGCAAGGCGACCACATCTAACGTGCTTTCGAAGCTATGGCCTCCATTTTTGTTTTTTAAGTATCTAGACCTCATGATGGCACGTTTAAACCTCGTGGCAAAAAAAAAACAGAGACAATCCTCCGTGCCAAATCATCTTGTCTGCCCATGAAGATATTCTCATAGTTTATCTGTTCTATTAATTAAAACTATAAATCCTGGCCTCTCTTTATTTGGACAGCTAACATTTCATGTGAGCGAAATCCGGTTCAATTTTTTAAAATTATCAGCTGGCAAAAAAATTGAATTGAAACCTTCGCCCCTCAAATAGTTTAACTGGGGCGGGGGCCAATAAAACCAGCCCAAATGGGAACTCACCAGACATATCAGGTATGATAAAGGGATTATATCAAATAAGCATGAAAGCACCATACGGAAAAGTTGGAATAGTTAAACAGAGAGGGAGCTTGCCGTGGATGTAAACAAGCAAGGTGGGTGCACTGAGAATGCAGCAATGGGAAGGGCGATGAAATAAACACACACAAAATGGAACAATAGCTTAGGATACTATTCTCAGTGCTTGGGAAGGTGAAAGAGTCAGGAAAGCCGGGGTGCTTTTTGACATTTGTGCATTTTGTTCCGTATTAAGCCCTTTGGTCCCAACGGTTCAGGGACCAAAGGCAATTTGCAGCTGATCTATGGGCCCATCAAGACATTAAGGAATCTGCCCTTGGAAATAATATGCCCAGTATATTTGAGGGAACAGTCAAGAAGGTGTCATTAAAAGAGAATTTATTGTGATCCCTCTCTTGGTTCTTATATAAGGAGTCAGGATATGCGGCTGTGGGCAGTAACAGGCGTCGTCGTGAAATGGCGTCGCTCTTTCCTAAAGAGGAAATTTTTTGGCCTCTTTGGTGCAGAACTTTGCAAAAGCAGGACGAAAAGAAACAAGGCCTGTTCATAAACATGTTGTCATTCCGCTTCCAAAACACATGCATAATTAAATAACCATGCACCAACACAGGAAAGTATTCTATGATCCACTTAAAATATGCAAAGTGCTGGACTTTCCACACGCCGGTCTATTCTGCATAATTTATTCTGCTTCTAGGAAGGAACAGGGACATTGGTCCCTGAGCTCTAGATGATGTCTCAATCCACTCCGTCAAACCGCTAAGATTTTTGCAGTGCATAGATTATTTCAATGCCTGTCTTAAGGGCTGAAAACTTGCTAGGTTGTTGTAACGAAGAAAACACAGCTGAATTTTGTTGAATTTACAGCCCACCCTCAAGCTCCTTTCTCGCACGGTGCAATCACAGATTAGTGATCTGCTTTGTTTTGATGGTCGCCTGGGTGGCACTGTGGGTTAAAGCCAATCAAAAGGTTGGCGGTTCGAATCCCCGCAACGGGGTGAGCTCCCGTTGCTCAGTCCCTGCTCCTGCCAACCTAGCAGTTTGAAAGCACCTCAAAGTGCAAGTAGATAAATAGGTACCGCTCTGGTGGGAAGGTAAACGGCATTTCCATGCACTGCTCTGGTTCGCCAGAAGCGGCTTAGTCACGCTGGCCACATGACCCGGAAGCTGTACGCCGGCTCCCTCGGCCAGTAAAGCGAGATGAGCGCCGCAACCCCAGAGTCGTCCACAACTGGACCTAATGGTCAGGGGTCCCTTTACCTTTACCTACCTATTTGTTACCTGCAAAAGTAGGAAATAGATGGGAAGGGGATGTCTGGGAGGAACAGGAAATGAGCTTCCTGCAGTACCCTCACCACCCAGGTGAGAATCAGGGCAAAAATTGCCCTCTTTTCCACTAGTCCCTGCCCCACAGACAAACACCTTGCAACTCCCTTTGGGGATCCCGATCTCTTGCCAATATAGCTCAGGTAACCCAGCAGGCAATTTATAGTTCTAACTCTGACTGGCCTTGCAATAACCTTGCAAGGTAGGCCAACAGCCTCACACAGTTTACATTTTTTACTAGAAGGCCCCACAATCTACCAAAGAACTGTAAATTTATAGCACAGGTGTGCATAGTGAGGAACTCATGAGGCAGCCATGTTGATATCGTTGGGACCACAACTCCCATCACACCTTGCTGCCTGGGGCTGCTGGGAGTTGTAGTCCCAACATCTAAAGCGGTGGTGGCCAAACTTGGCCCTCCAGCTGTTTTGGGACTACAACTCCCATCATCCCTAGCTAACAGGACCAGTGGTCAGGGATGATGGGAATTGTAGTCCCAAAACAGCTGGAGGGCCAAGTTTGGCCATCACTTATCTAAAGGGTTGCAAGTTCCCCAACAAGGCATTGCCATTTTCACTGCATTCTCTTGCTCTAAGAGCCCAAGGAGGGGGCCTTGTAAGATGGTCCACTGAGGGAAACGTTTATCTATTTTTTTGCAAGAACTTTGGCAACTAGCAAGCAATAGGAATTTGGTCAGGAAAGTGTCCCTGATAGTCCGTGCGCTGCGCCCCCCCTGCCCAAACCTGAGATTCACCTGAGTTATTCATTATGATTATTTACATAGCACTATGAACAGGCATGGCATTCTACCAAGTTTGAGGACAGAGGTATTAGCAGCGCAAGAAGCTGCATTATCCTGAATCACAGAATAACAGAAATGTAGAGTTGGAAGGGACGTGGGTGGCACTGTGGGTTAAACCACAGAGCCTAGGACTTGCCGATCAGAAGGTCGGCGGTTCGAATCCCCACGATGGGGTGAGCTCCCGTTGCTCAGTCCCTGCTCCTTCCAACCTAGCAGTTCGAAAGCACGTCAAAGTGCAAGTAGATAAATAGGTACCGCTCCGGCGGGAAGGTAAATGGCGTTTCCGTGCGCTGCTCTGGTTCGCCAGAAGCGGCTTAGTCATGCTGGCCACATGGCCCGGAAGCTGTATGCCGGCTCCCTCGGCCAGTAAAGCGAGATGAGCGCCGCAACCCCAGAGTCGGCCACGACTGGACCTAATGGTCAGGGGTCCCTTTACCTTTACTTTACCTTTAGAGTTGGAAGGGAACCCAAGGGGCATCTAGTCCAACCCCCAACAATGCAGGAAACTCAGCTAAAGCATCCAGGACAGATATCCATCCAACCTCTGCTTAAAAACCTCCAAGGAAGGAGAGTCCAAAACCTCCCAAGGGAGACCGTTCCACTGTGGAGGAGCTTTTACTGTCAGAAAGCTCCTCCTGATGTTTAGTCAGAGTCAGACCACTGGTCCACCTACCTCAGTACTGTCTACCCTGGCAGGCAGCATCTCTCCAGAGTTTCAGATGGGGAGCCTTTTCCTGCATTTATCTGGAGAGGCCAAGGACTGAACCTCTGGTCCTTCTGCATGCTGAACAGACGCTCTACCGCTGAGCTAGTCCCCTTCCTAAGAAGCTGCCTTATACTGACTCAAACCAAAGATCCACCTGACTCAATATTGTCTACACAGGCTGGCAGCAGCTCCAATTTCAACTTGACACTGGGAAAGGCAACAGAAGAGTGGTGACAGAGACAGAGGAACAGGTAAACAGAGTAAGAATATGCGTTTATTCCAGTTGCATGAGCCGGCAGAGGGCGGGGAGAATTAAGAGAAGCAGGCATCCATCTTTCCTGGTTTAAGCCCAGAAATAGGACACACAAGCTGAGGATGCTCAGTTAACAACCACTCTTGGGTGGTCTGTCTTACTATAGGGATAGGGAATGGCAGGGCAGAGGGGGGTTCCCTCTCACTGACCCCCTCCTCCTGGTGAAGGGAGGGGGAGACTGTAGGTAGAGAAGTGGAGAAGGTTCAGAAGGGGATTTCCTTCTTCCCTCATTTCATTTCATTTCATTTCCCCTCCCCTATAACCCCTCACCTGCTGCTCCCATTTTAAAGATGCATCACTGAGGCTAAACTCACATGCCCCAGGCGTCATAATTTATCCATGGGCTCACATCAAACGCTGACTCCCTTCCTTTCCGCTACAGAACATCGCCAATGGATAAAGGATACTACTTTTGGCAGCAGAAAACGAAAGGAGTTCTGTGATAAAGGAATCAGCGAAACTCGAACACATCCACATAACCTGTTTCTTGAGCATCGGTCCTCAACGATTTGCACTTAAGTCAGCAGGCAGGTTTTATGATGCTGGCTGTTTACTGAGTATCCATTCTGAATTGGAAACTCAATTCCCAGCCTCTTCAGGCGGGGCTGCAAAAACAGACTTCTGACTCAAAACCTGTCAGTCAGTGTGTAGACAATCCTGATCTAGGTAGACCAATGGGCTGACTCAGCAAAAAGCACCCGAAACATACCATCTACTAGAGAATTATCAAGCAACCATGTTGGTCCATTGGGAAGGGAACTCAAAACTTGGGAGAGAGCAATTTGTGATTCCTTTATGAAGGCCAAGTTGGAAGTCCAGGTGTTCCAGACAAGCTTTTTTCCGGAGCTGTTTTTTAAGACTGGATGTTAAGCGAAGCAATATAAAGAGGGTCAGGGGAGAGAAAAAGATGGATGCAATGGAACAAGTCAAGGAGGATGCTTTGTTTATAAGAAGCGGCCATCTCTCCATCTGAGGGTTATGCAAGAGAGGTTTCTGGTGGCCTAGGCTCATAGTCCGGGGTCAAGGTATGCTTTTTATGAAAGCAGGGGAAAGAGTGCAGCGGATACCAGTCTGGCCAAGTAACTAGACAGCTAAGACCCTCAATTCTTGGGTATCAGGAAACAGCCAGCGTTGCGAAATGGTTCAGAGTGTTGCACCCTGGGAGACCAGGGTTCAACTCTGCTCTCAGTCATGCGCTTCACTGGGTGATCTTGAGACAGCCTAGCCTACCTCAAAGGGGTGTTATGAAGACAAAGGTGGATTGAGGGACGATCACATAAGCTGCGTTGAGCAACTTGGGGGCAGGAAGACGGATATTAAGGTAATAACTAATAACAAACTACAGATTCAGTCAACAACAAGAACTAGAGCTGGTTCTGACAATATGTTGTGAAAGGTTCCCCACCATTCTGCACCTCCCACCCCCCCACCCCCCCCGGAAGAATCTCAAGTGGGGACCATTACAAAATGAGTTTAGGAAGAAAACACATCTGCTCACCCAAGTTAAGATAGCCCTCTGGAGTGACCAGTTATCTTGCAGGACTTAGGTAAAGTAACATCTGCCCCACTTTTTGAGGATCTGCTACAGGATTTTCAGCACAGCTGGTGTCCTCTGGGCTCTTCTGGCTTAAATCTGAAGTGTAGCTATGCCCTAATTCAGACTATACAGGCCCATATTTATTTGGCACGGCTACCAAAGACAGTAACAGGCTCTGTCTCCTGAGCCTCTTGCCCTCTAAGAACAGCTGAGCCTAAGACAAAGATGCGGACCAGATCTTTCCGGGAATTGCTGTAGCACGGTGGAACAGCACTGGCTTCTCACGCAGAAGGTCCTGGGTTCAAATCCTGGCAGAGCTGGGGAAGAACCCCTGCCTCAAGCCCTAGACGATACTGATCGAAACAGACAAGGTATTTATTCGGCACAATTTGTCCCTAAGTTGCTTGACTACATCCACAACATCCTTTAACAGTCATGGCTTCCCTCAAGGAATCCTGGGAAATGTAGCCTGCCCACGGCGCTGGGAACTATAGCTCTGTGGAGGATCTCCTAACCACCCGCAGCAACCGTAACAGGCAACACCAGGAACGTGCAACACAGCAACTCTGGGCATGTGCAGAATGCATTCCCTTCTCCAATGAGCAACTACAGTCCACTCTCTCTAAAGTAACGGCAGCCAGAATTGCCAGGTCAGGGAGCGCGGAAGCAGACACAGGTCACTGCCCCAGAACTGAGTTGGAGATCTGTTGATTGTTGATTGTTAAGGGTGCTGGGAATTGTAGTTCTGTATGGGTAAGCTACAGTTCCCAGGATTGTTGTGGAGCGAGGTATCCACAGATGAGTGTTTTGTTCAAGATCAGGGTCTGACTGGTCACCTAAAGGAAAGGGAGGAATTATATTGGAAAGCAATCTCGCAGGCTTCTCAGCAGAGGGAGGCCTTGTGCATCGTGGCTATTTCATCCTTTTAACTGGTGATACCGGAGATTGAAATTAGGGGATTCTGAACCCAAAGCACACGGTCTATACTACCGAGCTGACGCACTGTGCTGTGTTATTGGGCAAGTTAATCAGGGCGTAGGTGGAGAGCAGTGACTGGAAGATTCTGCATTTCAGCAGAGAGCTAAACTTAAACCTTCTGGCCTTTGATAGGGCTGACACTGGGTGCAGAATCTCATGGTTTCATTTGCAAAAATAAAAAAGCCCCTAGTCTGTATAGGTGCAAAAATAAGTTTTAAAGTAAGTGGGAGTGGGGGACCTGATTTGGAACTGAGCTTTAGAGTCCTACGCAGCTCTTTTCCTGATACCCCTCCCTCAAACAGAATGAATAATAAAAAAGTAAAGAAATGTACATTAAATTATGCAAAATAATTTTGCAATTCGGCCCAATTCAGAATTTTGCTCCTTTTGGTGCAAAGTTAAGGTTTCCTAGGCAAAGTTTTCCCCTTCATTATTATTATTATTTAAGAGTTGAGGTTTATTATCATCATTATATATTCAGGGGTGGCGATTTTGCCAAAAGAGCACATTATCACAAGCATTAGCCTCAGAAGAAAACAAACAAACATGGTTCACAACCTACATTGCTCACGCAAAGAGGACCTGGGACCAGAAACTGAAATGCCACCAGCACAAATGCGCTACATGTTCAGGTGTGGCCAGGTAGCAACACAAAAGGAAGATGGGAGGGGGAGCGGTTTACTGTTGCGGGGGCTTTCCATTGTCACCCCCTTCCCTGTTTGGGCCTATCTTGTTCGGATAACAAATCGGAAAGTTGCGAGGGGAGGCAGGCCAGGGAAATAATATTGTGTTATCGTGGTGGAAGTCAGAAAAGGAACCTATGAAAAAGCACAGGAGACACAATACATAGCAAATATTCTTCTAGATGTGGGAAGCGGTGGGCGACAACTGCTCCTATTCCATCTCGTACTCTAGTTCCAGAGGAGAGAAAAAGGAAGGGCAAACTTGAAGGTCAAACTGTACGCATGTGTGCCTTTTGAGCCTTACCTCGGCGGCTTCCTTCTCAAATTTCTCAATGGTCCTTTTGTCGATGCCCCCACATTTGTATATGAGGTGGCCGGTGGTGGTGGATTTCCCGGAGTCCACATGTCCTATGACAACAATGTTGATATGGGTCTTCTCCTTCCCCATCTTTCCTCTCCTCGGGATCTGTGATCGGCAGGCCGGCGCTTGCGGAGGGATGGAGAGCTCAGCAGCGGCTGTGACCGGGCGAGGCGGCTGCTGCAAAGAACAGTGCGAAAGAGGAGGAGATCAGGAGTGTCGCCAGGAGCAACAGGAGCACAACACAACAGCCAGACACGCAACTGCCACAGAGCCTTTTCCAGCCCTGGGGTGTGTGTGTGTGTGTGTGTTTGCGTCTTTGTCTGGGGTTTCCTGTCGCAAAGTTAAGCCTGTGCTTTAGCCATCAGATCTATCGCTGGATAAACAGCAGGCAGAATGTAGGCCAGACAGGAGGAGGATTTTCTGTCTGCCATGGGAGAAATCCGCCCCGACTCTAGCTGAGAAAAGGAACCCGTTTTTTGTTTTGTTTTGTTTGTGTTTTTTCCTTCTGGGTCCACCCCACTGACACCAGCGGCAACCCCGTTGCGTTGCAAGCCAGAGATGCGTGCGCAACCTCCTTCTCGCCCCAAAATTGCCTTTTTTTAGAACTGCTAGCCTCTCCTAAAAACCCCTTTCCCAAATAAGCTACGTTTGGTTCCACCACGCTTGTGCACAAAGTGTGCTTGCATTCCCACGCACCCCAGGTATATAATAATTGCAAGAACTCCTTCATTGCACCTAATCCCGTGGACTACGCTTTCCTAAGCAACGGAAATGATCTCTTTCAGCTTCTGCCTTCTGGAAGAAGGTACAGGGTTATAAAGACCAGGACTAGCCGCCTGAGAAACAGTTTCTACCCAAATGCAATTTTAAACACAGTATAAGGAGTCTCTATGGTATATTGTATTTTAAAATGGGGTTTCAGAGTTTTTAGGGGTTTCTGAATGCCTTATGTAGATTTTTCAATTTCATTGTTCTGTATGGGACAATGACAATAAAGATATCGTATCGGAAGCAGAGAGGTTTTCCTCCGTACGGGCATTCAGATCCACCTTAGGAAATTTCCCAGTAAGCTCATCTTCGCAAAGGACAATATGGTGGCCACAAATGGAAAGAGCCAGAAATAGCTGTTCGGTGTGCTTCCCTAGAGCGGCTAAACTGGAATCTGGCTGTGCGTGGAAGGATCAAGCGGTAAGGGGGGGGAGGGGGAGCTCAGCTTTCCCCCATAACACCAAGATTTAGCAGAGGCAGATCTGGAAATCTTAGGTCGATAGAAGCCAAGTCTTGTGTTTTTAGCTTTCAAAACCTTTTCACAAAGCTGCGCTACATCATCCCAAAATAAAAGCCTGATTTTCAGACACTCTTGCTCCTGCGCTGGGGGCGGGGGTTGAAATCCACCTGCCTCTCTCGCTGTAGCAAAACGTACCCCAACCGCTCAGGGAGGAGGGGCTATAATTTGGGAATATGGACTGGTTTTGCAAGCAGGCTCTGCAAATCGCACAGCCTCGGCTCACCCAAGTTGCAAAATGTATCTCAGTGCATTAAGCCACCATATCTGGTTCTAGAAGCCTCTATGTTCATGCAACATAAAACCCCCAGCCATTTTCTGCTGCTCATTTCTGTCAAGCTGAGCACGGATAATTCTATATATCTCCCGCTTTTGGGTTGCGATGGGGTGGGGTGTGGGGGGGAAAGGGGTGTATCTGAAGGTTGTCCCTGCCACTCTTTTGTCACACGCCACCCAAATGAGGGATTGGATCAGCTAGGAAGGCATGCAGCTCGCAGCCACATCATCCCCCCCCCACCCGCCTTTTGCAAGGGGTTATTTTTAAAACCGAATGACCCAACCTATCTCAGATCCCCTGCGGAGCTAAAAACGCCGCGCAAATCCCTGCGGAGCTGAAACGAAATAAATTCTGGGGGAAAGCAATGCAAACCTGCTGCAACCCCCCCTCTCTTTTTCCTTTCGCTGATTCCCCCCCCCCCAACAAAAAAAAACCCCACCTAATTTTCAAAAAATCTAGGGTAATTATTATCATGATTATTTGCAAATCGTATAATCTGGCCAGGGATATGGTGGCAAGGTCAACCGGTGCAACGCAGGGAGGGTTTTTGCACCGCTCTCTCCAAGCCCCCACCTGTTCCCCCACCTCTAAAAAAAGGGGGGGTTCAATTTCTAAATGCGAAGAAGGCCTTAAGTGTGTAGGAGGGAGGGGGTGTCGACACAAGACAATAAAAGCGGGAGGGGGGGCGCGCGCGGTTTGGAATGACTGTGCAAGTTAAAAGAGAGCTGCTTTGGAAGCGAGACAGAAAACAGGATCCGGACCCCAGCAAAGCGACCCCCCCCGTTGCAGGAGTCCGATCCACAGGCCGGTTCTGCCGGAACGCCCGCTTGGGTCGCGGATGCTCCTGGCCGGCTTAACTGCCTTAGGGGTCGCGCGCCCTGGAACCCGCGCGCGCGCTCTCTCCCGGACCCGCTTCCACAATATCACCTGCGCAACTTGAAGCGGTGGAAATGGGGGGGGTTGCGGGGGGGGATTACAGATAAGAGACGATTCCAGACGGGAGATTGCAACGGGGAAGGGTTGGGTGGGAAAGCGCAGTTTTGCAAAGAGCCATCGCCGCCTCGCCAAACAAATAGAACGCCCGTTATTATTGCTCTTCCTTTGCAAAAAAAATAAGCCTTCCCCCCCTTTTTTTTTTGCAAAACGTTCAAAGCACCAACATTTCCCCCCCCCCAGCTTCAGTATTATTATTTTTAAAGGCTGCAGCCCACACTTTCCTCGCTGCACCTGTTCCAGCCCCCTCCCCATTTTTGCGAAGGTATCCCCCCCAAAAAAAGAAATAAATAAAAATGGAAGGAGGGGGGGTGGAAATAATGGTGCGTTGTCCTTCGGCAGCAAAGCAAGCTTTCAAGACGCTCTTACCGGCAGCTGTGGTCTCAGACAGCAGAGGCTGCCAGCTTCGGCTCGGGCGGCTTTATTTCCCCGGGAGGGGGTCCACCTATTGACGGCGGCGGCGCAATGCAGTCACCCCCCCTCCTCCTCCTCCGGCGGCTGCTCTTCCCCCCTCCCCTCCGCACTACAGCATTGCGGTACAGAGAGCCGGAGAAGGGAGAGGGCGGAGGGTGATGGATGGAGGAAAAAGGAGGAGGAGGGACGAGAGGGAAGAGGCTGCGGGGGAGGGAGGAGGGGATGCAGCAGGTGGAAGGATGGATGGATGGATGGATGGAGAAAGGAAAAGGCGGAGGGAGGAGGAGAAAGAGGGAGGGATGGAGAGGAATAAATGCGGGAACAGGGCGTGATAGGGAGCAGCGTTAGGACGCGCCGCCGGTTTGTCATGATTCATCCCCGTTACCATCGCTTCTTATGATCTGGTGACGTTTGCTTCCTCATCTTCCACTTAGGAATCGCCCCCCAGGAAATCTCTCAAAGCGATTTCACGGTGACAAAGCCATTCCATAGAACCTATATGAAAATAAGCACAATCCCACACGCAGCAACAATTCAGAATGATTTCATACAGGGAAAGCTATGAAAACAAGCACAGTTCCATGTCTGGCAAGAATTCAAAATGATAGGAAAAGCTGAAAGCACACGCAAGTACAGTGGTACCTCGGGTTGCATACGCTTCAGGTTACAGACGCTTCAGGTTACAGCCTCCGCTAACCCAGAAATAGTACCTCGGGTTAAGAACTTTGCTTCAGGATGAGAACAGAAATCGTGCTCCGGCGGCGCAGCAGGAGGCCCCAGTAGCTAAAGTGGTGCTTCAGGTTAAGAACAGTTTCAGGTTAAGAACGGACCTCCGGAACGAATTAAGTACTTAACCCGAGGTACCACTGTATATATGTAAAGGTAAAGGGACCCCTGACCATTAGGTCCAGTCACAGACGACTCTGGGGTTGTGGCACTCATCTCACTTTATTGGCCGAGGGAGCCAGCGTACAGCTTCCGGGTCATGTGGCCAGCATGGCTAAGCCGCTTCTGGCAAACCAGAGCAGCAAACGGAAACGCCGTTTACCTTCCCACCAGAGTGGTACCTATTTATCTACTTGCACTTTGACGTGCTTTCGAACTGCTAGGTGGGCAGGAGCTGAGACCGAGCAACGGGAGTTCACCCCGTCGTGGGGATTTGAACCTCCGACCTTCTGATCGGCAAGTCCTAGGCTCTGTGGTTTAGACCACAGCCCCACCCGCGTCCCAAGTATATACGTAGCGAGAGTTTAAAATGATTTCATACGCAAAAACTGAAAACAAGCACAATACCATATTTGGCAAGAATTGAAAATGATTTCGTGTAGGAAAACAATGCAAAACACACACACATGTTGACACAAACAATTAGAATCGATGCCATTCATACAAGCAATTCAAAACCATTTCATGTGTGAAAACATGTTCAGTAAAAATACAGGCTGGAACAGAGGTTATAGTGGTATCATCCCACAAAGGTGAATGTTGGATGTTTCAGGAAGACAAAATAAAGAGCAAAAAGTGAACAGCTCAGTCAATAGAGCAGGAGGCCCGTAATCTCAGAGCTGTGAGTTCGAGCCCCACGTTGGGCAAAAAGATTCCTGCACTGCGGGGGTTGGACTAGATGACCCTCGGGGAACCCTTCCATCTTGACAATTCTGTGATTCTAAGTCCTTTTTCCTCCATGAAGCATGTAGAATTCACTCTCCGTGATGGCGACCAACTCAGATGGCTTTTAAAGAAAGGATGAGATAAATTCACGGAGGAGGAAGCTACGAACCACAATGGCTGTATGTTCTTCTTCCTTCACTGCTGGAGGCCTGGTATGCCTCTGAACAGCAGTTGCTTTGAACCCAGGGCCTTCCTTCTTCATGCAGGACAGATGACCCTCCACTGAGCTATGGCCCTCTCCCAACATACCGTATTTTTCGCTCTATAAGACGCACCAGACCACAAGATGCACCTAGTTTTTGGAGGAGGAAAACAAGAAAAAAAATATTCTGAATCTCAGAAACCAGTACAGCAAGAGGGATCACTGCACAGTGAAAGCAGCGATCCCTCTTGCTGTTCTGACTTCTGGGATAGCTGCGCAGCCTGCATTCGCTCCATACATTTCCCCTTACTTTTTAGGAGGGAAAAAGTGAGTCTTATAGAGCAAAAAATACAGTATTCAGTTTCTCCAACCTTTCCTTATAGGGCTAGTTTCCCACAGATCCTGACCGCCTTCATTGCCCTCCCCTGAACTCATTCCAACTTGTCTATAGTCTTCTGAGAGAGCAGGACTTGATTAGGTTGGACTAATCTGACCGTAAACTTTAGTTCTATTCATTCAGCCTAAAACTGCATTAACCTTTTATTTTTATTTTTTGCAGTTGCAGCAGGCCAATGACTCACGTTCCGCTTCTAATCACATATGGAAGACTAAGGGTAGAGATCTTTCCAGATTGTTTTTCACATAAGGAACAGGTGACACGCACATATGAAGAATTTAAATCGGAGCGGTCAACATGGCACAGTCAAAATAGATCACAACTCCCGTAATCCTGAACCATTTGCCATGCTGGCTTGGTCGGACGAGAGTTTCCACCCAGCAATGTCTGAAGGACTCCATAAGGAATATCCCTGACTTATTTAATGGCATGTGGAATTCATTTTTACAATGTTTTGGTTTGTAATTACGGTCATACATAACATTTATCCTCCCAAAAAAATCTGGGTTTCACTGAATTGCTCGGCCATATCATATTATATGTCCATCTTATATGTACTAACAGTGAACTCATCAAACAGCAACAGCTCAGTAAGTAGAGAGTGAGACTCTTAATCTCAGGGTTGTGGGTTCGAGTCCCAGGTTGGGCAAGGGATTCCTGCAGGGGGTTGGACTAGATGACCCCCGAGGTCCCTTCCAACTCTACAATTCTAGGATTCTACACTATTGTGGTAAGCTAACAACAGGCTGTGCGGTGGATCTCAAAGTCTGCAGAGGCACAAAAAGGGGCGAGGGAATAATGAATTTTAAATTAAACAGAGAGAGAGAGAGAGCAAAGCATGTTTACTGACCACAGTTTCCAAAGTGGTTTAGCAATCGACCCCTCTTCCCAGGGAACTCCGGGAATTGTAGTTCTGTGAGGGGAATAGGGCACCTCCTAAGAGCTTTCAGCACCCTGAAGAAACTACACTTCCCAGAATGCTTTGGGGGGAGCCATGCCTGCTTAAAGTCATATGACATTGATTTATGTCTAGATGCAGCCCATTAAATCATTTACATAGTGCCATCATTGTAGCTGGTGCTTTAAAGAACAGCATAAACAAAAAAGATGAAGAAAGAAGAGAGAGAGAGAGAGAGAGAGAGAGAGAGAGAGAGAGAGAGAGAGAGAGAGAGATATGGACTGGGGTTCACCCTCTTTGAGCTCACAATTTAAATAGAACTGGAACAAAAATGTTTCTCAAATTGAAAATCCAACATCATTTACTAATCTGGCCTTAAAGCCAAAGACCATTTTTTTTTAATTGTGTTTTTGAATTCCACCTTTGAGTGATACACTTTTTGAAAACATTTAATATCTTAAGTGCTGAATCGTACAGAACTTACAGAACTCTTGCACATATTTTTTAAAAATGAGCTAGTTGTACTCAGACCAAACTCACTGAAGTTAGTGGACGTGACTAACCTAGGTGCACTCATTTCAGTGGGTCTACTCTGAGTACAACACCACCTCTGAAAATCCAGTATTATCTGTAACCAGGAATTCAGATTTGGAGAACGTAAAAAAAAGAAAAGAAACACATCTTAGTGAGTATCGTTGCTGTCTGCCTCTGGATATATATGCAAACGCACCTGTTAAATGTATGTACAAAAGAGCCCAAGGGAAAACATTGCACTGCCCAGGATCGCTAGCAGGACTGAATCAGACCCACACAGCCGCTCCTCTTGTTTTAACAATGAAACACTGCCTGACAGCCTTGACAGTGCTATAAATAGCAGAGAACACAGTTAAAATGCAGCCCTCAGACCAGATTAATCTGGACCGGTTTGAGCTGTGTGATATGCTTTCCTATTTAATCAAATGTTTCTGGATCATTCATGCAAGTGTTGGCCACCCCAACCCAGTGTCAAGTCAGTCTTGAATGTTATTTTTAGCATACCCTCATCTCTGCCCTTCTCTGTCTGGTGCTGGGCAGTTCCACGGGGCAGCTGCTGCAGACAGCACTGGAGTCCTGTCGTTTTTTACGTTGCTACAGAAATACACATTGTGAGATTGCTGGAGAGAAGGAAAGGACTGACTTCTTGCAGTCTTCATCCCTGCCCATCCTGACTGGTGAAAACCAGCCGGGAGGGGTTGGCCAGAAGGGTCCAGGCCGTAGGGGTCAGCAAACTTTTTCAGCAGGGGGCCGGTCCACTGTCCCTTAGACCTTGTGGGGGGCCGGACTATATTTTTTTGGAGGGGGGGGGAATGAACGAATTCCTTTGCCCCACAAATAACCCAGAGATGCATTTTAAATAAAAGCACACATTCTACTCATGTAAAAACACCTGGCAGGCCCCACAAATAACCCAGAGATGCATTTTAAATACAGTGGTACCTCTGGTTGCGAACAGTATCCGTTCCGGAGACCCATTCGCAACATGAAAAGAACGCACCCCGCAGCGGTGCATCTGCACGCACACAAGTTGCGATTCGCTGCTTCTGCACATGTGCGTGGCGTCATTTTGCATGTCTGTGCATGTGCAAGTGGTGAAACCCGGAAGTAACCCTTTCCGGTACTTCCGGGTCGCCACGGGACGTAACCTGAAAGAACGTAACATGAAGCAGATGTAACATGAGGTATGACTGTAAAAGGACACTGTTATGTACTGAGTTGAATAGGATCCAAATGCAGCAGTCTGATTGGTCCTAGAACAATAGGATTCGGAATGCAGCAGTCTGATTGGTCCGCAGGAGCCACCCAATCCAGCTCCAGGTGGAAGTGAATCCGCAACCTGATTGGCCTACAGGAGAATCCCGGAATTAGCCAATCACGTGGGGCCCATTGTGTAAATAATGTATATAAAGCAGACATTCTGGGGGAACTTCCATTCCTCCTCACCACTATGAGCTGAATAAAGAGCATGAAATCCACTCTCGACTCCGAGTATATTTCAGACACATTCTACTCACGTAAAAACACACTGATTCCCGGACCATCCGTAGGCCAGATTTAGAAGGCGATTGGGCCAGATCTGGCCCCCAGGCCTTAGTTTGCCTACCTATAGTCCAGGGCATGATGAACGCATCTTCCTGTGGGGGGGGGGGTTGGACTTGATGACCCTTGGGGTCCCAACTCTACAATTCTACGATTCCTGTGCTGGCTGCCCTTAAACAGGCAGTAGTGTACTCACTCCCACAGAGAGCCATCTCAGATCCTCTGGTTTATAACAATTACCACCTGGTCGCAAATGTCCCTTTATTGGGTAAGGTGGCGAAGAGGGCAGTGACTGATCAATTCCAGGAGTTCCTGAAGGGTATAGATTACCTGGGCTCTTTTCCATCTGGGTTCAGCTTCAGTTTGGGGACTGAATCAGCTTTGATCACCCGAGTGGGACATGGTATCCTCTTGGACTGGGTTTGTGGGATGGGTATCAGGAGCCCTGTTTTACAGCGGTTCCACTCCTACCTAGCTGAAGCATCCATGACAGATAGCCATTACAGTGGTATCTTGTTTTACAAACTTAATCCATTCCGGAAGTCTGTTCTTAAACCAAAACATTCTTAAACCAAGGCGTGCTTTCCCATAGCAGCGGGGGAGTCAATTTACAAATGGAACACACTCAGCAGGAAGCAAAACATGTTCTTATTCCAAGGCGGAGTTCACAAACCAAAACACCTACTTCTGGGTTTGCAGCGTTCTTAATCCAAGTTGTTCGTAAACTAAGCTGTTCTTAAACCAAGGTACCACTGTATTAAGAGATTGTGTTTCAAACCCATGGTCTTTATGTCGAGAGGGCCCCTGAGTGTAAACTTGAATAAAATATCAGGGGGGGCGTGATGTAAGCCCTGCTTACATAATCATCACAGGATTGATTATGCACACCATTTGAATGGCAATGCCCATCAGCTTTTTGTGGGGGCAGCCTCTTCAAATAGATTGGGGGGGGCAAAGTGACCTCAGGGACGCGGGTGGCGCTGTGGGTTAAACCACAGAGCCTAGGACTTGCCGATCAGAAGGTCGGTGGTTCGAATCCCCGCAACGGGGTGACCTCCCGTTGCAGCTGAAAATGGGAATGGATTATGTACTTGCCAGGCAGGGAGGCCTATGTGGAGTCTTGAACTTGACAGGGAATGCCTGTTGCTTTAACATTTCTGATAATGGTGAGGCAATCCGTGTGTTGGCCACAAAGATGGAGAATATAGCACATGTCCCAGTACAAATATGGGAAGGATGGGATATGGGATGGCTCACCAATTGGTGATACTATTGTCTTGCTTGTTTTTCTTGACGGTAGTAGTAATGGTTTTGTGTATGGTGCCATGTATCATTTCATGTTTTAGAAGTACAATTAGCAAGATGATTTCAAATGAAACTTTACCTCATATCATGGCCCTATACAGAGCTTTACCTCAGGAATATGATGAAGGTCAAGCTATCAAGGACACTTGGGATGAAGGTCCTTGAGCTTGAAAGGGGGGAATGAGGCATCTGATCATAGCCTGCATTTTTAATCAAGGCTTATATTTTGATCAGATTCCTGTATTCTAAAAATGAGCTTAAATTCACAAATGTTTCTTTCGAGACAGGACACCAGCAGGCAAGGTCTTTGTCAGAGGCCCCTTTGGTTTATTGCGGTCATAAAACAGGCTGGGAACAAAAGGTCACACTGACCATACAAATGATAGAATACAATCAAGGTTGCAAAAACAAATAGTGCCTCCCATTAAACTTGAGCCACATCTTCCTAAGGTTAAAAGGGCAAGAGCTAATACAAACAGCAGCTGGCTAGGGAGAGGCCTCTCTCTCTCTCTGAAACTGCTTTGAAGCTTCAGAGAATTTAGAGAACTTATAGAACTTAGCTTTTACTAAGTTCCTTTTTTACTTAGACAAGATCTTTGCTTCTAAAAATCTATATATGTTATGTATGAAATATTGGCTTAAATGTAATTATGCAAAGGATTTAGAAAGTAAGAAATTATAGAATCATAGAAGAGTTGGAATAGACCACGAGGGCCATTGGGTCCGGACCCCTGCCAGACAGAGAGACGCCATCGGAGCACTCCTGACATATGGTTGTCAAGCCTCTGCTTAATGACCTCCAAAGATAAAATTAGCCACCATCTGTTTTGGAGTGAATAGGGCAATAGGGCAAAAGATGAAATGTTAGTTAAGGCGCCTAGTCTAGGGCAAAAGGTTATCTGGTAATTAAGGTGCCTTGTAGAGGTTAATGGCTATTTATTTGCCAATTATAAATAGAAGGAAATATAGCTCTTTGTCTCCCATAAAAGGTAATAGGAAATGGGTGTATCTTTTATGATTGGTTCTAGCAAACAGCCAATAGGAATTTCAACCAGGCTGATTGGACAGAGGCAGCCAAAGGAGGAGCAAGGGGGCTGAGCTGAGGGAATATAAGTGCTGGCCATAATGGCAGGAAGGCAGGCCAGAGCTTGGTAACCATATACCACTGTGCCTCTCATTTATTTGTCTGACAAATAAATTATTATTTTAATTTCTCTATTGCTGCGTTGAATATTTCATTCCAGCTAAGCGTTAACCACAAGCAGGGTGCTACAAAAGTGCGGCTTAAATTCGCAAAAATTACAAAAACGGGCTTTGACGATACCGCTGCTGAAACAGACATACGGTAAAACGGAACTCACAAAAAAAGTTTTGTTGCCAATTTGCGAGCTTGTGTGCCTCCAGAATTGTAGCAACTGAAGAGCGATTTGCAATTTTAGCAATTGTATAGTAAGTTTTGCGGGCTTGCAAGATCAAAGACTTAAATTGGCTCAGAGTTACCATTCTACCAACCATAGCGATTTTCAGCCTCTAACCCAATTTTAAGGGAGCGGCTTATATTCTGGTATTGTCTCCCCCCACCACCCCAAATTTTAAAGGTGCGGCTTATTTGCAGGTACAGCTTATATTCGGGTCAATATGGCACATTGGACTCCAGAAATCTAGGGTTGGAGTTCATTGTGCACAAGTGCTATGGGAGGAGAAGAAGAGTGGGGAATTCTGGAATATTTGGAGTGGCTGAAATCTCTGCGCTTTGCTGATGCCCTCAAACTGGAGTCAGGGATTTAAAAATAAACCCTGATGTGCAAGGGACAGCCAGGAAAACTCGAGGCAGCTGGGTGCTATATTTAATGCCGGCTGCCTCTCCCCTGTCAAGTTACCTTGTCTCTGCTGCAGGGTGTTTTAAACTGCAGCAAAAGCTTCATTCATGAAGCCCAGCCCCAGTGTAAGGTGCTGAAATTTCTGACCCCAATCGTGCAAAGATACGAGCATGCAGTGACCTGCGTTTATTTACTATTTGATTCATAATCTTAATATCTTATGGAAACCACTTTGCGAGGGCAACTGCGCTAAAGGGACCTCAGGAAATGTGGGTGGATGAGAAGGATCAAGATTATCAACAGTCTGGAAACCAAGCCTTTTGAGGAACGGTTGAAGGAGCTGCGTATGTTTAGCCTGGAAAAGAGGAGATATGATTGTTGTTGTTTAGTCATTTAGTCATGTCCGACTCTTCGTGGCCCCATGGAACAGAGCAAGCCAGGCACTCCCGCAGTTTGGTCAAACTCATGTTCGTAGCTTCAAGAACACTGTCCAACCGTCTCTTCCTCTGTCGTCCCCTTCTCCTTGTGCCCTCCATCTTTCCCAACATCAGGTTCTTTTCCAGGGAGTCTTCTTTTCTCATGAGGTGGCCAAAGTACTGGAGCCTCAGCTTCACGATCTGTCCTTCCAGTGAGCACTCAGGGCTGATTTCCTTAAGAATGGATAGGTTTGATCTTCTTGCAGTCCATGGGACTCTCAAGAGTCTCCTCCAGCACCATAATTCAAAAGCATCAATTCTTTGGCGATCAGCCTTCTTTATGGTCCAGCTCTCTCTTCCATACATCACTACTGGGAAAACCACAGCTTTAACTATACGGACCTCGGGTTAAATATACTTCGGGATGAATATTTTCGGGTTGCGCTCCGCAGAGACCTGGAAGTAACGGAGTGTGTTACTTCCGGCTTTCACCGCTTGCGCATGCGCAGACACTCAAAATGACATCACACGCATGCGCTGAAGTGGCGAATAGCGACCCGCACATGTGCAGGCGCACGAACGCGGGTTGCGTTCACTTCAGGATGCGAACGGGGCTCCGGAACGGATCCCATTCACATCCAGAGGTACCACTGTATAGGATCAGGCTGTCAACAAAATACTTGACTAGCAGGACAATCCTAAGCATGCTTTCATTTTGTTTAAAAATATATCTGCCAGTTTTTGCAGATATTTCCCCTCTTTTTATTGTACATTAAAGGTAAAGGGACCCCTGACCACTAGGTCCAGTCGCGGACTACTCTGGGGTTGCAGAGCTCATCCCACTTTATTGGCCGAGGGAGCCGGCGTACAGCTTCCGGGTCATGTGGCCAGCATGACTAAGCAGCTTCTGGCGAACCAGAGCAGCGCATGGAAACGCCATTTACCTTCCTGCCGGAGTGGTACCTATTTATCTACTTGCACTTTGACGTGCTTATTGTACATTGCCTTCAGCCAATTGTGTAGAAGGTTATTATTAGATAATAGATTAACAGATGGGCAGGAAGACTCAATGTGTAGGTGCTGCCACAGCAAAAGTTGAATGGAGCTTACTCCGGAATAAGTGAGTTGCTGCACGTCTCATGATAAATCAGCTAAGATTGCATTAATTTGGTGGCACATCTAAGAACCACTGCGTGCTGTTGGATCTTGTAACTATCAAAGCTACAGTCCTCTAGCTTCACAGACAAAGAGCCTTGCTATGGAGTGTGTGCCTTGTGTGTCAGTTAAGAACTGCCAAAACAGGATTGTTTGTTTTTCTTCCTTTTGTGCCTGAATCTTGCAAGCAACAGTTTATTTTACTTTGACGTGTCTCTGCTCTTCAGACGAACAGATCATGTGAATCTGAGCAGAGAGAGAGAAAGAAATAGAATACTCTCCCGCCTTCTCTCCCCCCCCCAACAAGTATGCTGTTGCAACCAGATGAAATTCAGGTGCTTCCTGACATGATGTAACCCCATCTTCCTCAAACAGACTCTCTCTTTCTGCACTTTAACACCTCACAGCTTGAACCTGTAGGATAAAACCCAATTACAGCATCACTCCGCTTCAGTAAACACATTTGTCCTTGCTGTAGAACTGCTACCCTTTCATAGAATTGTAGTCTTGGGAGGGAACCCAAAGATCCTCTAGTCCAGCCCCCTGCAATGCAGGAATCTCAGCTAAAGCATCCATGGCAGATGGCCGGCCAACCTCTGCTTAAAAACCTCCAAGGAAGGAGAGTCTACTATCTCCCTGGGGAGACCATTCCACTGTCAAACAGCTCTTACTGTCAGAAAGTTCTTCCTGATGTTTAGTCTGAGTCTCCATTCTTTTAACTTGGAGCCATTGGATGTCAAACTTGCCAGAGGATGGCTGCAAATACGGCAGGAAGATTCAAGTGCAATCGAACAACCATTGAAACAATTCAGTGTAGTATCGCATTTTTAAGAATTATTTTCCGTTCTGTTCTATGTTATAAATCAAACATCGCCAGGAACCGTTTCTTTTTGTTTTCCAATATATTTCTTATCAATGGAAAAAAAATAGGTGTGGGGCAAACAAATTTTTATTCTGAAAGTGTGGCCCAGAGAAAAAAGCACGAGAACCACTCTGTCTGAAGAAAATGGGTTGTTGTTTTTCTGAGGCACCTCAGAACAAAGTTTTCTTATACCAACAGCTCACACAAACAGCAGAAAACAGCCTTCCTTCCCTGTGTTAGCACCAGTCTAGAAGCAACTGAAAGGAGAATTAGCCAAGGTTTTAAAGGGAGGTCAGCATGAATTCCTGAGAAAATAGAGAGAAGGCACAAGATGGGGTCAACAGCATTCTTTATAGCCTTGCTGGTTTGTTGTGTTAAAGATCTTGTCTAGCATCTGCCCCTGTCTCTTAGCCCGGCAAGTTCATTTTTGCACTGCATTATAATGCCACCGGTGACTGTGTGCAGTCTCTTAGCTTCTTCTTCTCGTTAATCTTTGGAACTCACTCCTACAGGAGGCAGTGATGGCCGCTGTTAAGTTGTGGGTGAACATATCAGACGACACAATGATTCTTCAGACAGCCTATGTTTATTCACAGGCCAGAACTGAACTGAACTGAAGGGTTCAGCCAACCTGCTTATATAGAGCTCAACTACAAAGCAACAGTAACAACTTTCTGTAACTATCCAATCACTGAATGTCACTTTCAATTCCTTATTTGCATATGTGGACTTGAGTGAAAACTATCTACAGTATCCCCCTGATGGCCCAGGGTGAGAACTTCAGTACATAACAGCCGCCATCTTGGATCGCTTTGGAAGAGGATTTGAGAAATTCATGGATTCTAGCTGTGATGGAGGCTATGCTCTGCTTTCCCAGCAGGAGGAGTAAAGCTTCTGAATCCCAGTTGCTGGAAACCGCAGGAGGAGAGAATGCTGTTGTGCTCAGTTTCCGCTTGTGGGCTTCCTGCAGGTATCTGGCTGGGTGCTGTGAGAACAGGATGCTGGACTTGATGAACCAAAGAACTACAGAGCTGGAAGGGAACCCAAGGATCAGATGGTCCAATGCCCTGCAATCCAGGAATCTCAGCTAAAGCATCCATGGCAGATGGCCATCCAACCTCTGCTTAAAAACCTCCAAGGAAGGAGAGTCCATCACCTCCTGAGGGAGTCCTTTCCACTGTTGAACACCTCTTAGTGTCAGAAAGTTCTTCCTGGTGTTTAGTTGGAATCTCCTTTCTTATAACTTGAAGCCAATGGTTCGAGTCCTACCCTCCGGAGCAGGAGAAAACAAGCTTGTCCCCTCTTCCATGTGACAGCCCTTGATATATTTGAAGTTCATATAGTTAAAGCTATGGTTTTCCCAGTAGTGATTTATGGAAGTGAGAGCTGGACCATAAAGAAGGCTGATGGCCGAAGAATTGATGCTTTTGAATTATGGTGCTGGAGGAGATTCTTGAGAGTCCCATGGCCTGCAAGAAGTTCAAACCTCTCCATTCTGAAGGAAATCAGCCCTGAGTGCTCACTGGAAGGACAGATCCTGAAGCTGAGACTCCAATATTTTGGCCACCTCATGAGAAGAGAAGACTCCCTGGAAAAGCGTCCTACCCTTTGATTCACCTCAGAGCACCTGAAGAAGCCGGAAGCTGAAATGATTTGGTATCTCTGTTTCGTTAGCTGATTTCATAAATATATGCTTTTTGGTGCTTAACTATATCACTGGGTGACCTTAGGCCAGACATTTCCTCTCAGCCTAACCTACCTCACAGGGCTGTTGTAGAGGGTTAAATGAGGACGGGGAGAGCTATGTACACCACCATAAGCTCCTTGGGAGGAAAAGGTGGGATATAAATGCAATAAGTAAAAATAAAATAAATAAATGTATTGAACACACGCACAATCTTTTCCTGCATTGCAGGGGGTTGGACTAGATGACCCTCGGGTCCCTTCCAACTCCACAATTCTATGATTCTATGAGATAATACATATGTCTAACTGTTGGGAAACGCCAGTGGCTTCATCAGTTCGCTTGGCATCTTTGCAAAGCAGCGATGCTGCTCAGTGTCGCCATGGCAACCAGCTGCATCCCTGAGCAACCGCTCTCCCTGGGATTCCTGCTACCTGTTATTGTCAAGCCACATCACAGATATGGAGCCATCAGAGAGGAAGAAACAGCGTTTTCATCCTGGGCTGGAAGCTGTCTCAGGTGCACAAGTTACAGCTTCTTCGCACAAAGAGGCGAAGGCTCAAAGAGGCGAGGGGAACTGGGCCCATGCGGCAAACATCCTCTGAGCACCTTGGAAACTCTAGAGAAAGCATAAATACAAATTAAAGCGCTGGTGCTGATATATTACCCATCCTTCACCATAACGCCCCAAGAAGGATCACAGCAATTAAAATTACATATGAAAAATCAGTTTTAAGTACAGTGGTACCTTGGGTTACATACACTTCAGGTTACAGATGCTTCAGGTTACAGACTCCGCTAACCCAGAAATAGTGCTTCAGGTTAAGAACTTTGCTTCAGGATGAGAACAGAAATCGTGCACTGGCGGCGCGGCGGCAGCAGGAGGCCCCATTAGCTAAAGTGGTGCTTCGGGTTAAGAACAGTTTCAGGTTCTCATTTCTGTTCTCATCCTGAAGCAAAGTTCTTAACCCAAGGTACTATTTCTGGGTTAGCGGATTCTGTAACCTGAAGCGTCTATAACCCGAGGTACCACTGTAATGTCTTATTTTAAAAGCTTTCTCCCGGTGTGCTGTGCCGGTGCTCCACCAGGGGGTGACGTCTCCCCGAAAGACAGCTGCAATTTTCGCCCAGTCCCTGTGGGCCGGGCAGAGCTCTGCAAGAGAAAGGCGTCAGGTTAAGCAAGGCCCTTGGCTTGGATAATGTTTTATGCGTCAGTGTTTGTAGGCACACCCAGCTTCTGAAGATATGACCCAACTCTGAATCATGTCGACTGACTTACGTCCAGGCAAGAGGGCTTAGGGAAATGACCTTAAAATGGGAGTGTCAAGGTAGACCGGGCAGAGGCAGCAACATTGCCTTGGATAATATCTATTCCCTTTGTATATAAAAGAGAGTATGCATGTCAGGGTGTTGGGGTATCGCTCCTGGAGGGTGAAAGTTGCCTATGACTTACTCTGGATTTACATATAAGTTAAATAAGCTATAGGTTAGGACCCCACTCTCTTGGGGGCCCCAAAAAAATTTAAAGGGGGATAAACCTGGATGTACATTTCCAAAATAGAAGATAAAAAAACAAATAAAATAAAACCTACATACAGCAACAGTGTTTTGTGTTGTGTAGGCTCCATGTAAGTAATGGGCCCCGCCTGCTAGCCTGCTCCCTAAAGTATCACTGGTTTGCTCATTTCTATATACAGTAGTAACTCAGGTTAAGTACTTAATTCGTTCCGGAGGTCTGTACTTAACCTGAAACTGTTCTTAACCTGAAGCACCACTTTAGCTAATGGGGCCTCCTGCTGCCGCTGCGCCGCCAGTGCACGATTTCTGTTCTCATCCTGAAGCAAAGGTCTTAACCTGAAGCACTATTTCTGGCTTAGCGGAGTCTGTAACCTGAAGCGTATGTAACCTGAAGCGTATGTAACCCGAGTTACCACTGTATAGGGTGCCTACATTCTGCATGGGCTTTACATTCTGTATAGACTTTTCAACAATTACTTTGATAAAATACATATTTCGTTATGTGCAAATGGCTTGAGATACCTATTAGGTCTGTAAATTACCATATAGCATATATTCAACACACAAAAACAGCGACAATTTGTTGTGGACAAAGGACAGCTGGACATATAAAGGGCCCCATTACCTTCAGTAGCTTAGGGCCTCATCAAACCTAAACCCGGCCCTGCTTAATTCCAAAAAACTGTGTGCACGCTTAACAAGCAAGCCTGGTAGATTTTCATAGGGTTGTTGGGCAAAAAGCTTGCTGAGAGGTTTTTTCTTTTTTTTTCTTTTTTTCAAAGCAAAATCACCAAAAAAAATGACGTTTTTGAGCGGTTTTTATGGCTCAAAAACGGGCACTGATGCCAGCTGCAGTATTCTGAATATATCCTGGATATGTCCTACACTAGCAGTGCTTTTTTAAACAACTAGAGAATAGATAATAGTTAAGAATTATGTAAAACTTTATTGTACAAACAACTCCATATTAGCAGAAATTGAGTGATATTTGTAAAGAAAACGATCAAAGGAATGTATACAAAGCAGAAAGAAATATTATACAATGTAAACCTGTGTAAAAAAGAATGTTATATCAAACAGTATAATGAGAAGGGTGGGAAGGATTGTGCTGATGAGTACTTTATAATGTAAATAAATTTGTCTCTTTTTAAAAAATTTGATTTCTTTGTTTCTTATCTTTGTTACTTCTTCATTTCTTTTTTCTTTCTTTATAAATTTTCTATTTTATATATTTTTTTCTTTTTTCTTTTGCCTGTTAAGAGATGATACATGTTTGTATAGACATGCAAATCTTTTAATCAATAAAGAATTGATAGTTAAAAAGAAACATGGGTGGCGCTGTGGGTTAAACCACAGAGCCTAGGACTTGCCGATCAGAAGGTCAGTGGTTCGAATCCCCGCGACGGGGTGAGCTCCCGTTGCTCGGTCCCTGCTTCTGCCAACCTAGCAGTTCGACAGCACGTCAAAGTGCAAGCAGATAAATAGGTACCACTCCGGCGGGAAGGTAAACGCCGTTTCTGTGCTCTGCTCTGGTTCACCAGAAGTGGCTTAGTCATGCTGGCCACATGACCCAGAAGCTGTACGCTGGCTCCCTCGGCCAATAAAGCGAGATGAGCGCTGCAACCCCAGAGTTGGTAGAGAGAGCTCGTCTTGCTGCCCCCCCCCAGCCCCACTTCCCAGAATGCCTTGGAAGCGATGAGACATGAGTCGCTCCAAAAGCAATTCCAGAAAGCGTAGCTGGTGAGAAGCTCTGGAGAGACAGCTTTGTGCCACTGCGGGGATTTTACTTTCTTTTTAAAAAGTTAAAATAGCAAGAAAAAAAAAGGGGGGGAGCAGGAATCCTCAAGCCACCTTATAAGGTTAAGGCAATTGCACCACCACCAGAACATTTGAAATTTCCTTTTCTTCTCCCCCATCCCCCACAATGGTAAAAAAAATGAAAATTTCAACACCGCTCTAGTATTAATTTACCAGAAGTTAGTTCTCCTGCTCTGATCCTGGCAAACGCAGGCCGGATGTTTGTTTGTTTTTTATCAGACGTGGGTTTCCCTTGCTCAGTGATGCAACGTGCCGAAAGGGTTTGGCCATGCATCCAGAGTCATAAAACTCCCAGAAGAAATACCGTAAGCTCAGAGCAGGAAGGTCTCTCCCTCGAGAAGGCAATGTTTACCAGAAGGCCGCTTTGAATGCTTGCGAAAGAGCTTTGCAAATCCCCACGTCTCACGTAGGACCAAGATACAGACAGTTCTTGGAACGATCTAGTTCAAAAATCTCCGAATTGTGCCGGAAAGCAGTCCTTATAACTGAGAGCCAAAGCGGTAGATTGGTTAGAGTCTCTCACTAGGACCTGTGATGTTGTTGTTGTTTAGTCGTTTAGTCGTGTCCGACTCTTCGTGACCCCATGGACCAGAGCACGCCAGGCACTCCTGTCTTCCACTGCCTCCCGCAGTTTGGTCAAACTCATGCTGGTAGCTTCGAGAACGCTGTCCAACCATCTTGTCCTCTGTCGTCCCCTTCTCCTTGTGCCCTCCATCTTTCCCAACATTAGGGTCTTTTCCAGAGAGTCTTCTCTTCTCATGAGCTGGCCAAAGTATTGGAGCCTCAGCTTCAGGATCCGTCCTTCCAGTGAGCCCTCAGGGCTGATTTCCTTCAGAATGGAGAGGTTTGATCTTCTTGCAGTCCATGGGACTCTCAAGAGTCTCCTCCAGCACCAGAATTCAAAAGCATCAATTCTCCGGCGATCAGCCTTCTTTATGGTCCAGCCCTCACTTCCATACATCAGGTTCCTTTAGGACCTGCGATACCAGGGTTCAAATCCCTACTTGGCTATGAAGCTCTCTGGGTGACCTTGGGTCAGTCGCTGCCTCTCAGCCTACCCTACAGGGTTGTTTGGGAGATTAAATGAGGACAACCATTGACACCGCCTTGAGCTCCTTTGAGCTTGGTTCCTTTTTAAAACTTGATTCCTGCATTGCAGATGTAATAAACGAAAATCTGCCCTTATTCCCTTATGGGGGACACAAGAGCCCTTATAGAGTCCTTTGTAGGTTCTCCATCGGTAGGAGAAAATAACAGAGGCCAAGCAGAGAAGATTGAGAAGCAAAGCAGCTAGTAAGCCTGATCTTTATTGAACTGCTGCAACAGGGTGCTCCCCTCACACGCAGGAAAGGAGGAGGACCCAGAACCAAGGTGTGCCTGCCCTGATACAGTGGTACCTCGGGTTAAGTACTTAATTCGTTCCGGAGGTCCGTACTTAACCTGAAACTGTTCTTAACCTGAAGCACCACTTTAGCTAATGGGGCCTCCTGCTGCTGTCGCACCGCCGGAGCACGATTTCTGTTCTCATCCTGAAGCAAAGTTCTTAACCCGAGGTACTATTTCTGGGTTAGCGGAGTCTGTAACCTGAAGCGTCTGTAACCTGAAGTGTATGTAACCCGAAGTACCACTGTATAGACATTTTAAATTCCCTGCCCTGGAGCTCAAGACCAGCCCTCCATACATCATACATACATCACAGAAGGCGTGTAACCCAAGACCACCACCCCACAAACATCATACCTACATCACAGAAAAAGCAGTCTGCAACAGAAATTTGAATGTTGTTGTTTTTCCTGTCTGCCAGGTTATCTGATAATGCCTTATCTGATTGCCTTTCCTGGTAGTCTGGCCATTCCTTTGAGATGGTGATAAACCAATTCCTGAGACAATGGGAAGGTTCCCTCACCCCCTCCCTGCTTGCAGAGAAAACATTTGGTCAGTTTGGGAGTCAAAATGGTTTCAGGGCGGTCTTCCTGTGCTGCTCCAGACTGAAATTTGCCAGGTGGGGGAAAGCGACTCTGCAAAGGCAAGAGATAACTAATTGGGTTGTTTTGCTTTCGAGTCCCAGGCATGTCATATTATGATGAATAATGTACCCTTTTATGTCCTGGCAGGGCCCGGAGTTTATCCAGTTCTCCATCTCGACACAATTTGTTACCCTTTCTCGATGAGGGTTCTTTGTGTGTGTTTGCATGCATGTGCCAAGTACATGGTGTTACTTGAGACGTTTCGTTTCCTTGATGTTTACCAAACTTACTGATTAAAAAAAAACAGGCAGCTGCAAAACGAAGAGGGGAACCCTGAAGCTCTTCTTAGCAAGAGAAGCCGTAGAATCGTAGCGTTGAAAGGGACCGAAAGGATCATCATTCTAGACTAATCCACTGCAATGCAGGAATCTTTTGCCCCAAGTTGGGGCTTGAACCCACAGCCCTTAGATTAAGAGCCTCATGTTCTACCAACTAAGCTATCCCACTTGATGTTAATGAGGAAGGGGATAAACTTTGGGGCTCGTGGGCGAGATCTGTGGGGTGAGCATCAGGTCACGTTGGCTTCAAAACACCCACCCACCCCTTATTTATGTAGAGATTTTTGTTATGTACTGAAGTTTTCACCCTGGGCCAGCAGGGTGGAATACTGTAGACAGTTTTCACTCAGGTCCACATATGCAAATAAGGGGTTGAAAGTGACGTTCAGTGATTGGATAGTTACAGAAAGTGGTTACTGTTGTGTTGTAGTGGAGCTCTATATAAGCAGGCTGGCTGAACCCTTCAGTTCAGTTCTGTTCTGGCCTGTGAATAAACAAGAGCTGTTTGAAGAATCGCTGTGTCGTCTGATATGTTCACCCACAACTTAACAATTTTCACCCCTCATTTCAGAAAAACCGGGAAGCTTAATAGAAGAACACCTGAAATGCATGCAGAAGGTCCCTGTTTCCATCTCTGGGGTCTCCAGGTAAGCCCGGGAGAGAAACCCCTGCCCTCTCTCATGCTGCATGGACCTGCGACTCGACTGCGTACACACCATGCATTTAAAGCACATTTTTCCCTAAGGATTCTGGGAACTGTAGTTTGTTATGGGCACTGGGAACTTTATCTGTGCAAAGGGTGAACTACTATTCCCAGGTTTCTTTGCAGAGCTAGATGAGCTAATTGGCTGCGTTTACACCATATATTCTAAGCCAGGCATCCCCAACCTTCGGCCCTCCAGATGTTTTGGACTGCAATTCCCCATCATCCCTGACCACTGGTCCTGTTAGCTAGGGATCATGGGAGTTGTAGGCCAAAACATCTGGAGGGCCACAGGTTGGGGATGCTTGTTCTAAGCACATTATTTTCCCCTAAGAACTCTGGGAACTGTAGTTTGATAAATGTGCTGGGGATTGCAGCTCCAAGAAGGGTACACTACATGTTCCCAGGTTTATTTGGGGGGAAATGATGTGTTTTAAATGCATGGAGCCTCAGCATAAGGCAGCAGCTTCCTATGTTGCTAAATGCAACTGTATGAAATTCAGTCAATAGATTGAGATGAACGGTGCAAATTCTAGCACAATCTTCTATGGCAGGCTTCCTCAACCTCGGCCCTCCAGATGTTTTGAGACTACAGTTCCCATCATCCCTGACCACTGGTCCTGCTAGCTAGGGATCATGGGAGTTGTAGGCCAAAAACATCTGGCGGGCCAAGGTTGAGGAAGCCTGTTCCATGGTGTTGATGATGATGAGCCCAGGACATCTAACAAAAAAGAGAGAAATGCAGCATTAAAACCACAATACAGAATATCTTTTGCGGGCCTGTGCGCAGTGAAGCAGCAGGAGGAAGCAGGAAATAAACAGACGAGAGAAGCCTGTTATTTGGGGTGAAATTAGGCCTCAAATGTGATACAACAGAACAGCTGGCTCTGAATGTGACTCCCCTCCTCTCAAGCATTCCAGAAAACCTGCTGGAACAAAGAGGACTTAACTTGGTGTTACCTGAACAAATAAAAAGGTATCAGTAATATTTTTTTAAAAATAAAAAAAAATCAGCAAGAGCAGAAGATTAAAAACAGCATAAAACCAATTCTACCAATGATTAATTAAAATGCCTGGCAGCAAAAAGATAAGGGCAGCAAGTCCCAGGAGAAAATGTTCCACAACTGGCCCTCACACCTGGCTTGCCTTGGTCCGCAAAAGCAGCTCCTCCTCCGAAGGTGAACTTGACACCCAGGCCGACTGATGTGGAGGAGGTATTCCTACATTGCAGGGGGTTCAACTAGATGACCCTTTAGGGTCCCTTACAACTCTACTGTTTAATGATTCTATGATTCACAGTAGAAGCACGGCCTTTTGAACTGCACCTCAAAATAAGGTTCTGTTTTTTTCATAGGATAGTCCCAGAATCCTGGGAATGGCAGTTTAAGGGTGCCAGGAAGTATAGCTCTGGGAGGGCTAAATTACAACTCTCAGGATTCCTTGGGAGAAGCCAACAGCATGCTAAAGATGTTACCGTTTTTTTCCGAGTCCAAGGCCACGTTCACACAATGCACTTAAAGCAGGCATCCCCAAACTCCACCCTCCAGCTGCTTTGGGACTACAATTCCCATCATCCCTGACCACTGGTCCTGTTAGCTATGGATGATGGGAGTTGTAGTCCCAAAACAGCTGGAAGCTTTGGCATGGCTGACTTAAAGTGTATGGTGCTCCACCCCCATCCCCGAAAAAAACAAGATATCATGGGAACTGTAGTTTACCCCAACCATTCCGAGCACCTTTAACGAACTACATTTCCCAGACGTCTTGGAGGGGGGGAAGCCTAGTTCTTTTCATTTGTGGTTATTAACAGAAGCTGCAGTCGTGGTTTCCTTCCCAATTTCGCAAGTAACGTTGCGCGTAAACGGCGTTTCTCCTATTGTTCGCTTGGAAAAGGCGAGGAGGGAAGACGCCGCAGCCCAGCCCGTGTGTTTCACCCCGATTAGCTCACCCGACCCTCCTCTCCGCCCCGTTTTGGGGATGGAGGCGTCACCTGAGCTGACGTAGCCAGGCTGGCTGACCCTATATAAAGCGCCGCAGCGGCAGCCCCAGCCTTTAAATCCATATACGCCTCTGTGTTTTTTTGTGGACGTGGAGTGTACTCCCAAAATCTCCTTTGCAAATGGGCTCCGTCGCCTAGCGTTTACTCCCCTGAGCCAGGTCACCTGTGGTCTGAAGCCGCTGGGATTTTGCTGAGCGAAGCGTTGAGTCTTAAAGGTAAAAAAAACTCCTTTCCCCTCTCTCTCTCTTCCTTTCTTTCTCTGCCGCCGTGTAGCAAGGCTCTGCTCGCTCGAAGATCTGTGAGCTTCCGCCGTTTAATTTTTTTAAAAAAGCATATTCATCTTGGGGCATGAACGTTGCGCGTAATTGCGTGGATTTAAATCGCTTGCATGCTGTTTTTATTTATTTCACCCCCCCCACCCCCCGACAATTCAATCTGCTGAAGCCTGGGGAAAAAACAATTCAGAGGGAAGCTTCGCTGTCGTACCTTTGGGGGTTTTGCAATTTATTTTTATTTGAAAGCTAGTAACACGCCTGCTTAAGGGCCGTCTGATTTTTAAACCTCTGACAAGTGAAAGTTGGGCTGGGGGAAGCTTATGTTTGTAATTTCGCCAAGCACACTTTGCTGGAGAGGCTCGGTTCGAACTACACAGCGACTCAGAAAACCCCACTGAGGCAATGCGACTTGCTCGCATGCAAGCGGCGCTTAATTAGGTTTGCAACAGAAGAAGCCCTTATTGGAGGCGGCGGCGAGACGCAGTTCCGAGCAAGACCCGGCTGTTAAAAGTGCTGGAGAAGTTGTGAAATTCGAAAACGCCGATCTGTGTTGGCTAAAGCCAGCGCCTCGGGTTACGGCGGCTTGCTCGACTGCTGCGATGGGGGGGGGCGCAGGGTGTGTGGGGGGCGAGCGACCTTTGCTCTTATAGCCCCTGCCAACTTTTGAAATGTGTTGATGGTACTGAAAAGTGGGAGGAATGCGCGGATTTCGATCGTTCAAGCAGTTAAGGGAATCGCTTCGAGAAGGGGGAGATTTGTTTTGGTAAACCGTCAGGGCGTGATTGTTTACTTCCTGACGGTGCATCCGCTGCGAACAAAGAGTGAACGTTCTACTCGCTTGATGAACGTTCCATTCCCGGGTCCCAACGTTCCATTCCCGGGTCCCAACGTTCCATTCCCGGGTCTCAACGTTCCATTCGGGTCTCCGCCCTTTCTCGCGGCTTGCAGACCACCGCCTTACCCAGGGTGGAGGGGGGGCAGCGTTGACTGGAAACCTTTTAATTTTATTACCTGCAACCTAGTTGCCACCACTCGGGCGGTAGTTTTCTTGGCGTTTTCTCTCCCGCTGGTGGGACTTAAATATTTATCCGCCCGCTCCTTTCCAATCCGCCGCCTTTCGCTGGCTGACAGCTGTGCAGCAAGTCCTGCCCCTGCATGTGGTGGCTTTGTGGCCATATTGGCTGAGAGCAAACGCTCGGGGCACCCACGCCAAAATTCGGCTCATTGTTCGAGCTTTTGCATAATTTTTTTCTACATCTGTTCCCCCCCCCACCCTCGCTTCCTCCTCCGTCCCCCGAAATGCTGTTTCAGCACGCAAAAGCGACACGCGCCCTGCTTGTGTCTTTCGACTGCAAAGGCTGGGGGTTGAGGAAGGAGGTTTCTATATGTGTAGGTTGCAGCAAGCCAGTTCAGTCCGGATTTTGGCTGCTTGGCTGTGGAAGACTTCCCCCACCCGCTAAACGCGCGCACACGCACACAAGAGATATGAGAACATTCTGTAGAAAGGCACAAAGGAAGGGAGGATCTGTTCACCCACACTCCCTGAGTCAACAGAATGTGGTGTTGAGGTCCCCTTACCCCGCAAAAATCTCAATTATTTTACTTGAGGTAGAGGGAAGAGTTTAGCATGTGCTTCTGTCTCGGAGTGCATTTTGTAGCCCAGAATCTCCACTTGAACTGGGAATGCGCGAGTCTGTTATGACAAAAGAGAGAGGAGTGTGTGTGTGTAAACTGGTATAAACCAGATCTCTGATTTCCTGTTGGTGGTTTTGACTCATTTAATGCCATGTGTCCTCTGCTTTTTACCAAAACAATAAACTAATAATGTTCCATGTTAGTCTCTTGGCTGGTTGATAGTTTACAGTGTGGTAACATGCAAAAAAACCCCTAAAGTTTAAAGGGGGGGGGTTAAAAGTAAAGGAGATTTCTACTCTCGCAGAGAATGGCTTTTGTTGGTGCATGTAAGGGCTTAAGAGAAGTTTTGCTTGTTCAAATCAACGTCTGGGACCACATCTAGGGGAATTCAGTGGGGCTTCTTAATGGCCCAAGGTCACAGGGACAGACTTGACCCCTTGCCCAAACAGTGCACCCCCTTTTTAACTTTTTGGTTTGTTTGTGTCTTCAACATTTTTTTTTTACTCTGCTTTCAAGTTGACTGTTTACAAAAATGTAAAACAATAGAAACCTCATATCTATATAATTAATAAAATCCACAATGCAACAAAACATTGTTCTCTACAAGTGAGGGAATAATGCTGTTTTAGTCCTAGGGAAAAAGTAAAACCCTGCATTTTAGGGAAGGGGGTGCCAAAACAACCAAAATGAAGTTTCTAAACTTCTCTCTATCCACAGGGAACATCTTAGTCTGATTTGTGTGAGTCCTCCATGTAGAAAAAACTTTGGCTGGGTCTGTTGGGAGTTGTAGTCCAGGCATAGGCAAACTCGACCCTCCAGATGTTTTAGGACTACAACTCCCATCACCCCTAGCTAACAGGACCAATGGTCAGGGATGATGGGAGTTGTAGTACCAAAAACATCTGGAAGGCCGAGTTTGCCTAATCCTGTTGTAGTCCAACAAGGTTGGGAAAGTGGTTCTGATGAGTGAAATTATATAGAAATATTACATTCTAGAGCTAGCACATTTTCTTTGGTCATATTTACATTATAGGCTTCCAGAAGAATAACATCACATCAACACCATAAAGCACATGGCTTCTCCCCAGAGATTGTTGGGAACTGTAGTTCTCCCATAGAGCTACAATTTCCCGCACCCTTAACAAGCTACAACTCCCAGGATTCTTTGGGGGGGGAGCCATGTGGTTTAAATGTGTGGTGTGGCTGAGCCCCCACTTTCTCCACTAAATGCAAACTGGTTAATCAAGAGGCAGCATGGGGTATTGCTACAAAAATCCTACCATCACCACATCCTTGAGTTACGTTCAGGGCCTGAGCTTGAATCCAGGCTTGAAATGGTCAAATGTTTTTAATACGATGCAAGCCAGCCAAGATTACCAAATGGAGTCCTGTTTTCTCTTTTGTATACAGCAGGCTAATTTTTCTCCTGAGTTGCCCAGTGTGTTTTGACCGTTCCTGTTAGATAGTCCAGACCTGATGAAAAGGTTGCTAGGAACTGGGAGCTCCTACCTTTTGGGGGGGAAAAGTTAGCCAAATACTAAATACAGACAAAAGTGTCAGTTTAATTCTAAACCCAAAATATTGGTTGCCAAATTCAAAATGTCGTGTAAAATTCATCCCTACTGCTTCTTGGTCTTGTTCCCTCTTCCCCCATGTTATTTGCACTTTGCGGCTGATCGTTCCTTCTGCTTGCTTCTGGGCGCAGGCAGGAAACGTGGATAAATTATTATTTATTGAATTTATATACCGCCCTGTACCCTAGGGTCTCAGGGTGGTTGACAGAATAAAATCAAGATAGAAAACCACAAGATAGTAAGGTAAAGGTAAAGGGACCCCTGATCATTAGGTCCAGTCGTGGCCGACTCTGGGGTTGCGGCGCTCATCTCGCTTTACTGGTCGAGTGAGCCGGCGTACAGCTTCCGGGTCATGTGGCCAGCATGACTAAGCCGCTTCTGGAGAACCAGAGCAGCGTACGGAAATGCCGTTTACCTTCCCGCCAGAGTGGTACCTATTTATCTACTTGCACTTTGATGTGCTTTCAAACTGCTAGGTTGGCAGGAGCAGGGAGAGCTCACCCCGTCGCAGGGATTCGAACCGCCGACCTTCTGATCAGCAAGTCATGTGGTTTAACCCACAGTGCCATCCGCGTCCCGCAAAACCACAAGATACCTAATAACAATAAAACTGCAGACCAATAGCAGAGGTTATGGTAAAAGGTACAGATGCAGAACCAAGCCAAACTGACAACTGTTTCTTCCCCCACGGAAGGTGGATTACAGGCAGCTTACTTCTTCCCCCAGCAGTTGGTCGTTGTGAGCCTGTCTGCTTTGGGAGGTTTGGCTGTGCCAAGCGTTCTGGAGTTTCGCTTCGGTCTCTGCCCACGTGCCATCATCTCCAACAACGCTTGCAGTTTTGTTGTGGAATGTGCTGCCGCAGCAAGAAACCTCTGGCAAGCACTGCTGAAAAGGCTGCTCAAAGAGGTTCTTGTGTAACAAACCAGCTTCGAGAAAACCATGCCATGCAGAACTGGAGGCGGGGACTCTTCTCATCCACTAAAGACCAGTCCAGACCCAGTTTACCCCATGCCCTGCAAACTTGGTGGGCAAACAGATCAGATCACTCACTGAGCAGCCTGAAACGAATATTGCCATGCCCTCCTCTGTGCTGTGTTTGATTCAGGTGCAAACTTAACCCGCACTCCTCCAGCCAGTTAGCAATGCTGGGATGTGGTGAAATGTTCAGTGCCCTCCAGGGATGTGGAACGTCTGATGCTCCCGATTTTGTTGAGCGCCTGCTCTCCCGTCAGTCCCAGCCAGCGTGGTCAGGGCAGATGGGAGTTGTAGTCTAGCTGCAAGCAGAGGACCACAGGTTCTCGGTGCCCACCTGGCTCACATGGTTTTGAGCACAGCTTCTTGCATCTGGAGTATAGCTCACACAGGTGGTCTTTGCGTGGTGGGTGGCGCTGTGGGTTAAACCACAGAGCCTAGGACTTGCCGATCAGAAGATCGGCGGTTCAAATCCCCGCGGCGGGGTGAGCTCCTGTTGCTCGGTCCCTGCTCCTGCCCACCTAGCAGTTTGAAAGCACGTCAAAGTGCAAGTAGATAAATAGGTACTACTCTGGCGGGAAGGTAAACGGTGTTTCCATGCGCTGCTCTGGTTTGCCAGAAGCGGCTTAGTCATGCTGGCCACATGACCCGGAAGCTGTACACCGGCTCCCTCGGCCAATAAAGTGAGATGAGCGCCGCAACCCCAGAGTCGGTCACGACTGGACCTAATGGTCAGGGGTCCCTTTACCTATAGCCACTGATGCTTTTTGAAAAGCATGGGAGTGAATCTGGCCCTGTAAAGCGGCCTGTACTGGCCTGGGACCGAGGGGAATTGTAACCTCAAAAATGCAGAGGGCACCAGGTTGGTTGGCATCTGTCTGTCTCGGGAGGCAACGGAGGAGTGTGCATTTGGGGGTGAGCGCAAGCTGTTGGACGGTTTCAGCGCCTGCTGTGGCTGTAGAGACTGATAGGGGAGAGACATGTTTTGTTGCAGCTGGGGCAGAGGAAGGCGTCCGGTTTTGCTGCTGCAGATGCACCATAGCCTTTCTCCTCCCTGTGTTTGTCTTTCGGCACCAGGTTACAGTCTCTCTTTATTTCAGCTACTCTTGTTTTGTCTCCCAGGGTTTACAACTTGCACAAGAACGAAGACAAAGAAACATGGCAGCAATCCCGTCAAGCGGCTCCCTTGTGGCAACCCACGACTACTACCGAAGTAAGAACGGGGAAGGGGTGCGAGTTGCGCGGAGAAAGGTCCAGAGTGAGCCCTTGGCGTCTCCAGGATCTTTGGTTGTGGGGCTGGGAAAGACTTGTGCTTTATGCCTCGTAGGAGTCAGTGCTGTAGGTCTAGATCAGGGTTTCCCAGACTCAAGTTTCCAGCTGTTTTTTTGACTACAACTCCCATCATCCCTAGCTAGCAGGACCCAGTGGTCAGGGATGATGGGAATTGTAGTCCCAAAGCGGCTGGAGTACTCTAATGCGGGGGTCAGCAAACTTTTTCAGCAGGGGGCCAGTCCACTGTCCCTCGACCTTGTGGGGGGCTGGACTATATTGGGGGGGTGTACGCATTCCTATGCCCCACAAATAACCCAGAGATGCATTTTCAATAAAAGGGCACATTCTACTCATGTAAAAACATGTTGATTCCTGGACCGTCCGGAGGCCGATTTAGAAGGCGATTGGGTTGGATCCGGCCCGCGGGCCTTAGTTTGCCTACCCATGCTATAATGGTTAGGGTGTTGGACTATGACCGGGGAGACCAGAGTTCGAATCCCCACTCAGCTATGAAGCTCCCTGGCAGACCTTGGACTAGTCACTGCTGCTTAGCCTAACATACCTCGCAGGGTTGTTGTGAGCTTGGGGAGGGGGAGAACCATGTACGCCAGCCACCTTGAGCTCCTTAGATGATAAAGGTGATATATCAATGTAATTGATGATGATGATGATAATTAATAATAAATAATTAATAATAAATAATTAAATAATAATAATAAAGGTGGGGAATGAAGTAAAATTAAAGATGAATAAAAAGAGGGGGGGTAATATGTACAAATAACACTACAATGGTACCTCAGGTTACAGACGCTTCAGGTTAGACTCCGCTAACCCAGAAATAGTACCTTGGGTTAAGAACTTTGCTTCAGCATGAGAACAGAAATCGCGCAGCGGTGGTGCAAGGCCCCATTAGTAAAGTGGTACCTCAGGTTAAGAACAGTTTCAGGTTAAGAACGGACCTCCGGAACGAATTAAGTTCTTAACCCGAGGTACCACTGTAATGATAACAGTAAATCACCATCGGTTCATGTTAAGGACCTTTTTATCATGTTAGAATAATAATAATAAAAGACCCCTGTTGGTGGGCTATTTTATTGCAAAACCATGATGCTGTGGGCACCCTGGCTCTTTCTTAATAGCCCCCCAGCGCCCAGAAATGGATAGAGGCTGGCTAGAAAATACTATCCTTGCATTCACCACAATCATGCACAGATAGCTTGTGGGAGTGGGCAGACATTCCTTTGACTTGCACCGGAGTGAGTCTGGAGCAGGGAACAAATCAGCGATGGCCAAACTTTGCCCTCCAGCTGTTTGGGGACTACAATTCCCATCATCCCTGACCACTGGTCCTGTTAGCTAGGGATGATGGGAGTTGTAGTCCCCAAACAGCTGGAGGGCCAAGTTTGGCCATCACTGGAATAAATGAAAGGAAAAGAAGACATCTGCTTTCTTCCTTCTCCAAACCTCTCTGGGTGTCTTGAATTACGCCGCTCGCCCGGGGCCTCGAGCTCGCGGGGGCCGCTGCTCAATCCCAACACACACACCCCCCCGGCATTTTATTCCCTTCAAGGGAACCTTCCTAAACGTTGGCACAGAGGAAAAAGGCGCTGCGTTGGAGCCAAGCCCCCATAAAAGGTCAGCTCCAACGGTTCTTCAGCTAAACAAAGCCTGTGTGTGTTGGACAGGAGGCTGAATGTTGCCCTTTGTCTCTCTCTCTCTCTCTCTCTCTCTCTCTCTCTCTCTCTCTCTCTCTCTATCTGGGCTCTGGGCCCAGTGTGCTCATCTAAAAGTGTAGCGGGGCTGGTGCTGCAGGAGAAACCAGTAAGGGAAAATGGCCTCCTTGGCTAGGTGGGGTCCCCTCTCTGCTCCAGTTCTGAGAAATGCAGTTCTTTAGCCAGCAAGAGTTTTGAGAGCAGCTGCTGTGTTTGGTTGTGCAAGCCAAACGCTCTGCAAATTTGCTATTTGTCGGCAGGCAGCGCTCCAAAAAGAGTTTCCCGTTGCTTTGACCATTGCTTCCAGTGGAAGTCCTTGCTAGAGACAAAAGTAGTGTCCGGTCTCTCCTTCCCACTTGCAGAAGGTCTTCCCACGGAACACAGCACTGGGGTTGGAGCCACACCGTACTTTTAATGCAGATTAAAAGCTCACAGCTCCTCTCAAAGAGTCCTGGGAGCTGCCGTTTATCCATCGCAGAACTACAATTCCCAGCACCCTCACAAAGTGGCTCTGACATGGATGTTGACGCCGTGCAGGTTGGGAGTAGGACTGGGCAATATATTGATATATCATCCAAAAACGGGCTTGAAGTCCATATTGTGATATCCGTTTTGTAATTTCTGACCTGGCGACATACCGCAAATCGTGTGTCTGTGTGCTACGCAAAAATCTCAAGTGTGGAAAAAGCCGTGAAGCCAGACGATGCTTCTACGTAGCTCTGACCTTATTTCAGACTTCGTGATACATTGGTATGTCATGAATACCTGGCGATATAGCACAATGTTGAAACCCAGATACGGCCCGGCCCTGGTTGGAAGAGAGCCAGTGTGGTGTAGTGGTTAAGAGCTGTAGACTCTTAATCTGGTGAACCAGGTTCGCTTCCCCGCTCCTCCATATGCAGCTGCTGGGTGACCTTGGGCCAGTCACACTTCTCTGAAGTCTCTCAGCCCCACTCACCTCACAGAGTGTTTGTTGTGGGGGAGGAAGGGAAAGGAGAATTTTAGCCGCTTTGAGACTCCTTTGGGTAGTGATAAAGCGGGATATCAAATCCAAACTCTTCCTCCTCCATAGGGAGAGCTCCACTGCGGTTTGCGTTATTCCTGCATGCTTCCCGGCTGCAGCAGGAACTGTGGTGCGTGGTGATCTAATGGGGCAAAAACATGTCTTGTCTTGCAGGGCGTCTGGGTTCCACTTCCAGCAACAGCTCCTGTGGAAGTGCAGAGTATGGGGAGGTCATCCCTCACCATCCAGGTCAGTATCTTTGCTTCTGAGGGTGTCGCCTTTGTGGGGGACGGTCCCGGGGCTGTCTGCAGGCTCGTTTTAGGGTGCATATTTGGTTTCTCTGGAGCGCTGGCTCGGACCGTGATGCCTTGCTCTTTGGCCTCTGCTCTTGACAGGTGTACAGGGATGCGGGTGGCGCTGTGGGTTAAACCACAGAGCCTAGGACTTGCCAATCAGAAGGTCGGCGGTTCGAATCCCCGTGACGGGGTGAGCTCCCGTTGCTCAGTCCCTTCTCCTGCCAACCTAGCAGTTCAAAAGCACATCAAAGTGCAAGTAGATAAATAGGTACTACTCTGGCGGGAAGGTAAACGCCGTTTCCGTGCTCTGCTCTGGTTCACCAGAAGTGGCTTAGTCATGCCAGCCACATGACCCAGAAGCTGTACACCGGCTCCCTCGGTCAGTAAAGCGAGATGAGCACCGCAACCCCAGAGTCGGTCACGACTGGACCTAATGGTCAGGGGTCCCTTTACCTTTACGTTGACAGGTGTGGGAGCAGAGGCGGTTTTAGGGCAGTGCCACCAGGTGCCCAGGGATCACTTGCCCAGCTTTGGGAAAAGGGGGTGGCAAGTTCTGGCAAGGTCCTAGAGTCCTCCCCCCTCCTTCCCAAAGCAGGCAAGCTCTTGCTGGGCTTTGGGAAGGACGAAGGTGGGCTCTAGGACCCTGCCAGAGCCTCATACCTGCTTCACAGTCTTTGGGAAGGGCTGGAGAGGGCAGCAAATTTTGGTCTCCCGCAGAGCACCATATCATCAGGGTCTGCCCTTGGTGGGAGTCCAAGGGTGATGGAAGTTTTAATTCAACAACATCTGAAGGACATGGCTTCCCCATCCTTGCAGTAAGTTCAGGGCTCTTGTGGAACTTGGGTCCAGGATACCTTAAGGACCGCCTGAGCTCTTGTATCTCAGATCAGTCTCTGACATCATCCGGAGAAGGGCTGTTAGTTGAAGTTCAGCTGTCTTCCACTACAAGCCATGCATTTTGTGTCTCTGGTCCCATTCCTGCGGAATACTCTTCCAGTAGAGATTCATAAGGCATCCTTGCTTTTGCTCTTGCTGAAGACATTTCCTGCCCACGGGCAAATGCTGCCATTTAAAACCTTTTGAGTAGCCAGCAATTTTAACGATTGCTTTTATCCTGGTTTTATATTTTGTCATGTGCATATTGTTGTACAACACCCTGATTTGTGTGTGTGTGTGTGTGTGTGTGTGTGTGTGCTTCTATAAAATATTATTTTTAACTTTTATTAAATGTGTATGCTGCCTTTCATCCAAAGACTACAGGGTGGTTCACAACATAAAAATACAAAATGAAAACACAAACTGCATAATAAAACAATCCAATAGCCTCCCTCCCACAGACACATTTAAAAGTCCGTAGAATGTTCACCATGCCCAACGCCCGGTTGAAGAGAAACTGTTTTTGCCTGGTACCTAAAGATATGTAACAAAGGCAGCAGGCAAGCCTCCCCGGGGAGAGCGTTCCACAAACATGGAGCCACCACTAAAAAGGCCCTGTTCTCATCTTGCCACCCTCTGGACCTCTTGCAGAGGAGGCACACAAAGAAGGGTCTGAGATGATGATCACAGGGTCCAGGTTTGTTCCTATGGAGAGAGGCAGTCATTGAGATATTGCAGTCCTGAGCTGTTTAAAGCTTAATCGGTTAAAACCAGTACTTTGAGTTGGGCCCGGAAATTAATTGGCAGCCAGTGCAGTCAGGCCAGGATTGATGAAATGTGCTCAAACCATCTTGTTTCGGTGAGCAATCTGTCTGCCAAATTCTCCACCAGCTGGACATCGAAGAGGAGTCCCCATTTTCTGACTGCAACACTTGTCTCCATTCTCACAGGTCTCCCCAAGTCTGACCCTGGGCACTGGTGGGCCAGCTTCTTCTTTGGAAAGACGACCCACCCAGTCATGACAACTGTGTCAGAATCCCCAGAGAAGTAAGTGAAATTGTGCCAAGTTTGGAAATGGAATATCACGTGTGTGTTTGGATCTTAAGTGGGGATCTTGGAAAATCGCGAACAGACGTGTAACTGGGATAGGAGATCTGGGAAGCTAATATTTTCTCTGCCCCGCTGTTCTTCACTGATTCTATAATTAGCTCAATCCTTGTTCTTCCTGACTATATACTTCCTAAATGGGTAGATAAGTGTTTAGGTTAACTTTGGAAAATACTTAAGCATTGCATTATATTTCCAAACATTGGCATATGGTCCTATGTGGGGATGGGTGGAGTGTGTGCAATGTAAAAGATTTGTATCTGTTATAGAATCAGAGTTGGCAGGGACCTCAGGGGTCATCTAGTCCAACCCCCTGCCATGCAGGAACCTCAACGAAAGCACCCATGAGAGATGGCCATCTCAACTCTTCATTTAATCCACACCTGCTTTTCTGCATCCAAATAGCTGGGCGAGAGGGAAGATTTGCGTGCAGCGCAAGTTTCTAGTCCCCTGTGCAAGGCCACTTATTTATTTGCCTTATAAAAATGAATCCCTAAGCAGAGTACAACAACAACACAAAGAAATGTGTAATACACACTAAAATTAAGCAAATGACTGAAAGCAAATGGTAACAGTAATAAATCAATAATAACAAAAAGCATATGCTCTTTGTAAATTAAACTCACGCTAGCTAGTGGGGAGAGTTTATCCCTGGTCAGGCCAGCATAGACATTTCTAGAGAGAGAGAGGATAAATATAATTCAAATTTAGTGGGTTTGGGCTCCTGAGTAAGCACATTTAGGATTGCCCTGTACGCTTTCAGGGCAAGTGGGCTACCATACTGCTTAATCGGTAGAGTGTGAGACTCCTAATCTCAGGGTCCTGGGTTTGAGTCGCATGTTGGGCAAAATACTCCTGCATTGCAAGGGGTTGGACTAGATGATCCTCGTGGTTCCGACTACAGTTCTGTGATTCTCGAGTAACAATACTGCCGTTCTGACCCTCTGATCTCTCTCTCCCCTTTGACCTTCCAGCTCAGGCACTTTCCAGGTGGCGAACGGCATGATCACATGTGGCCTGGCTCAGGACGTGATGAGGAAGCGCCACGCCAGCGAGCCCAGCAAACCGAACGCGGATCCGACCGCGTGAGGAGGCTGGCTCCCCCCTGGCCAGACGCTTCTGACTTGAACGCTAGGAGGCAGAGCCCATTTTCCACTCCCCTTCCCCGTAGAGTAGGGCAGGCTGCTTCGAGTACTCCTTAGACGTAGGTTTTTATAAAAGCAAGAAACGGCAACTAAAAAGGAAAAAAAAAAAGAAATCTTCTGTACCATCCTTTTCTACACCTTTCTTTTTATTTTCTTTTTTTGGTGCAGCTACGTCTTCTAACCCCTCCCTCCCCACCCAACGAAGCCTTGTTAACACTTCATTCTTGTTTTGTACTCGTCTGATGGAAACTAATAAATCCTGAGCAGCCTTTTAAACCGCTTGCGTGTGGCTTTGTACTCTTGCGAACGGGAGGCGCAAGTTATTTCTTGCCCGAAGAACTTTAATAAGAAGAATAATTTTATTGGTATACCGTCCATCTTGACTGGGTTGCCCCAGCCATTCTGGGCAGCTCGAACAAAATATTAAAAACACAACACAACATCATACGTTTAAAGGCTTCCCTATACAGGGTTGCCTTGTTACTAAGTGTTAGTGCAGGTAACATGGTTTGACCTCTACATTTGAGAGGGACTGTAGTACAGGAGGCATCACAAGGGGTCACACAACCGACCAGAGCAGCGCACGGAAACACTGTTTACCTTCCTGCCAGAGCGGTATCTACTTATCTACTTGCACTTTGACGTGCTTTCGAACTGCTAGGTTGGCAGGGACCGAGCAACGGGAGCTCACTCCGTTGCGGGGTTCGAACCACCGACCTTCTGATCGGCAAATCCTAGGCTCTGTGGTTTAACCCACAGCGCCACCCGCGTCCCAATCCAGGTATACATGGAACAAAAAGCATTTTTTGCTTCCATTTACCCAGATTTCTCATTTTTCTCCAGCCATGAGCCAGAGGCATTTGAGGAAGGGGGGGGTCCGTTTGCGGCTTTTAACTTTCCAAAGTTAACGGCCTGCATTGCCTGGTTTAGCTTGACCAAACACTGGCTTCTGTGCACAACTTACTCAGCCCTGAAACCTCCAGCTTTTCCTCCACCTATTTTTATCCTGCTGTCTTGAAGCATTTTAACACAGTGAAATTGACAGACGCGCTCTTGTCCGAGACCCAAAAAGTACCACATTGAGATCTTAAGTTTCCATCAAACCTCAATCCTACAAGTTCCGCTTGTTTTATTACAGAGGCAAGGAGCATTTACCCCCACACCACCCAAGGGCCACATTTCCTACTGGGCAACTTTCTGGGGGCCATATACTATGGGGGTGCAGGGCCAGTGGCAAAAGTGAGCCGAGCAACGGATGCGAATTTTACCTTTCTACTGCACGTTAGTTTCTACACAAACACACTGCAGCATGGGTAGGCAAACTAAGGCCTGGGGGCCGGATCCAGCCCAATCGCCTTCTAAATCCCGCCCGCAGACGCTCTGGGAATCAGCGTGTTTTTATATGAGTAGAATGTGCTTTTATTTAAAATGCATCTCTGGGTTATTAGTGGGGCATAGGAATTCGTTCTCCCCCTCAAAAAATATATAGTTCAGCCCACCACATGGTCTGAGGGATGGTGGACTGGCCCCCTTCTGAAAAAGTTTGCTGGTGCCTGTACTACAGTCTTCCATCAGACAAGCAAGAGGTTATCCCAAGAATTCAGGGGTCCATTCCAGCCAGGAAGAAACACCTACCGAGGTGCAAACCAGAACCAGAAGGGGGAGATTTCTGGGGAGATTTCTGAGGGCCAGACAAGAAGGCTTGGAGGGCCACTTTCAGCTCCCTGCCGCAAGCCACGCCTCTGTTCCATTAGGAGTCTGTTTGGCACCTCTCATTCATTGCACATGTAGATTGTGGTGATCTAGGTGATCCACTAGAGTAAGGTTGCCAGACGTCCCCGTTTCCCGGGGACAGTCCCTGGATTTACAAACCAGTCCCCTGACAAAATCCACTGAATTCGACTGAAGTTGAAAAGTGTTCCGGGATTCATTGAAAAAAATCTGGTAACCTTAGAGAGAGCCTAAGAGAGGCAGATGGATGTTCCCTGGAGAAAAAGTGAAGCCGCAGCTGCTCCCGTTGCAAATTTGGAGCATTCCAAAACCACAGGGAAAGGAGGCAGCATCCATTCTGTTGTGTTTTCAGCTGCCGTGTGCGTTGCCATCTGCAACAGGCCTCTGCGTGCTTCTGTGCTTTCAAGTCTTGCATCGCTTTTCCTGCATAAGCCCTTTTAGAAAGACGGCCATTGTTTTGACTTTTCGGAAACATCCGCCCCTCAAAGATCCTGCCCAGCCGCTCCCACCCTGCTACCACATTTGCACATTAACAGGGCCGGGGATATGCTCTGTGGTTTAACGGCTAAAATACCGGTGATACAACTAGCTCTTTCGCAGGAGTTGTCAAAAGTACTTCTTTGCCAGCTAAAAAGCAGTAATTTGATACAGTGAAAATCAGGACACGGAACTACTTGGGCTCGCTTGACAGGTACGAGCTAAAGTTACCCATAGGAACACTAGAAGCTGCCTTATGCAGAATCAGGCCCTTGGTCCATCCAGCCCAGCTGTCACTCAGCCATCTAATCACCACATAGATAAGACTCAGACAGCACCCCGAGTCAGGCAGGAGCGGAAGAAGCGAAGAGCAGTTTCTGCCCCCTCCTTTCTGAAAACATCATATCAGGAGATTCTCGCAATGGGAGGGGGTGAAAATATCAACATTGCCCCTATGTAAAGGCAGATCAGGAGGTCTTGCCGGCATCATTCTGTCACCTGCAAGAGAAAAACAGGTAAGCAGGACGCCAGGAGTGCCAGCTTCTCTCACAGGTGAAGCAGGGCATCTCTAACAACAGGTGGGCCTTTGAGAAAGCCTTACCTGCTGAATGCATTTGGACCTTTGCGCCCATTTCATATGTTACTTGTGCAAAAATACATCTCCCCTCCTCTGGACCCTTAGCCCCAACAGTCCCCCCCCCCCAAAAAAGATGGAAAGAACCCAGAGATTGGTTTGAAAACCAACCAAATAAGACCAAATGGAGAAAAACCACCATCCTCCTTACCCAGTGGCCTCTCTCTGGTGTCCAGCGGAGCCCGAGGTCTGCACTGACTACAAGTCTTCAATGATGATGCCATCTGGATGGAAGAGAATGAAAATGAGAGTCAGTCCGGTCGCTGCCCTCCCAGGCCAGGTCGGAAAGGCCTGCCAGGCAGGGGAACGGGTCCTGCAGGACTCCCAGCAGGAAAACTGGGGAGGCAAGGACCTTAAAGCAAACAAGGGACAAGGGAGTTCGCTGTTTCCAAGGTGTGGGGCTTACCTTCTTTGGGTCTCCACTGGAAGCATGTCAGGTGTGGCTGAATTACTGTCATCTGTGTTGTAAACAAAAATATGCCCTTTTCCCTTATGGGGTATCCAAGAGCCCATATAGAGTCCTTACATAGGTTCCCTATTGGTAGAAGAGAATAACAGAGGCCAACCAGAGAATATTGAGAAGCAAAGCAGCTAGTAAGCTTGATCTTTATTGATCTGTTGCAACAGGGTGCTCCCCTCACCCACAGGAGAGGAGGAGGGACCCAGAAAAATGGTGTGCAAGGCCTTATAAAGACTTTTTAAATTGCCACCCTGTAGACCACCCCCAGAAATATCATACATACATCACAGAAGGGGTGTAACCTAAGACCACCTCTCAGATACATCACACCTACATCACAGAAAAGGCGATCTAAAACAGAAATTTAAATGTTGTTTTTCTCTTGTACTTGTTTATCTCCTGTCTGGCAGGTTACTTGATTGGATTTCCTGGGTAGCCTGGCCATTCTTTTGTAGTGATAAATACTTAGTTCCTGGGCCAGGTCACAGGCTCACACCCTATTCAAACACAGACATACCATTAAGACAGGATTTGTGAAGGAAAAGACAATGGGGAGGCTTTTCCATTTTGACCTTGCAGAAAAAACATTTGCTCAGTTTAGGAATCAAAATGGCTTCAGGTCGGTCTTCCTGTGCTGATCTATGTACGTGCGGTTATGAACATTCCCATATATCTAAGACCTCAAAATTCCTATTACATCTGCAAAGAAAAATCCAGGTCAGGTGATACTACGAAATCCAACCTGAATGGGTGCAAGAGAGCACAGAAGCAGCCCCAAGCCAAGAACCACGGGTCTCTCTCTGCCTTGGGCCCAATCCTTTGTCCCAGAGGACCTCCCCGGGCCCTGCAGCCTCCTGGGCAGAGGTGGAAGGGCAGCAGCAGCAGAAGGAAAGGGGGCAGGAAAAGCCTCTGGCCTCATCCTGGCCCCCAGGGACACACAGCGCATCATCTGCGTTAAAAGTCACTGGGGGGGATGTCAACATGCAGAGGGCCGGGAGGCCAGCTGGCTAGCCCCAGCTGGGCTGTCTCATTCTAGCAGTCCCGCTGTGAAGACCCATAGGCCTCTGCTCCGACGTAAATCAGCAACCCGGGCTTCAAAGCCAGGGCACACTATCAGCAGATCGAACTGCGCACACAGAATAGGCTTGTGGCTTGAGAAAGCATACTACAACTACAGATTTATTAATCATAAATCAGCACCAAGAAACATGTCGTCTCTCTCTCGGCGTCTTCTCAGAGAGAATGGGAAAAACAAAAGCTATACATAATGGAAGTTCCCAGCAAGCTGTGCTGGAATATAAACAGACACGTGACACGCAACAGTTCCACATGTCTGCACCTTAAGGTGGAATAGAAATTTCAACAGGGTGTGCTCTTGGGGGGGGTGGAAGCAACCGCAGAAATGAAGAGAAGAAGGCGAGGTACTTACTCTGAGTTGGGGGAATCTCCGCGCCACGGCCAGCAGCAGAGATATGCTGATGGCCGCTAGCTCCTGAGCCTCCCCAGTTTCGCCAAGGGCATATCCTTGGAGGTCCTGCGGGAGCAAAGAGCGTCTCAGTTGGGGCCAAAGCAGCAGGACAGGCTCAAGGGCCTCAGCCCCGAGCAAGTTGGGGGGAGCGCACAAGGGCCATCGGGACACTTACACTGAGCAGCTGGAGGAGGGGGCCAGGATTGGGGGCTTCCATCAGGAGACTCCCCAGCAGGAGCCGGAAGTGCCGCTTCAGTTCCTGCGGGAAAAGAGAGAAAAGAAGTTGAGTGCTGGGAAGATGCAGCGCCGGGGTGCAAATATCCACCCAGTGCCCCCAAATTACCACGGATAGCGTTGGGGTGGCCGTAGCTGCGTACTGCCAGCCACCGGGGGGGGGAACCTCTCCCCCATGCCACTGCGGGAGAGCGATCCCTGCAGAGTCTTGGGAGGGAAGCTGCCCGCCCGCCCGCCAGCCTTATGGTTGGTGTGGCGCAGCCGGCGGGTGTGCAGGGAAAGGGGAGGCCGCTGGCAAAGCCGTGCAGCTCCCCACTTACTGTGGCGACCCTGAGAGCATGGCGCCCTGGCGCAACGCACCACTATGCCCTATGGGAAAGACGGCTCTGGTGCTGGGTTAGATTCTCCGTGTGTGTGTGAAGAAGAAAGAGCTGTGCAAAGGGAAGTCCGGATGAAGGACATACCTCTCTGTCCTCCTCCTTTTGTGGGCCCCCAAGAACAGCCTCCAGGGTCCTGTGAAGGATGGCACTGAGCATATCGCCGCTGAACTTTGGCCCCATGTTGCTGCAGAGATGAAGGGGTGCAGGTTAGACGCTGCCTGCTCCCAGTCTCCCTTGCCCCTTCTCCCTCCTGCCTCCTCTTCCCCACCACTCGGAGCTCCCCCTGGAGTTCTGCCCCCTTCCCACAACCCCATCCATCCCAAAGACCCCACACCTCAGCTGGATGAGGGCCTCCAAGGTCAGGGCCAGGGTCAGGGAGTGATCCCTGAAGTGCTCCAAGGGCCCCAAGATGTTCTGGGAGAGAACAGAGGAGGAAAGCCAGCTCTTTCCGGGGGTCTTCGGAGGATGGCTCTGACCCCCAAGGCCCGGCTTGGCTTTCCAGTCCCTCACACCACCCATCACTCACCAGAATGGCTTGGGCCATCTCCTGCTTGGAGCACTTCAGAGTTCGGAGCCCCCTGAGCTTAGCTGCCTGGCACTCTTTGATCACCCCCCAGGAGGTAGCGCTGTTTGTCCTCCAGCAGCTGAAATACAAAAGTCAGGCTGTCAGTCCTTGATGGCGGGGTGCGGGGGCCTCTCCGCATCTGAGAGGGCAGAGTGGGGGCGCAAAATAGCCCAGGCAATGGGGAGATACCCACCCCTGGAGAAGGGATGTGAAACCTCAGCAGAATAATAATAATAATAATAATAATAATAATAATAATAATAATTTATTTATTTATATCCCGCCCTCCCCAGCTGAAGTCAGGCTCAGAGCGGCTAACAACAATAAAAGTAACACAGCATTCTAAAATCAATTCATTTTAAAATCAGTTCAAAATCAAATTAATGGCAACCATTGGGCTAGAGTTCTACGGGGATTACCAAAGGGAGGGGGTCAGGCTGTGCCTTGGCCAAAGGCCTGGTGGAACAGCTCTGTCTTGCAGGCCCTGCGGAAAGATGTCAAGTCCCTCAGGGCGCTGGTCTCTTGTGACAGAGCGTTCCACCAGATTGGGGCCACGGCCGAAAAAGCCCTGGCTCTGGTTGAGGCCAGCCTAACCTCCCTGTGGCCCGGGATCTCCAAGATGTTTTTGTTGGAAGATTGTAAGGCCATCCTGGTCTCTGAGGGCCAGACAGGTCGCCATCTCAAGGACAAGAGTGGATCCAACCTCCATGGACTGGGTACTTGGCCACGACAAGAGGGGGGGGGTATAATAAACAACAATCTGCCCTTATTCCCTTATGGGGGACAAAAGAGCCCTTACAGAGTCCTTTGCAGGTTCTCCATCGGTCAGAGAAAATAACAGAGGCCCACCAGAGAATACTGAGAAGCAAAGCAGCTCATAAGCCTGATCTTTATCGATCTGTTGCAACAGGGTGCCCCCTTCACACGCAGGAAAGGAGGAGGACCCAGAACCCAGGTGTGCCTGCCCTTGTATAGACATTTTAAATTGCCCACCCTGGAGTCCAAGACCACCCCCAGAAACATTATACATATATCACAGAAGGGGTTTAGCTCAAGATCACTCCCCACAAACACCATACCTACATCACAGAAAAGGTGGTCTACAACAGAAATCTGAGTGTGTTGTTTATCTCCTGTCTGGCAGGTTACCTGTTAATGCTTACTTGATTGGATACCCTGGGGAGCCTGGCCAGTCTTTTGTTGTGACAAATACTTAGTTCCTGATCCAAGTCACAGGCTCACTCTATTCATACACATATATACCCTTAAGACAGGTATTGTGAATGAAAAGACAATGGGGAGGCTTTTCCATTTTCCTTTGACCTTGCAGAGAAAACATTTGATCAGTTTGGGAGCCAAAATGGCTCTGGTAAAATTGACCTTTTTCTGCTTCTTCCAGTTGGCAGTTGAAAGTCCTGTTGCAACAGTTCATTGAATAAGGAGCCAAGACTCTGCAGGGGACCCCAGGACTCACCCCCCCAACCCAGGAGACGAAGAGAAAGGAAGGAATGCTACTTACAGCCTGCCCATTTCTGCCACGAAAAATTCCCAAACTCCTCTCTAAACTAGTTAACTATCTAAAATGCCAACCCAAGCCTAACTGTCGCCCTAACCCCAACCCCCAGCCCTAACCCTACACCTAACCCTAACTACAATGTCCCCCCCTGTCTGAACCCCTGGAGAACTGCTGCCGGTCAGTGAAGGCGATGCTGAAGTCAGTGGGTCACAGGACTGACTCTGTCCATGGCAGCTTCCTAGGAATATTCCTCTGAAGTTCTTTAGCTGAAGAGGAGCAGGCTAACCATCAATTCCTTTCGTTAAGAGACAATCTGGGAAAGTCCCTGTTTAATATACAACAATGCCAGTGCAAAAGTTCTGAATGTGAGAGGAAGCAGAATTCTTCCCTCTGCAAGAAAGCCATAGGCCAAGGGGAACCCCCCCCCCCAGTGGACTAGATGACTCCCAGGGTCGCTTCCAGATCTTCCATTCTAGGGGGTCAACTGCAGTAGACCCTTCAGATTTCCAAGCAGTCCTCCAGTTACGAAATTTTCGGGATATGGCCGGGCCCCCGGAACGGATCCTGTTCATCATCGGAGGTACCACTGTACAGAAGTCCATATAAACCACGTGTCTGAAATAGTACAGGAGAGCAATCCTGAAGCCATTCTGATTCTCCCAATGACCTGAAAGATTCCTCTGCAGTAAGGGAGGCAAAACGTGTCCCATTTTAGATTGTTGTCAAATTCTTTTCTGTTATTTTTGTAACTGCTTTTTTTATGTTGTGCACATTTGTTTTATTTATATTTGTTAATTTTACATACCTCCCTTCATTTGAATATCACAAGGCGGTTTGCAATATGAAAACACAAAAACGCAAAAATATATGACATTGCCTTGGTGCCAGGGCCGGCACATCCATGAGTCAAGGTGAGGTGACTGCCTCAGGCGGCAGAATCCACAAGGGCAGAAAATCCCAAAGTCGATCTTTTTCCCCACCCTGTTCCTCCTCAACCACCCCTTCTTCCCTGACTGGGGGGCATTTTGTGGTTCACCTCAGGTGCCAAAATGTGTTGGGCCAGCCCTGCTTGGGGCACAGGTAGAAGGCAATTCATACATTATTGTTATACAATTGATCATAATGACATTGAAGACTGCACTTGTAGAATAATAATCTTTCTCTGCGGTTTGATTTGGGGCTTGGATGTTTGTCCTGGTAACTAGAAATGCTCCTTCAACGTGCCCCGTCCATAGCTGTCAACTGTCCCTTATTTGGCGGGAAACTCCCTTATCCCAGCGCTGTGTCCCGCTGCTGTCCCTTATTGATGATGTCCCTTAAATTTCCCAGGTTTCATGCTTGCCCGGCTCGGGAGGGAAGCAGAGGCTTGGGGTCCTCCACTGCGAGAGAGCGTGTGCGCTGGCACTGTCGTCTTGGCTCAAGGAGTTCCATTGGCCTTTCCCCGCCTGAGGGGGGGGGAGGGAGAGAGACTCTCGCCCACGTCGCCCGCGAGCCCGGAGGCGGCAGCGGTGGTGGCAGCTGAGGAGGCGGCCTGAGGGAGGAGGAAGAGGAGGGGATGGGATGGGGAGGGATGCAGAAGGGCGGCGCTTCAGTGGCCGCCGTGGCGCTGCAACCGCCTCATGCTGGATTGTCAATCCTACCAATGTATGTAACTCTTTACAATAGCAAAATCCCTTATTTTCGAGGCTGCTGGTCCCTTATTTTCAAATCTGTGACAGCTATGGCCCCGTCCTGTGTGCATTAGCTTTTTACCCTTCACATGGTTAACTCTCGGTACATATGGGCTGTGGAGAGATTTCACATCTTGGAAGTTGCATCAGAACAGGAAGTGACTCTCCATTATCCCTGCAGGAGAGTGCAATCGGATCCAAGACCCAAGTTTTCCGTGAGGACGACCAAAAATAACATCAATTCACTGGGCTGTAATAAGCTTCAGATGCCACTGCAACTGGGTTGTTGTTTTTTTAAAATATATTCCAGGCAGAAGTTTAAAAATTGCATCCTTAGTCATTTCTGAGCCAAGCGAATCTCTTGGCAGTCAAAGCAGCAACGAGTCCAGGCAGCTGGCTCGAATCATAAATAGTGATTTAGAGAGGAGAGTGCGAGTCGGGTTTTTCCTACAATCCTGTCCTTGAGCTCAAGTTACTGGGAACAGAATGAGGTTTGTCAACTGGGATTCCTGATTCCGTTAGCTGGAAGGGACTAATCCGTGCTGTTTCGGGATGCAAACACATAGGAATCGCTTCCCGTTATATTTTTCAGTGTACACCGAAGATGTTTCAAAGCACACTATAAGTGAGTGTTGAAGGATACTTCAGGTGACATTTAGGACTCCAGTTCAGATGGAGATTTGCTTCCTTTCAGCCTGGCCCCATTCGTCTGTTAACTGGAGAGTAGTTAAGGGTGCTGGAAATTATAGCACTGGGGGGAGACGACTGCAGTTCCCAGGTTTCTCTGCGGGAAGCCATGTGTTTTAAATGTATGGAATGGGTGTGACCTAGCTTGGTGTAAAGAAAAGCTAAAACAAGGGAGGTAAAAATAAACCCAACCTATACAAGTGAGAGGGACGCGGGTGGCGCTGTGGGTTAAACCACAAAGCCTAGGACTTGCCGATCAGAAGGTCGGCGGTTCGAATCCCCGCGGTGGGGTGAGCTCCTGTTGCTCGGTCCCTGCTCCTGCCAACCTAGCACTTCAAAAGCACATCAAAGTGCAAGTAGATAAATAGGTACCACTCTGGCAGGAAGGTAAATGGCGTTTGCCAGAAGCGGCTTAGTCATGCTGGCCACATGACCTGGAAGCTGTACGCCGGCTCCCTCGGCCAATAAAGCAAGATGAGCGCTGCAACCCCAGAGCTGGCCATGACTGGACCTAATGGTCAGGGGTCCCTTTACCTTTTATACAAGTGAGAAGAAACTGCATAAAGTTGAAATTTTATATTTCAGAAATCTTTTTTGTTTGTTTGTTTATAGAAAAGTTTGAATAGTTTTTAAATGTCCCTTTATTGTCACTAAAATCAAACCAGGATTTCAATTTGAACATATTTGTCCTCCAAAGTAAAGTCTTCTTCTTCTTCTTTGGCGATCCCTCGTAGCCAAGTAAGATTGTCTTCCATAAACACGGTTTTAACAATGAGTCTGTAAGTGACTGTGGAGGCCAATTCTGGATCCACACGTCCTTCCACAGTGGGGGCATGGGTTTCTGGGCGGGAGTTGATCACGGTGAGGGTTTGCCAAGCATGCCTTCCTCTTAGCACGTTTCTCCCTTGTGTCCTGAGTTCGAGTGTCTTCAAAGCCCCATGACACCTTTGGTAAAGGCTGTTCTCCAGTTGGAGCGCTCGCAGGCCAGTGTTTCCCAGTGTTTATACTACTTTTTTTTTAAGATTTGCCTTGAGAGAGTCATTAAACCTCTTTTGTTGACCACCAGCATTACACTTTCTGTTTCGAAAAGAGTAGTAGAGGAACTACAATAAGCCAGAAGACCAGGAAAGAAGCCACAACCATCAAGAGAAAATATATTCTGAACAAAGTCACAAGGCTGGCCTTTGGGAAGAGCAGCGGGTCCTGCAACTATAGGGCTGGTCTTGATTGAACAGCGCAGGGTGCCTTATGCATTATGATACCAGCAGGATGTTGGTACCAACCGTCCGACCTTGGTTTAAGCCCTTAATGCATTTTTGTAACCTCGCTCACTAATCTTCAGGACAACAGCAGTTCAGATAGGGAAGGGCTGGCAAATGCCGCTTGATAAGCCCCAAGGGAATGTTACACAAGCCCACGAACACATAGGCAGGTCCACCTTGAAAAGCAGGGGAGAAGATGAGCGTCAATAAATGAGCGAGCCACGACTGGGCCAAGGAAGATAGTAAGACCTATCTGTATAATAATAATAATAATAATAATAATAATATAATAAAAAACAACTCTGGGCGGCTTCCAACAAAGATTAAAAATACATTAAAATGTCACACATTAAAAACTTCCCTGAGTCTTCAGATGTCTTTTAAATGTCAGGTAGTTGTTTATCTCTTTGACATCTGGTGGGAGGGCGTTCCACAGGGTGGGCGCCACTACTGAGAAGGCCCTCTGTCTGGTTCCCTGTAGCTTTGCTTCTCGCAGGGAGGGAACCGCCAGAAGGCCCTCGGAGCTGGACCTCAGTGTCCAGGCTGAATGATGGGGGTGGAGACGCTCCTTCAGGTATACTGGACTGAGGCTGTTTAGGGCTTTCAAGGTCAGCACCAACACTTTGAATTGGTGTATCTGTAGAGTTTAGGGTTGGGTTCCATTGTGTGTGTGTGGTGGCAGATTTCTCCATGCTCAGATCCCAGGATGAATTTCACCATCACGTGTAACAGTTAAAACACATGGCTTTCCCCCCAAGAAACCCTGGGACTGTAGTTTGGTGCAGGAGCTTGGAAATGGAGCTCAGTTGGGCGCACAAACTACAGTTCTCAAGATAAATTGATAGGGTTTTCTACCTTGCAAGGACTTTAGAATTGCAGAGTTGGAAGGGTCCCAGTGGTCATCTAGTCCAACCCTCTGCAATGCAGGAATCCTAGCTAAGAAACTTGTTTTGTGTGAGGGACGTTGGCTCAGGTGAGCCTGCAAGTACAGTCCAGACCTCAGTGAATACTAGTTCGCAACTCTGACGGAGGTATGCACTGGCACATTTCTTAACTACTGTGAAGGAACATCTCCACTCCCATCGTTCTACCTGGACTCTGAGGTCCAGTTCTGAGGGCCTTCTGGAGGTTCCCTCCCTGCGAGAAGAAAAGTTACAGGGAACCAGGCAGAGGGCCTTCTTGGTAGTGGTGGAACGTCCTCCCATCAGATGTCAAGATGTCTATCTGAGTTTTAGAAGGCATCTGAAGGCAGCCCTGTTTTGGGAAGTTTTTAATGTTTGATGTTTTCCTGTGTTTGATGTTTTAGTTCATTGGAAGCTGCTCAGAATGGTTGGGGCAACCCAGGACTCAGCTACATTAGTAAAGAAAAAGCGTTTTAAATGCGCAATAACACCAGGGACTCAGCTATATAGCTGCAAATAAAATATTTTAAGAGTGTTTTAAGTGCAATATACAATGTGGCACTAGATGGCGATGGTGAGAGTAATGGAAAATTCAATGTATTTTTAAAAATGCTTTTTTTAAAAAAGCATTTTCAAAACATTTTTTTATAAGTGTGTAAATCAAAATCAAAATCCATTTATTGTGAGGACCATGCCTGTGCACAAACATCAACACTACAATAGTTAAAAATATTAAAATTCATTACATACTATGCCAACAAAACCTTCTTCCCACAGAATAGAAAAGAAGGGAAAACGAGCAACGAGTTAAACAGACGATGAAGAGGTCTTTACATTGTCGTCCATAAATCTTTCCCTGGCTTTCATGGCCTTCATCACAAAAACCGCTACCACATGGGTAATGCGTGGGTTTGCATCAACTAACAAAAATTTTACTCTATCTTCAGGACTGGTTATAGAGTTGGGTATAATTTGCAGCAATGCGTCTCTAAAGCCCGAGTAAATGGGGCAATAGAGGAGGTAATGTGTAAGATCCTCTTTAATTTTCATAAGTCAAGGACATAAACGATGTTCTACTGGGGTTTTTGTGTATCTACCGGTCAAATAAGCAGTTGGCAATGTTTGAAACCGTGCCATAGTAGATTCCACCCTGATGGCTTTGTGGAGTTCCGACTTTCGGCAACATGTTTTCCTGAAATGTTTTTTTAAAAAATGTCTTTAGATCCAGCCCCAGTCAGATGGGTGGAGTACAAGTTATAATATTTTTATTTTTATTTTTAGTAATCTTAGGCAGACATCCCTGGGCAATGGAGAGTGTCTTCAGTTCTTGGAATGAGCAGAACCACAATCTGTACCCAATCATAGTGGGTTAAGCATAACTTGGAGCAGTCTCTAGCAGAAACTGACACATCAACAGCCTTGGTGTTTGTTTGTAAAAAACAAAGCACTCCAAACCATTATTTACCAAAGCTGTAACTCCCATCAGCAGTTTCCAAGGTGCTATCAAGTATTTGTTTGATGTGTTGCATAACTGAATTTTATCCAAGCTGACTTGGCTGCTCCCTGTCCACTTAGACATCTTCGAACTATTTTTGCAAACAGGTTGCTCAAAGGGAGAACCATCTCCTGTTAACTGCATAGCATTGGTCTTGTTTTAGCTGCAGGGCATTGGGTGACGTGCCTTCAGTGTGTCGCTATTTTGTGCGAGGAATTCAAGCGGGTACCAGGAAATTTAGGTTGGCGTGGCTGACGTGGGTGAAAGCACTCTGTCACCCTAGCAGAACAAATCCACTTTTTAAAAAATGGCAACACTCTTCCTGGGCCACGACCTTCAACAGGAACTCTTGAATCCCTTCTGAAGTGTGTGATAGGAATTTTATGGTCTTAGATATATGGTAAGGTTCATAAGTGTACCAAGCACGTACATAGATCAGCACAGGAAGACCAACCTGGAACCATTTTGATTCCTAAACTGACCAAATGTTTTCTCTGCAAGGTCAAAGTGGGAAACCTCCCATTGTCTCTTTCCTCACAAATCCTGTCTTAAGGGCACATTTAAGATATGAATAGGGTGTGAGCCTGTGACCTGGCCCAGGAACTAAGTATTTATCATTACAAAAGACTGGCCAGGTTCCCCAGGCAATCCAATCAAGTAACCTGCCAGACAGGAGATAAACAAAGACAGGAGAAAAACAACATTCAAATTTCTGTTTAGACCGCCTTTTCTGTGATGTAGGTATGATGTTTCTGGGGGTGGTCTTGATCTACAGGGTGGCAATTTCAAAAGTTTTTATAAGGCCTTGCGCACCATTTTTCGGGGTTCCTCCTCTCTCTTGCGTGTGGTGAGGGGAGCACCCTGTTACAACAGATCAATAAAGATCAAGCTTACTCGCTGCTTTGCTTCTCAATATTCTCTGGTTGGCCTCTGTTATTCTCTCCTACCAATAGGGAACCTATGTAAGGATTCTATATGGGCTCTTTGATACCCCATAAAGGAAAAGGGCAATTTTTGTTTACAAGTGGCACCAGCCCAGACACAATGACAATGAGACCTGGGTGCGAGTGTGCTACCTTTAACCAGTTGCATGCTGGTTAAGATGTACTGAACGTTCCTTATCGCCTGTTTCCCCAACACTGAGCAGGGAACTCTGTGCTTCCTCTCTCTCTCCCGGCCTGAACCTAAACTGAAGTTATTTTTAGTTCTAATGTTTTCGCAAGCGCCGTCAGGAGCCAAGAACAGGGAAACGCAGAGCTCAAGAGAACTTCTCCAAAGTTCATAAAAACAAGTGGGAGGGAAGAGGAATCTGGTTTTCGTCGCTGTCTGCCCACACCGAGAAGTTGCTCCTGCCAAATTCATACTTTCCGCCACATCTGAGGTTATGAATACGCCACAGTGGGGGAAAACTGCACCGGTTGAATATCTGCCCAGTTACCATGCCACTGTTAAAAGGCATAGGGAAGGAAAGGAGGAGTAAACTGATACGACAGACCACATAAAAAGGGCGATAACAGGAATTTTTAGGGGGAAAGCTTTCAAGAGTCTTCTTTAATAATAATAAAAACAATATTAAAAAGTTAGATATTTGATGCAGTTTGAAAAACTGGAAACTTTCCAAAATATCCAAAAACTGTCCAATAAGTTGTATGGCCCGTGCCTCTGCCTCTTAACTCCTTGAACTATTGTTCTGGCCGGCAGTGATGGAGACTGTGGCCCAAAACATCTGGAGGGCATCAAACTGGCATTTAAAACCTGTTGGCATCCAGCATGCCAGTTCACCAGGTACCTCAGTCATTTTCAGAGACTTCCATGCCATCGGTGCAAAACATTATCAGTAACTAACTAAGATCTAGGAGAAGCTCAATCCTGCCCACTGCTCCCCAAATCACCTGGGAAACTTAGCGAATCATCTTTTAAAATCAACCTTTTAAAAATATTTTGCGACAAGAGCCAGCTTGTGCCAGCAGTCTACATCAGCTGTGTTGTTCTCGATACCTTGGGGACTTTTCTATTCTTACCTAAGGATTGTGTTATACAGGAACTTATAACAAGAAGCAGTAAGATCTAGCCACGCGATGGTCACCTCCAGACTGGATTATTGTAACTCGCTCTACGTGGGGCTGCCCTTGAGACTGACCCAGAAACTCCAGCAGGTGCAGAATGCCGCGGCAAGACTCCTTATGGGGTCCTTGCCACGGGATCACATTCACCTGGTGCTATACCAGCTGCACTGGCTCCCGGTGGAGTACAGGATCAGGTTTAAGGTGCTGGTTTTAACCTTTAAAGCCCTAATTGGCCTAGGACCCTCGTATCTATGGGACCGCCTCTCCTGGTATGCCCCACAGAGAACCTTACGGTCTGCAAACAAGAACATCTTGGAGATCCCAGGCCACAGGGAGGTTAGGCTGGCCTCAACCAGAGCCAGGGCTTTTTCGGCTGTGGCCCCGATCTGGTGGAAAGCTCTGTCACAAGAGACTAGGGCCCTGCGGGACTTGACATCTTTCCGCAGGGCCTGCAAGACAGAGCTGTTCCACCAGGCCTTTGGCCAAGGGACAGTCTGACCCCCTCTTTTGGTAATCCCCATAGAACTCTAGCCCAATGGTTGCCATTAATTTGATTCTGAATTGATTTTAGAATGAATTGATTTTAGAATGTATTTTAATTAATTGTGATTTTATGTAAACTGTGTTACTTTTACTGTTGTTAGTTGCTCTGAGCCCGGCTTCGGCTGGGGAGGATATAAATAAATTATTATTATTATTATTATTATTATTATTATTATTATTATTAAGAAAAGTTAAGAAAAGATGAAATGCAATAACATTGGAATGAGCCCCATAGGTTATACACCGTACATATGAACTGTATACGTTGCACATACTGGACTAGACCTTTACGATAGGAAATAACCAATAACATTATCACAGTTATTATCCTTCAGCCTGTTGCGCTTTGTGTATTGTGACAACTGTATTTGCATAGCAAGGTATTGAACTTGTTTTGATTTTGATTTAGCCGAGATTTCTGTATTGCAGGGCGTTGAACTAGAGGACCTTTCGAACTCTTACGATTCTGTGAACAAGTTTTGGGCAATGATAAATGGTGGAGTTTCAGGCTGTGGCTTTCACCTTGGTTGCTACGACAGCAGGGGAGGCTGCCATAGCGATTGTTATGAAAACTGTCCCTCCGCCTGAGCCTCCCAGGAAAGTGTTGCCTGAAATGAACTCTTGGCTTGGCTGACAGACAATGCAATTACGCAAGCTGAAATTTGCCCTTAAAACGCCTCTTTGAAAATGGACCTCCCGTTCCTTTTCTTTTTGCCCCGCAGCACTTATTTGCTGCTGAATCCAGGCAAAGCAAAGCAGATCCCCAAAATATTGTTGCTTCTGGATAAGCTTGTGCCACGTAATTAATATTTATTTATTTATTTATTTATTTATTTATTTATTTATTTATTTATACATACCTGCCCTCCCCGGCCAGAGCCGGGCTCAGGGCAACTAACACCAATAAAATCACAGTAAAAACATAATAGGGGAAAAAGAAGGGTGGGGGGACAAAAAACTCCAATTTAAAATATAGGTTAAAATGCAATTTAAAATGCAGCCTCATTTTAAAATAGCCGATAGATCAAGACCATAAGGGGAAGGAAACATAAGGGTCAGACTGAGTCCAAACCAAAGGCCAGGCGGAACAGCTCTGTCTTACAGGCCCTGCAGAAAGATGTCAAGTCCCGCTGGACCCTAGTCTCTTGTGACAGAGCGTTCCACCAAGTCGGGGCCAGGACTGAGAAGGCCCTGGCCCTAGCTGAGACCAATCTAACCACCTCCAGAATGTTTGTGGACCTTAAGGTCCTCCGCGGGGCACACTAGGAGAGGCGGTCCCGTAGGTACTTGGGGTCCTAGGCTTTAAAGGCTTTAAAGGTCAAAACCAGCACCTTAAACCTGACCCTGTACTCCACCGGGAGCCAGTGCAGCTGGTAAAGCACTGGATGAATGTGATCCCACGGCAAGGACCCCGTAAGGAGTCTCGCAGCGGCATTCTGCACCCGCTGGAGTTTCTGGGTCAGCTTCAAGGGCAGCCTCGCGTAGAGCGAGTTACAATAATCAAGCCTGGCGGTGACCGTCGCATGGATCACTTGGCCAGTTGCTATTATTATTATTATTATTATTATTATTATTATTACTCCTGTTCATTCTTTTGTAAAGCGCTTTGAGGGTGTGGGTTTAAAAAAACACACAATCAAGTGGCGCATACAAATTTTAGGAAATAAATAAATAAATTTGCAGCATCACTGCATTTTTAAATAAATAAATAAAACGATTGAAAACTAAATTCTCGAACTGATCAGCCACCCCATCACTGGATTTAGACTATTGTCTTACGCGTGGCCGTGCCAACCTCCCCACTTTAGATGATGACGATGAGGATTTATTTATTTCGTACCTGCCCTTCTTAACCGTAAGATGCCTGGGTTAGGTTGCAACAATTGGAACTTCAGTATTGAAAGCAGTGTGAAAGAAGCTACAATCAGAGGAACAGGGAGAGCCCTGGAAACGTACCTCTCCTGCACTGTGGGAGGGTTGGACTAGATGACCCTGGGTATCCCTTGCAGCTCTACAATTCTATGATTTTACGTGTCATTCCAGAGGGCTGGAGGTGCAGGAACAGTAAAAGCCTGGTTTTCTAAAAGCTAAGCTAAGCACAGTCCTCTTAGCAGTGCCCCATTTGAGGAATGGAATTGCATGGCTATATGGGGAAGGTTGCTTTCTGCTGCTCCTTCCATAAAGTATGCCTTTATTTCACCATTTATGCTGCTTGGGTTTTGTTGATCTGGATTTTTAACTGTTTTAACAGTGATGTTGTCGGCTGCCTTGCAATATATAAAATCTTTGAAACGCAATCACTGCAAACAGGTCAAAACATTAGCAGGATTTTAAATACACTTGTAATGTAACAGAACGTATAGATAACTTAGGAAGATGAAAAATTGGAGAAGTACAGTGGTACCTCGGGTTAAGTACTTAATTCGTTCTGGAGGTCCGTTCTTAACCTGAAACTGTTCGTAACCTGAAGCACCACTTTAGTTAATGGGGCCTCCCGCTGGCGCCACGCCGCCGGAGCACGATTTCTGTTCTCATCCTGAAGCAAAGTTCTTAACCTGAGGTACTATTTCTGGGTTAGCGGAGTCTGTAACCTGAAGCGTATGTAACCCAAGGTACCACTGTATTGATATGCAGTTGAAAATAGAAACAAAAGGACCCATGGAAGGGATGGATGGAAGTCAGGAAATTCAGAGTAATCTCTATATTTTGAATTTGTACTTTTTTATGTATGTTTGTTTTCTTATTTTCTTTTTCTTTCTCTCTTTTTGAAAATCAAATAAATAACATCTATCTATCATCTGTCATCTATCTCTCTCTCTCTCTCTCTCTCTCTCTCTCTCTCTCTCTATCATCTATCTATTTTGGAAATGAGCAAGGAAACGACAGCAGTCCAGAACGACTTCTTTGTAAAATCCAAAACCTATATGCATCTGCTTAGGCTTAATTGCAGGATGGGAGAATTCATCCAAGTCCCTCCCTCTCTCTTCCTCCTTCCAGGGATGAATGCCACAGAAGTCTTTCAGCCGTTCTGTTTACCTGATGCCAGGCAGCAGACATGAAACTCACAAAGCCTGCCTGGCAAGCGGCTAAAGCTTGCATTAAGAAGGGAGGGGTTCAAATCTGCCCGGCAACTGGGCCAAAGCTGCTTCCGAACACCTGGGCTTCTCCTTTCACAAGGGCAGAGGTCCCTTTGCTCCTTCTCCCAACGCCACTCGAATTATGCTGGCCTGTTTGCCTGCTGCTGAACAAAAGAGACTTCAAGCTTACAGTGCTATTAAATTTGCTAGTCTCTCTAAGTCTTGTTGTTTTTATCGGCCAAACAGGCAGGTTTTTTGTTTTTGTTTTTGCAAGAGGTATTCAAGCCTCTTGACCAAACTGCGGGAGGCAGTGGAAGACAGGAGTGCCTGGCGTGCTCTGGTCCCTGGGGTCACAAAGAGTCGGACACGACTAAACAACTAAACAACAACAACAACATTCAAGCACATGCCAGGGAATTTATTATTATTATTATTAAAATATTTATACTTTTCAGATACAGTGGTACCTCGGGGTACATACGCTTCAGGTTATATACGCTTCAGGTTACAGACTCCGCTGACCCAGAAATAGTACCTCGGGTTAAGAAAAAGAGTTTGGATTTGATATCCCGCTTTATCACTACCCGAAGGAGTCTCAAAGTGGCTAACATTCACCTTTCCCTTCCTCCCCTACAACAAACACTCTGTGAGGTGAGTGAGGCTGAGAGACTGCAGAGAAGTGTGACTAGCCCAAGGTCACGCAGCAGCTGCATGTGGAGGAGCGGAGACGCAAACCCAGTTCACCAGATTACATGTCCACTGCTCTTAACCATTACACCACACTTTGCTTCAGGATGAGAACAGAAATTGTGCAGCGATGGCACAGCGGCAGCAGCAGAAGGCCCCATTAGCTAAAGTGGTGCTTCAGGTTAAGAACAATTTCAGGTTAAGAACGGACCTCCAGAACGAATTAAGTACTTAAACCGAGGCACCACTGTATATACATTTCACTGATTTTACCATCATTTTGACATTTTAAAACTTGATGTCGTTCCCCCACCTTCTGCGGTTCCTTACATTTATTTTTATTTGCATGTTTGTTTATTTTTCGTTTAAATAATATAGAAAAAAACAAACAACAACTAAAAAGAAATTAAAATAGATTGAAAACAATCCAAAAACATTGAAAACAAATATTACATACTTATATAATGCTCCCTTCCCCACCCGCAGCTTCCCTCCACCACAATTCAACTTCTATAAATCTCTATTTCCACCTTTATCTTTGCATTCTCCAAATGTATCATTCTTTATATTTCTTTTATCTCTTCTCTTTTCCAATTCATAGATATACTTTACATTTTTATTCTAGGCATATTAGCATATCTTTCTTGGAATAATATTTAACATATAATACATTTATTTTTAATATCTTCTGCCTAGCCAAATTCACTTAACTTACTCATTTGTTTATCTTCTTTAAATATGTACTCTAATGTAACTGCAGGTTATTACACTAATCCTGCCAATGTTCTTATCGGCTTTCCATTTATCTGTAAATATTCAACAAACCATTTCCACTCTTTGGTCAAAAGTTTGTGACCTTAAAGTGGATTAAAGCTCTCGGTCGCCCTAGTGCAAGAAACCCCCTATTAAAAAAATAATAATTAACATTTTTGTGCTTTGAGTCGGGGAAGCGCATTGGAAAGGTCAGAACGAACAAATGAATGAGAGAACATGTAAACAACCCGCAAGCAAATCAGAATGATTGTTCACTGTTGTATAACCTCTCTCTCTGCACCGCACCTGCAAACAAACCAGAATGCATACCAAATAAAGCTCAGATGCAATCTAACCTATGTACTGTACTTGGTTTGCTGTGTGTGGGATCTGAGCTGCCGCCCTTTTTGCGCCCTCTGGTGAGGAAAAGGTCTTACAACTGGAAGTCAAATTTGAGAAGCAGGAGGAGAAACCTGCCCCAAGGCGCTTACAATCTGAGGAGCAGCTGTTGAAGGGAGGGTGCAAAACAAGGCAAAGACCATGGGTAGGCAAACTAAGGCCCGGGGGCCGGATCCAGCCCAATTGCCTTCTAAATCCGGTCCGTGGATGGTCCTGGAATCAGCGTGTTTTTACATGAGTAGAATGTGTCCTTTTATTTAAAATGCATCTCTGGGTTATTTGTGGGGCATAGGAATTCATTATTATTTTTTTTCAAAATATAGTCCGGCCCACCACAAGGTCTGAGGGACAGTGGACCGGCCCCCTGCTGAAAAAGTTTGCTGACCCCTGGCAAAGACTCTTACTTTTTAAACCAACAGTATTATGATACTCTCACTCGTCCTCCTTGCCACAAGAAGTTCCAGGAGTGTGGCAATTGCCCAGGTTTGGTTTTATTTAAAAGTAATAGTGCCACTGTATTCTGCTCTGGTCAGACCTCACCTGGAGTACTGTGTCCAGTTCTGGGCACCACAGTTCAAGAAGGACACTGACAAACTGGAACGTGTCCAGAGGAGGGCAACCAAAATGGTCAAAGGCCTGGAAACGATGCCTTATGAGGAACGGCTAAGGGAGCTGGGCATGTTTAGCCTGGAGAAGAGGAGGTTAAGGGGTGATATGATAGCCATGTTCAAATATATAAAAGGATGTCATATAGAGGAGGGAGAAAGGTTGTTTTCTGCTGCTCCAGAGAAGCGGACACGGAGCAATGGATCCAAACTACAAGAAAGAAGATTCCACCTAAACATTAGGAAGAACTTCCTGACAGTAAGAGCTGTTCGACAGTGGAATTTGCTGCCAAGGAGTGTGGTGGAGTCTCCTTCTTTGGAGGTCTTTAAGCAGAGGCTTGACAACCATATGTCAGGAGTGCTCTGATGGTGTTTCCTGCTTGGCAGGGGGTTGGATTCGATGGCCCTTGTGGTCGATTCCAACTGTATGATTCTATGATTCTATTCTATGATTATTTGGAAGGATATCCCTGGAGCCTTAGGGAGTTCATAATATTTCAGTTTATTTACACTTAGACATGTTGAGCATAGATGGTGATATTGCATTAAACACCCCAAGCAGACTTCAAAAGTTCCCAGCTTCACATCAGATCTCCAGGGAGAGGGACTGAGTCAACCTAATGGCACTAAAATGCTAGTTTCACATGCGGAGCTCTGGTGTATAGTCCAGAGAAGAAAAAAACACAACTCCAGGTGTACTCAGCAGGAATTATAGATGCTCATTAACTGTCTGAATCCTTCAAACAGACCCCATTATCCAGCGATGTTTGCTCAGAGGAGAGAGGCAGGTACTTAAGCCTGAGAAGGGCTCCCCGGCCCAGTCCTCAGTGCAAACATTTTGGATGGAGCTCGCTAGTGTCTGTATGGGGTTTATAATGTTTGCTTTAACGGTGGAATAGAGATCAACAATTCTTCCAGCTGTCTGCTAGGCTACCATTGACAGAATCATTAACTGAACTGTTCAGCAGCAGATTGCATTCATCTCCCCCAATGGTGCTTCCAGAATTTGATGGGGGGAAGGCGCCAGTTTACCAAGGACACTCTATTTTTTAAAATGCATGAAGACGACGATTTCAATTACCAGCAGCAGCTAATGCAAAACATCTCCAGGTGACTTACATAAGCAATTAAAAAAGAAAATATCCATGAAACTTAGCAAAAATAATAATAACTATTGTTATAATGTAATATAACACAGAAACAGCAATAAACATGAAGGGGCCATATCGAACAAAGTCATTGCACTTTCTGGCCAACTCAGTGGACCCAGGACAAAACCCTGCGGCAGTTGCTATAAGTGCGGGAAGAATCATAGCTCAGTGCTGCTCTGCATCAAAACGTCCCAGTTTTAATCCCTGATATTAAAAGACACCTGCTTCTTGGGAGAAAAGCAATGACAAACCTAGACAGCACCTTAAAAAGCAGAGACATCACCTTGCCAATAAAGGTCCGTATAGTTCAAGCTATGGTTTTCCCAGTAGTGATGTATGGAAGTGAGAGCTGGACCATAAAGAAGGCTGATCAGCAAAGAATTGATGCTTTTGAATTATGGTGCTGGAGTGGACTCTTGAGAGTCCCATGGACTGCAAGAAGATCAAACCTATCCATTCTTAAGGAAATCAGCCCTGAGTGCTCACTGGAAGGACAGATCCTGAAGCTGAGGCTCCAATCCTTTGGCCACTTCATGAGAAGAGAAGACTCCCTGGAAAAGACCCTGATGCTGGGAAAGAGGGAGGGCACAAGGAGAAGGGGACGACAGAGGACGAGATGGTGGGACAGTGTTCTCGAAGCTACCAGCATGAGTCTGACCAAACTGCGGGAGGCAGAGGAAGACAGGAGTGCCTGGCGTGCTCTGGTCCATGGGGTCACAAAGACTTGGACATGACTAAACGACTAAACAACAACAAATTTCCAGGCAGGGTGGGGAAAAACTCTAAAGTCCTGTAGACAGGGCTGGATTTAGGTTTGATGAGGCCCTAAGCTACTGAAGGTAATGGGGCCCTTTATATGTCCAGCTGTCCTTTGTCAACAACAAATTGTCGTTATTTTTGTTGTTGAATATATGCTATATGGCAATTTATGTACCTAATAGGTATCTCATGCCATTTGCTGATGTTGCCATGCAACCAGTCCATGCAGAATGTAGGCACCCTATATATAGAAATGAGCAAACCAGTGATATTTTAGGGAGCAGGCTAGCAGGCGGGGACCATTACTTACATCGTAGGAGCCCACACAACACAAAACACTGTTGCTGTATGTGGGTTTTATTTTATTTGTTTTTTATCTTATATCTTGGAAATGTAATAATAAAATTTAAGGTCTTATATATATAATAAATGTTCATAAATGTACCAACCAAGCACGTACATAGATCAGCACAGGAAGACCGACCTGAAACCATTTTGACTCCCAAGCTGACCAAATGTTTCTCTGCAAGGAGGGAGGAGGTGAAAAAAACCTTCCTTGTTACAGTAAGTGGGTAATCACCATTTCAAAGGAATGGCCAGACTACCAGGAAAGGCAATCAGATAAGGCATTATCAGACAACCTGGCAGACAGGAAAAACAACAACATTCAAATTTCTGTTGTAGACCACCTTTTCTGTGATGTAGGTATGATGTTTGTGGGGGGTGGTCTTGGGTTACACCCCTTCTGTGATGTATGTATGATGTATGGAGGGCTGGTCTTGAGCTCCAGGGCAGGGAATTTAAAATGTCTATATAAGGGTGGGCACACCTTGGTTCTGGGTCCTCCTCCTTTCTCCTGTGTGTGAGGGGAGCACCCTGTTGCAACAGTTCAATAAAGATCAGGCTTACGAGCTGCTTTGCTTCTCAATCTTCTCTGGTTGGCCTCTGTTATTTTCTCCTACCAATAGGGAACCCACATAAGGACTCTATACCGGCTCTTGGATACTCCATAAGGGGAAAAGGGCAGATTTTGTTTACAACAGGACATCCAGGTGTGTTTTTCCCCTTTATTTTTTTGGCCCCCCCCCAAGAGAGTGGTGCCCTAAGCTATAGCTTGTTTAGCTTATACGTAAATCCGGCACTGCCAATCAGTGTAGACAGCGTGAGCTAGATTGACAAAGGTTCCTAACTCCGTACAGGACAGTTTCCTATGTTCCAGTTGCTAACTGTCATGGCAAGCTTCAGCTCTGTTGCAGGAAACTCCCCCCCCCCAATCATTCAGTTTGTACAAACACGACACACACACACACACACACTCACATGCGACATGCGCAACGTTTCTGTTATAAATTCATAGTAAATCAACCATACATCGGATTTACACCGGTCTACTTTTATTTTACTCCATGAAGGAAGGACTATCAAAGGGGGAAGGTTTGATACAGGACGGCCATAATCCCTTAACTGTAGCAGCACATACACAGGAGCCCTACTCAGTTGGCATGTCAACCTTGATGGTCCCAGACAGAAGTCCATCGAGGTCACAAAGGACTTGCATATGGGAGTGGATTCAACATGGAGTGGAACAAAGGACAATGATCAGATCTTCCCTCTGTGGGCAGGAAACTGCAAGCTCCCCTTTGTCTCCTGAAAGTGACTCATGGGGAGGGGGAAAGGAGGAACCAGCCAGGTGACAAGCCACTCAGGTTGCTTCCACAACTCCTCCCTCAACCCCTTCCTTTTTGTGATGTGTCAATGATGTAGTTCTAGGGGTGTAGTTTGGGGGATTAGTAACTAATAAAAGTTGGGGTCTTCTTTGTTCTGGGCTTCCATTTTGTTTCACCTGGTGGCAGGTGGGAGTCCTGTCACGACAGGCTTCAATAAAGAACAAGCCTACTGGCTGCTGTTTTGCTCTGGTATTCCTGGTTGGTGTCCTTGTTTTTTTGTCCAAGGGAGCCCTCGGATTTCTCCGTTAACTGCTCCTACATGTCAAGGAACCCAAAGCACTCCTGTATCCAGGTTTTTACCAGTATCAGATCTGCTGTACCGTATTAAAACAGAACTCACTGTTTATTCTCACTGCTTCTTACAGGGGAATTTGCCCGGTGAGCCGTTTCCTGGTTTCTTTTGATAAAGAGCGGCACAAATATTTAGATATCGCTCAGCCCCTTCAAGTCCTCTCCTCTCGTACAGGAATGGTGTTTACAGTAAAGTTCAAATTCCAGAAGGGCAGCAATGTCTTGTGGCACTTTATAAAAACAAACGGCGACGTGGGCTTTGCAAGGTGAAAGTCCACATTGTCAGACGCAGGGCATGTTACCTTCTGGTGAACCCGTTGTACACCCGGAAACGCAAGTTGGTGTGTGCATAAGAGGAGAGGAATGAGGGAATCGTCAACAATGAGACGAAAATACCATGAAGTGCAACAGGCATAGGAAGCCTGTGACAGACTGTGCAAAATGCCTGGTCCAAATTGCTGTGAAATAAAAATAAATAAGGTATTATATATATAATAAATGTTCATAAATGTACCAAGCAAACATGTACATAAATATATAAACCACATGTCTGAAGCAGCACAGGAAAACAGCCCTGAAACCATTTTGACTCCCAACTTGACCAAATGATTTCTCTGCAAGGTCAAGGAAAATAGAAAAGCCTCCCTATTGTCTTTTCCTTCAGAAATCCTGTCTCAAGGGTATGTCTGTGTATGAATAGGGTGAGCCTGTGACCTGGCTCAAGAACTAAGTATTTGTCATTACAAAAGACTGGCCAGGCTCCCCAGGGTATCCAATCAAGTAAGCATTAACAGGTAACCTGCCAGACAGGAGCTAAACAACGCGCTCAGATTTCTGTTGTAGACCGCCTTTTCTGTGATGTACGTATGGCGTGTCTGGGGGTGGCCTTGGACTCCAGGGCAGGCAAATTAAAATGTCTATATAAGGGCAGGCACACCTTGGTTTGGGGTCCTCCTCCTTCTCCTGCGTGTGAGGGGAGCACCCTGTTGCAGCAGTTCAATAAAGATCAGGATTACGAGCTGCTTTGATTCTCAATATTCTCTGGTTGGCTTCTGTTATTTTCTCCGACCGATGGAGAACCTGCAAAGGACTCTATAAGGGCTCTTGTGTCCCCCATAAGGGAATAAGAACAATTTTTCGTTTATTACAGCTGGATGTGCCCAGCGGGGATTTTTAGGTGGAGATTTAAAAAACAACTTCAGACCCTCCTGGCAAAGGATGGTCAAATCTGTCAGTTTCTCATTCTTCCACTCTTAGACTCAGTTTTCCACAGTTCAGGGCACATTTTGGCAAAGCAATTTCCCCTATTATAATGCATCTTCGTATGCTATTTTCAAGAACGTGTGCATTCGTATGCACACGTTACCCTGATATACGCATTTCTGTACGCATTGGTTGGCTGGAGAAACCATGCTGCACAATACTGAGCAGTGTAAGTCCCAATAGGCGGCTGTGTTTCTGCTCACCTTCTGATTCTGAAGGTGTGAAATAGGTACGCCTTTAAGTGCATACAGTGGTAACTTGGTTCTCAAACGCCTTGGTACTCAAACAACTTGGAACCCAAACACTGCAAACCCGGAAGTAACTGTTCCAGTTTGCAAACTTTTTTTGGAAGCCGAACGTGCTTCGTTTTGAGCGTTACGCTTCTGATTTGAGTGCCATACTTCCGTTTTGAGTGTTATGCTGAAGACTGTCTCTTTTTGCTATTTATTTTGCATTTTTGTTTTTTGTGCTCTTTTTTGTTTTGTTTTTGTGACTGTGGAACAAAGTCCAGCTACTGATGGATTGATTGTGTGACTGCAGTACATTGTTTATTGCTTTCATTTTATGGATCAATTCATGTTAAATTGCTGTTTTTGGGGTTGTTTTTAAAAGTCTGGAACGGATTAATCTGTTTTGCATTACTTTCTATGGGAAAGCGTGCCTTGGTTTTGGAACGCTTTGGTTTTGGAACAGACTTCCGGGATGGATTAAGTTTGAGAACCAGGGTACCACTGTACTGAATTGTATCAGCCGCCATCCTCACTCGGCCTATCAAAACCTGCCTTTGAAAGCCCTCTCAATTTCAAAAGCAGCTTGATAATATAATGCGCTGTGTGTGTTTGCAAGAGACAGAAGTACTAGGACCCAATGGGTTGAGTAGAACTAGGTGTGTTGTCCTTTAACTCCCAGCCACTGTTTATATCTCTTATCTCACCTGGGCTCTATACACAAATGTCACGGCCTACTGCTGTTAACCCATATGATGGCCTTTTGACTCCAGTGATTGCAACATTCCCCACCCCCACCCCTAAGGAAACAGGAAGCATTCAGCTCAAATGCTGAGCCTTTATTTCCTTGAATTTCCCTGCAGAAATTCATAGCTGTGGCTACGGGAGAAACAAGACCCTTTGGGGTGTTAATGCTGTGGACCCCTGCATGACAGGCTCAGGTTGTATATATGCGTAAATAAACCATATATCATAAAGACACTGCAGTCTCCACTGGGGGTGAATCTACACACACGGGGTGGGGGGGAACACTATAAATAAGTCATAAATTAAATTGTTTTAAAAGATAAAATACTGTATATAAAATCGCATTGAAAAGTTTTGTGCTCTATAGTGCCACCTGGTGTTGCATGTTTATAAAACATTTAAAATGCTGTTGTTTTTTGACTAATGTAGCTGAGTCCTGTGTCTCATTTCCAAAAGGAAACACAAACCCTGGGTAGGACACCTGGAACCTCCTGGAATCTTGCACCCTCTAGAGATTTTTTTTTTGGGGGGGCATGCAACAATACAATAAGTTGATGCAGTGATAAATTAGGCTCTCACTGTATTCATTTTCTTTGGCCGCTTTCAGACGTGATATTTAGAGAGAGAAACTTCTTTTGTCGTTAACACACTTTTAATGTACAGCTGATTAATGCAGCAATCAGGTTGCAGTGAGTTAATTCCAAGGACAGTCCCTTGACGTTTGGTCACTTGATCTGAACAAGCCAGTGGAATCTACCAGGCAGATGCCCTTTTATTCTAAACAGCTGCGCTCCCAAACAAGCACATCAGCATCAATTGAAGACCATCAGGTTTGCTGCCACAGAGAAGGGGTCGCCAAGCAGCAACCATACCTGCCAGTTTGCCTACTGCTGCAAAAGGTCTCAGTACACCCCCTTTAAAATCCACAATATTTGGAAGACTTCTTGCTCTTCCTGCTGTTCCTCCTCGTATTGGCTCCGTCTCTCCTGCATTAAACACACCTGTGTTCCATTGTATGCCAGGATTAGACCCTACCCCTCCTCCTGTTCTGAAGAGAGGAGAGGCGCAAAAACCTTCTCCTTAGGACTGAGCACCAGTGACTGATGTAGATGTGTGTGTGTTTTACCCCACAGGTGAGGGTCTGGTGGGAAAACATGTTGGGTTTTTTGACTACGTGCCATTCTGTGCAGCTTCACACAGAGTCAATTAAGAGTTGGCCGAAGGCCAAGGATGACTGGGCAGAGAGGAGTTATTCTGCCTAGAGATATGAGACCTTGGATATAGCTCTACCATTGCTTGAGGTCTCACACAGCCTTGATGACTTATGACCTTACTGACTGGAGTGTGTGTTGGTCAGTGTGGTGTTCTGAGTTCTGAGGGTCGTTTGGAGTTTAAGAGAGAGATAGTAAAGATCCGTTTCTGTTCTTGTATATAGTAACTTGTAGGTAAAGGTAAAAGGACCCCTGACCATTAGGTCCAGTCGTGGCCAACTCTAGGGCTGCGGCGCTCATCTCACTTTATTGGCCGAGGGAGCCGGCGTACAGCTTCCGGGTCATGTGGCCAGCATGACTAAGCCGCTTCTGGAGAACCAGAGCAGCGCACGGAAATGCCGTTTACCTTCCCGGCGGAGTGGTACCTATTTATCTACTTGCACTTTGACGTGCTTTCGAACTGCTAGGTTGGCAGGAGCAGGGAGCAGCGGGAGCTCACCCTGTCGCAGGGATTTGAACCGCCGACCTTCTGATCAGCAAGTCCTAGGCTCTGTGGTTTAACCCACAGCGCCACCCACGTCCTTAGTAACTTGTAGAGTCTGCTGTAAATAATAAACACCTATAAGTAATCAAGTTACTAGTAGCAGCGTCTTGTTCCTGCTTCGTCCATCCTGCCTGCAACTGATTGCTTTCTGGAACTCTGAATATGCTCTGCTAAGTTCTGGCTAAGGTCCTGCAACAGGTCAAAGTTGCAAAACACCAATAAAACACGCTGGTACCATTTTGCGGCCCTGTCTCTTTTCCTGTTCCTTCAGATGCGGCCGCAATTTTGTGCTGCCACATTCTGCATTTTGTGCCCGGCGCCCACTGCGCATTTACAAAATTCCAAATACACCCACTGGCCTCCCAAAATCGGCAAGCCCTGCAGCATTCAGAGTCCCTTCCTGAGGGGGGTATGGTCTCTCTGGAACGGTAAAACCAAGGTGGAAAAGTTCAGATTTGAACTCAAATATTGCCGATCTGAGCCGCAGAAAACACACGAGTCCGCCGAGGTTTGTTCTGCAAATGAAGCCTTCATCTTCAAGAGGTTATCTGCTCTTTTGCCTTCCTGCCTCCATCCAAACAGGGGACGCCCAGAAGCCTTGTATGTTGATTCTCCTTTCTTGTGCATCATAGCTTTTATAGCCTGATGAACATTCCCGGTGGTGCTTCATGGTAAAAAAACAAAAAACGGCTAAGGAAGCCTAGATGGTTATATCCAGTCAAAGGCGACTATGGCGTTGCAGCACTCATCTCGCTTTTCAGGCTGAGGGAGCCGGCGTTGGTCCACAGGCAGCTTTCTGGGTCATGTGGCCAGCATGACTAAACTGCTTCTGGTGCAACGGAACACCGTGACAGAAACCAGAGCGCACAGAAACGCCGTTTATCTTCCTGCTGTAGCGGTACCTATTTATCTACTTGCACTGGCATGCTTTCAAACTGCTAGGTTGGCAGGAGCAGGGACAGAGCAACGGGAGCTCATCCTGTTGTGGGGATTTGAACCGCCGACCTTCCGATCGGCAAGCCCAAGAGGCTCAGTGGTTTAGACCACAGCGCCACCCCGCTCTTCATGAGCGACAGTTAAATGGGCCTGTCCCCAGATCCCGCCCTTCTTCTCTTCCCATGAGATGTAGTAATGGGCACCAGCTTGGACGGCTCTCGCACTCATGTCCTGTTTGCAGGCTTTCCTTGGGTTGGCCACTGGGAGAACAAGATGCCAGCCCTGCGAGGAGTTTGGCCTGATCTCTTCTTAGTCTCTTATCCTGCAATGTCAATTGAACAAATATGGCACGGAGATCACATGCCCGCAGTCGGAGTCTGTTTTTATCACAGAAGCCCAAAGCCTGCTCCTCTACCCTCCCAAGATGTGTGCATGTTTCGGTTCGCTAGAGGTCGCTTTCTCCGTACGAAATTTGCGAGGTTTAAAGGGAGGAGGAGGAAGAAAGAGGAAGCTGCTCCTTTCATTCCGGGTTCTCGTACATGGTGAAACTCTGGAGCTGCCCTCGGAGCTGCTTGAAGTCTGGTCTCTCTTTTGGGTTCAGGTCCCAGCATGCGCACATGATGTTGTACATTGTGGCAGGACAGTTGAGAGGGCAGTGCATCCGGAAACCGGTCTGGACGTGCTTGAAAACTTCACTGTTGGTCATACCTGCAAAGAGCGAGGAAAACGATAATGTTAATACAGCCATACCTCATGTTACGTTTGCTTCATGTTACGTTCTTTCAGGTTACGTCCCGCGGCGACCTGGAAGCACTGGAAAGGGTTACTTCCAGGTTTTGCCGCTCGTGCATGTGCACAAGCGCTAAATCATGCTTCGCACATGCGCACAAGCGCCAAATGGTGCCGCACACCTGCGCAGATACGGCGCTTCAGGTTGCGCTTTTTTCATGTTGCGAGCGGGGCTCCGGAACGGATCCTGTTCGCAACCAGAGGTACCACTGTAATAATAACAATAGTAATAGTAATAGTAATAGTAATAGTAATAGTAATAGTAAGTGTAGCTGCATTTAAAATGCAGCAGGTGCTGCTGAATTAACATTATATTTTTTAAATGATCATCAATTTATTTCTATTATTATTATTGTTCAAGAATGAAAAATTACAGTTGCAAAATCACACAGTTACAAATTATAGTATATTGTATTTTAAAATGGGGTTTCAGAGTTTTTAGGGGTTTTTGAACGTTTTATGTAGTTTTTCAATTTCATTGTTCTGTATGGGACAATGACAATAAAGATATTGTATCGTATCGTATTAACAAATTCAAATCCTGTGTTTATCAAATTACCATATTTTTCGCTCCATAACAAGCACCTGACCATAAGATGCACCTAGTTTTTAGAGGGGGAATGCAAGAAAAAAAAATTCTTTAAAGGGAGCGGGTTGCCCTTCTCCCTCCTCAGGGAAAAGCCCCCAAGAGCCGCACACACGATCCGCGCGGCTCTTGTGGGCTTTTCCGGGAGGTGGGGGAAGGGACAAAGTGTGGCTAAGCCAGAAGCTAGAATAGTGAGAGGGAGTGCAGCAATCCCTCTCGCTGTTCTGGCTTCTGGGATAGCTGCGCAGCCTCTTCAGGGCAGGGGGATGAAGGCTCCCTGCTGCCCTGAAGAGGCTTCGCACGGTGAAGCTAGAACAGTGAGAGGGAGAGCTGCGCAGCGATCCCTCTCGTTGTTCTGGCTTCTGGGATAGCCGTGTAGCCTGCATTCGCTCCATAAGACGCACACACATTTCCCCTTACTTTTTAGGAGAGAAAAAGCGTGTCTTATAGAGCGAAAAATACGGTAATAGAAACTATACAGTGGTAGCTCTGGTTGTGGATGGGATCCGTTCTGGAGGTCCGGCCGGATCCCGAGGTTTTCACAACTGGAGGACCGCTTCTGCGCATGCGGTCTAACACTTCTGCCCATGTGTGCGTGGCAAAAACCCGGAAATATACTTCCGGGTTTGCCGCTTACATACCCTGAAGTTTACGTAACCGGAGGGCTACATAAGCGGAGGTACGACTGTACTATATATCCATGTGGCTTCCTCCCTCCTTAGCTTGACATCCTTTAATCTTTAATCACTATTATATATTGTGTCTTTATACTAAAATTATTATTAATTTTTATTGGTTTTCCAAATTTTAATGAATCAATCCAAATTATTTAAATTTAATACAATTTTTAAAAAAATGATTAGGTTTCCCGCTCCTGTTACAAACATACGTCCGTTGCTTCCTGTTTACCACATCCTTCTTCTTCTTTAATCACCTTCTCATCCTTCTATTTATTTTAATCCATTTTCAGAGCTGGCCTTTCTTGTTTCCTTGCAACCAGCGCCTTTGTTGTTTCCCAAGCATATAAATATCCATTTATTTCATGTGTGCAATCCTTCCAGCTGGAAGGGCTGAATTAACACTATAAATCTTGTAGCCTAAGACTCGCACGGCTATGCATTCATCATAGAATCATAGAAGAGACCCCAAAGCTCATCTAGTCCAACCCAGGAATCTCAAGTAAAGCATCCATGACAGATGACCGTCCAATCTCTGCTTAAAAGCCTCCAGCTGGGGCAGGTCCTGGGCTGCCTCCGCTGCCAAAATGACTTGCAGAAGGGCCGTAACTCAGGGAAAGAGAAGCTACCCTGGTTCCGCCTCTGTAAGGCTGGGAATGTGCCCTGCCGGGAAACATCAACAGCCTCTGCCAGTCAGTGCTGGCAGCACTGAGCTGGGAGGACCCGTGGTCTGGCTCAGTATAAAGCAGTTTCCTCGGTTCCTACGATGCCCCGGATCTCAAACGCACCTGGATATGGGTTCTGGCCAAGGGTCATGATTTCATACAGGAGAATTCCAAAGGACCAAACGTCGGATTTGACGGAGTAGCGGCCGTGGGAAAGGGCTTCCGGTGCCGTCCATTTGTAGGGGACGTTGTGGGAGTAAGATTCGTAAACGTTGTCCTGCGAGAACAGAAGTACAACATGTATGTATAACAACAACCCACTGAACGGTTGTGCACTTTTATTATTAACTGCATGAGCCACAGAATTCAGCAAAACTTGGTGTCATATTGGTGCAGAATTTTTTTTTTTTTAAACACACAGCAAACTCCAGCCGGGGCACAACCTATTTTTATTTACTTTCAACACTCCCCAAGCCTCAAGAAAATTCCTTTTTGTTTTTGTATATAATTGTTATTAAAGTTTCTGTTTTACAATTTAAAGTACTCATTTTTACATCCTTAAGATATCAAGGTCTTCTCTTCTTCTCTTTCCGTGGTTCATTTTACATATCATAAATCCTTGCATATTTTACGAAAACTATACCATTCGGTATTCCATTACTACATCCATCAAAACCTATTTACATTGTTAAATTTATCTTAATGCTGCCGGTGTTTTCAGCTGCACAAAGTTATTTCCCATATATTCAATAAACGTTTCCCAATCTTCTCTAAACGTATGTTCTTCTTGTTCTCTTATTCTATATGTTAAGTCTGCAAGCTGTGCATATTCTGTCAGCTTGAGTTGCCATTCTCCTTTGGTTGGGACCTCACTTGTTTTCCATTTTGGGGCTAACAAAACACAGGCCGCAGTAGTGGCATACATAAACAACCTTTTTTGACACCTGGGGATTTCAGTCTGAATTATCCCCAACAGTATCATAGAATCATAGAATCATAGAGTTGGAAGAGACCACAAGGGCCATCGAGTCCAACCCCCTGCCAAGCAGGAAACACCATCAGAGCACTCCTGACATATGGTTGTCAAGCCTCTGCTTAAAGACCTCCAAAGAAGGAGACTCCACCACACGCCTTGGCAGCAAATTCCACTGTCAAACAGCTCTTACTGTCAGGAAGTTCTTCCTAATGTTTAGGTGGAATCTTCTTTCCTGCAGTTTGGATCCATTGCTCCGTGTCCGCTTCTCTGGAGTAGCAGAAAACAACCTTTCTCCCTCCTCTATGTGACATCCTTTTATATATTTGAACATGGCTACCATATCACCCCTTAACCTCCTCTTCTCCAGGCTAAACATGCCCAGCTCCCTTAGCCGTTCCTCATAAGGCATCGTTTCCAGGCCTTTGACCATTTTGGTTGCCCTCCTCTGGACACGTTCCAGTTTGTCAGTGTCCTTCTTGAACTGTGGTGCCCAGAACTGGACACAGTACTCCAGGTGAGGTCTGACCAGAGCAGAATACAGTGGCACTATTACTTCCCTTGATCTAGATGCTATACTCCTATTGATGCAGCCCAGAATTGCATTGGCTTTTTTAGCTGCCGTGTCACACTGTTGGCTCATGTCAAGTTTGTGGTCAACCAAGACTCCTAGATCCTTTTCACATGTAGTGCTCTCAAGCCAGGTGCCACCCATCTTGTATTTGTGCCTCTCATTTTTTTTGCCCAAGTGCAATACTTTACATTTCTCCCGGTTAAAATTCATCTTGTTTGTTTTGGCTCAGTTCTCCAATCTGTCAAGGTCGTTTTGAAGTGTGATCCTGTCCTCTGGGGTGTTAGCCACCCCTCCCAGTTTGGTGTCATCTGCAAATTTGATCAGGATGCCCTTGAGTCCATCATCCAAGTCGTTGATAAAGATGTTATATAAAGAAAGGATTCAGGGGTTTTTTTTTGGGGGGGGAAGTACTTTTAAACATTTTTTTCAATTCATTAGGGATCATTTCCGAGTTCTCTTTTACCCTTTTACAAGTCCACCGCCTCAAGAGAATACCTTGATCAGCCTGGCCATCCCAAAATCTCCCACTTTGCAGATGTTGTTCTCTCCAACCAGGATGTTCCTGGCAGCGAGGTCTCGGTGGATGAATTTCTGCGTCTCCAGGTAGCACATGCCATCTGCAACCTGGGACGCCATGTCCACCAACTCTGCTATCTGCAGATGCTCCCCTTCGGAACCTGGAAGTAAACATAGAGGCGCATTCCGGTTAGGACCTGTCTGCGTTTCTTCTGAAACTTTTGCTTATCGTTTCCATAAGGAGAGCCTGCTGGATCATGCCAATGGCCCCTTGCAGTCAGGATGCTCCGTGGGGCCTCTGAGGAGTCTGCCTGCCTCTTCCCACTCAGCCACCCTACAGCTGGGGGGCAGGCAGTGGGCGGGCCGTTTGGGGCAGCTAGGAGCCTGCGGGCACCCAAGCCACCGCGTCACTCGCCAGAGAGCCAAGGACAGGCAGAGCCAACTAATTGTGGATTTGCCTCCTCCGTCATCCTCGCTGCTGAATTCTTCATGGGCAACATTGAGACCTCAGGAGGAGGAAGCTAGTAGACAACACCACACTTTGGATGGGTTGCAAGCAGGAAGGTGGGTAACGGGAAAACTGAAGTCGTTGTGGCAGTGCCCCATTTGCCCCTTTGGACCAGTACCTGCTGCACAGCTGGAAAAGACCACACTAGATCATCCAGCTCAAACATCAACATTCACATGTGACTCTTGTGTTCAGCACTCGTGATTTCAGGCAGAAGCAGGGCTGTGCTTCCTGTTTGCCCCCTGTGGCTGCTCTAGCTCTGCCCTCCAAAGCATTGGGCTTCTCGTGAGCAGGGTCTTCACGCAAGCAGGACCCTCAGTTGTACTGGGTTCCCAGCCCTGTGGATCCCCTGTGTGGAAACACCTGTGGGGAGTTTCCCCAGCGTACCCTCGACACGTGAGCATCAGAAGGTGGCAACACGGTGTCAGAAGTGGAGAGAGAAATGCTGTCCCACTCAGGAAACTGTGAGAGCCCTACCTGCGAGCAATGCAGGAAGCGGGTTACGGTGAAGGAAGCACCTTGTGCAAAGGTCTCACCTCGGAGGAATTCTAGGAGGTTCCCTTTGCTCATGATCTCCGTGATGATGTACACGGGGTCCCCACGAGTCGAGATGGCGTAGAGGGAGAGGATGTGCTTGTGCCTCAGCTTCTTCATCGCCTCAATTTCGTTTTTGAACATGTCCTGGTATGTCAGATCAGCTGCAGGGGGTGGGAGAGAAGCAAGCACATAGAATCACAGAACTGTAGAGTTGGAAGGGACCCTGAGGGTCATCTAGACCAACCCCCGCAATTCAGGAATCCTGCCCACAGTCATCCCTGGGTAGGCTCGAACCACCAACCTTCTCATCGACCTATTACACTGACCATTGTCGCACTTGTAAAGGAAAGCATAGCAAGCCTTTTCAAGGTCTGAAAACTTTGTATTGTCAAGAGGCAATTTAGGAATGCACCGTATTTTTCGCTCTATAAGACGCACCAGACCACAAGACGCACCTAGTTTTTGAAGGAGGAAAACAAGAAGAAAAAAATTCTGAATCTCAGAAGCCAGGACAGCAAGAGGGATTGCTGCGCAGTGAAAACAGCAATCCCTCTTGCTGTTCTGGCTTCTGGGATAGCTGCGCAGCCTGCATTCGCTCCATAAGACGCACACACATTTCCCCTTACTTTTTAGGAGGGAAAAAGTGAGTCTTATAGAGCAAAAAATACGGTATATTTTAACCTTACTTCCCTGGCTGAAGAAGGGTGAATAGGAATATTTTCACGTTTGAGGTTTTATTGTGTTTTTAATATTTTGTTGGGAGCCACCCAGATTGGCTGGGTGCAACACAGTCAGATGGGCTGCATATTAACAACAACAAGGAAGCCCAATCACTAATCTGGCGACTTCTCTTTGAACCAGCTGATGTTTCCAAGGCCTCTTCAACATTGACCTGGCATGATAAAGGCAGCTTCCTTTGCTCCTGTGCGAAGCCGAACTCTCACCTCTGGGGAGCACTTTGATCGCAACTCTGACTCTGTCCTTCCAGTATCCTTCATAGACTTCCCCAAAGTAACCTGCGCCCAGTTTCCGGGCAAGGCGGAACTCTTCCTTTGGCCTCTCCCAGTCGTCCCAGTGCGGCATCGCCGTGGGCTCTTGCTGGAGTCGAAAGAAAAGAAATGGCAAGACTTTGTTACCTAAGGTTCACCCAGAGGACCAATGTAACTGTTAAGTTGTGGGTGAACATATCAGACGACACAGCGATTCTTCAAACAGCTCTTGTTTATTCACAGGCCAGAACTGAACTGAACTGAAGGGTTCAGCCAGCCTGCTTATATAGAGCTCCAGTACAACGTAACTGTAACAATTTTCTAAAACTATCCAATCACTGAACGTCACTTTCGATCCCTTATTTGCATAACTATCTACAGTATCCCCCTGCTGGCCCAGGGTGAGAACTTCAGTACATAACAGTAACCCTAAAGACTTAACTTTTCTGCTCAAGTTCTTAGAACAATTGAGTTGGAAGTTATTCCAAGAATCATCTCATCCTACTGCCTGCATGCAGGACTTTCAGCTCAAGCATCCATGACTGATGGCCATCTTTCTGTGAACTGTTGGTGGGGTGCACGGGCACCCATAGCCGCTAGAGCTGGTGAATGTTAGAAATTGATAAATTGTAGAATTTAGATAATATTTTTATTATTATTATTATTATTATTATTATTATTATTATTATTATTATTTCAACTTATACACCGCCCTATACCAGGAGGTCTCAGGGCGGTTCGCGACAAGACCACAACATATAAAATCAAACCAAAAACAGTACAGTGGTACCTCAGGTTACAGACGCTTCAGGTTACAGACGCCGCTAACCCAGAAATAGTACCTCGGGTTAAGAACTTTGCTTCAGGATGAGAACAGAAATCACGCAGCGGGAGTGTGGCGGCAGCAGGAGGCCCCATTAGCTAAAGTGGTGCTTCAGGTTAAGAACAGTTTCAGGTTAAGAACTGACCTCTGGAACGAATTAAGTACTTAACCCGAGGTACCACTGTAACTCAATAATGCGCCCCCCGCCCCCCAAGCCACATTCTAAAAGAGTGTTGGATGTCAATGAGATCAACCAAAGGCCTGGTTAAAAAGGAACGTGGTACCTCGGGTTAAGAACTTAATTCGTTCTGGAGGTCCGTTCTTAACTTGAAACTTCTTAACCTGAGGCACCACTTTAGCTAATGGGGCCTCCCGCTGCCGCCACGGCACAATTTCTGTTCTCATCCTGAGGTAAAGTTCTTAACCCGAGGTACTATTTCTGGGATAGCAGAGTCTGTAACCTGAAGCATCTGTAACCCGAGGTACCACTGTATAATGAAGGCGCCAGGCAAACTTCCCTAGGGAGAGCATTCTATAGATGGGGAGCCACTGCAGAGAAGGCCCCGTTCTCGTGTTGCCACCCTCCGGACCTCTTGAGGAGGAGGCACATGCAGAAGGGGCTTGGGTTATGATCTCAGGGTCCAGGTAGGTTCATATGGGAAGATGCCAGACGGCTTTAAAATACAGGTTGAATTTCTTTTCGGTAGATGCCATTGAGAAGACATGGAGAACAAAGTGTTAGGTTATTAAAGGACATTTGACCTTTTCATCCTCACTTCCGTTTGCTAACCGGCGCCGGTCCAATGCCTCGCAGTTGCAAATTATTATTTTTTTTATAAAATATTTATTAAAGTTTTACAAAATGAAAAAAGAAAAAGAAAAATACAAATAAAAAAGAAAGAAAAAACAGTTCCATCTTTCCATTACGTTCTTTCATTTACTTAATTTTCTGGACCTCCTCTAACCTCCCTTTTTGTATTCCAGTTTAATTTATCAGTTCAGCAAATCCTTCCCCTCTTTACTTGTCCTAATCTTTAATCTTAAAATAATGTAACATTAGATTTTTACTTATTAATAGTCCATTTTTTCATACTCCTTATAGTATTATAACTAAAAACCCCATAACTTTCAATCGAACATCATTCTAACATTCATTCTGCAGTTGCAAATTTGGACTTACCTTGTAGCACGGGGTCAAGAGCCTGAGCCCGTGGGTGAGCGCTTTCTCTTTGTAATACTCGACGAGAGAGAGCAGATCTGGGAAGGAGCGTGTGGCATTCATGAAGTAAGCTCCCTGGTCGTTGCGCAAGATCTTGTAGTGCCTCACCAGTGACTCATCTCGGACTGTGAAATCGCGGAAAGGAGAGTCAGAAAAAGAGGGAACAATGCAGAGAGTGGAGAGGAAGCCGGGGGAACACCCAAATCATTACAGGTTGCTATCTTCCTGTTCCCGTAAATGCCCTGGTGAAAACTAGGCAGGCTGCCATCTCCCACACGGTTCTGTTCAGGACAGGATCTGCTGCGCTTCATACCCGAGCGTGGGAGAGGCTTTGGGCAAATGTTCCTCCGCATCTGACTTTTAAACGCAGCAGCTAGACTGGTGACTGGGAGCGGCCGCCGAGACCACAGAACACCTGCACTGGCTCCCAGTACGTTTCTGAGCACAATTCAAGGTGTTGGTGCTGACCTTTAAAGCCCTAAACGGCCTTGACCCAGTATACCTGAAGGAGCGTCTCCACCCCCATCGTTCAACCCGGACACTGAGGTCCAGTGCTGAGGGCCTTCTGGCAGTTCCCTCACTGTGAGAAACCAAGTTACAGGGAACCAGGCAGAGGGCCTTCTCGGTAGTGGCACCCACCCTGTGGAACACCCTCCCACCAGGTGTCAAAGAGATAAACAACTACCTGACATTTAGAAGACATCTGAAGGCAGCCCTGTTCAAGGAAGTTTTTAATGTGTGACATTCTAATGTATTTTTAATCTTTGTTGGAAGCTGTCCAGAATGGCTGGGGAAACCCAGCCAGATGGGCGGGGTACAAATAATAATAATAATAATAATAATAATAATAATAATAATAATAATAATAATAATAAAAACCCTGCATTGCACAGGGTTGGACTAAATGACCCTCAGGGTCGTTTCCAACTCTACAATTCTAGGATTAAACAACCTGGAAACAAGTTGCTTAGAGGACCGTCTGCTCCAGCATAAACCTGCCCAGATGTTGAGATTGCCCTCAGAGGACCCGCTAGGACTAGGTCATGGGAGACAGGGACTATTCCAGCGTAGGCAACCTAAGGCCCGGGGGCCGGATGCGGCCCAATCGTCTTCTCAATCCGGCCTGCGGACAGTCCATGAATCAGCATGTTTGGACATGAGTAGAAGAAGAAAAAGAAGAGTTTGGATTTGATATCCCACTTTATCACTACCCTAAGGAGTCTCAAAGCAGCTAACATTCTCCTTTCCCTTCCTCCCCCACAACAAACACTCTGTGAGGTGAGTGGGGCTGAGAGACTTCAGGGAAGTGTGACTAGCCCAAGGTCACCCAGCAGCTGCATGTGGAGGAGCGGAGACGCGAACCCGGTTCACCAGATTACAAGTCCACCGCTCTTAACCACTACACCATGCTGGCTCTCCAGAGTAGAATGTGTGCTTTTATTTAAAATGCATCTCTGGGTTATTTGTGGGGCCTGCTTGGTGTTTTTACATGAGTAGAATGTGTGCTTTTATTAAAAATGCATCTCTGGGTTACAGTGGTACCTCAGGTTACATATGCCTCAGGTTACATACGCTTCAGGTTACAGACTCCGCTAACCCAGAAATATTATCTTGGGTTAAGAACTTTGCTTCAGGATGAAAACAGAAATCGCACAGCGGCGCGGCGGCAGCAGCGGGAGGCCCCATTAGCTAAAGTGGTGCTTCAGGTTAAGAACAGTTTCAGGTTAAGAACAGACCTCCAGAACGAATTAAGTACTTAACCCGAGGTACCACTGTATTTGTGGGACAAAGGAATTTGTTCATTCTCCCCCCCCACCACCACCAATATCTGAGGGACGGTGGACCGGCCCACGGCTAAAAAGTGTTGAAAAAGGTTGTCTATTCCACCATAGAATCTGATCTTTGGAACTCCTCGCACAAGGAGTTCCCCCCCGACACCATTGTTAGTTTCTTTTGGGCAACTTTTGGATGACAACTTTTCTTTTAAAAATGACCAGGTCTTTTGTTTCGTTTTCCATTTCCATTCTGCCTTTGTTTTATGCTGGATTTTCGACAGCCTATTCTGGCCTGTTTATGAGGATTCCTATTCTGTTCCATTCTATATTAAAACTTGTAATCTGCCGCGGCAGAAGAATCACCAAGAAACGGTAGTAATGAACGGTTAGCAGAAATCTTATTGCCGATGTCTCTGGCGTAAACCGCTGCAGGGCTTCTTGCAGTGGCGAGCGATATATACGTTTAACAAAATGAAAACCCAGCTCTATAAGAAAATTACTAGGAGCTTTTTCTCCTTTGCAACTGGTCACTCAAGTCGGAAAGATAAGAAGTGAAATACACTTACCTGACAAAACATACTCAGCCCCCTTTTTCTCGCTGATACGGATTAGGAAGGCTCCGACCTTATTCTCTTCCGACATCAGCCGATGGACTGTTTCAGAACGAGAGATCTGCCCAAAAAACCACCTGCAGAAGGGACAATTTAAAACATTGCTTTCCTTTCAGGGAAGAAGGGTTGTAGTTCAGCGGTAGAGCAACTCCCAACATGGTCATAGAAATGGGAAACAGTAATTTTATGGCAATGCATCGAAAGGTAACTGTTTGTTAGGATAGGGCATAGCTCTGCATTTGCTCTACGCCAAAGGAGAAATGGACATAAATCTGATATCAGGAATCACAAGACAGAGAAACCAGTAGGAGAACACTTCAATCTCCCAGGACATTCTATACAAGATCTCAAAGTAGCTGTCCTGTTACAAAAGAATTTCAGAAATAGACTGGAAAGAGAAGTTGCTGAATTGCAACTTATTACCAAACTAAAAACCATGGAGAGACCTGGTCTGAATAGAGACACTGGATTCTTTTCTCATTATACATGATAAAGCTATTTTTAGCCATCTCACCCCTTGATTTTTCCTGTAAGACCAATTGCAGTCATTAGCAACGGCCTCAGTCCTGTATACCTGAAGGAGCGTTTTCATCCCCATCGTTCAGCCTGGACACTGAGGTCCAGCACCAAGGGCCTTCTGGTGGTTCTCTCATTGCGAGAAGTGAGGTTACGGGGAACCAGACAGAGGGCCTTCTCAGTGGTGGCACCTGCCCTGTGGAACGCCCTCCCACCAGATGTCAAAGAGAAAAACAACTACCAGACTTTTAGAAGACATCTGAAGGCAGCCCTGTTTAGGGAAGTTTTTAATATTTAATGCTGTACTGTTTTTAACACTTGATTGGGAGCCGCCCAGAGTGGCTGGGGAAACTCAGCCAGATGGGCGGGGTATAAATAATAAATTATTATTATTATTATATAACAGTCCAACAGGTTTACCACACCTATCAGCCAATCACCCATTCCCACCACCCTTCTCAGTAATACACCTCCCCACCCTCTCACTGTATATAAGGGTCTGGTGACTTCTGTTTCAGTGTATCTGAAGAAGTGTGCATGCACATGAAAGCTCATACCAATACAGTAGGTGCTTGGGTTGAGAACGTGATCCATGCGGGATGCACGTTTGCAACCTGCAGCGTTTGCAACCCGCAGTGGTGTGTCTGCGCATGCGCGGGTTGTGACTTAGCGCTTCTGCGCATGCGCAGCCCCGAAACCCAGAAGTAACCCGTTCTGGTACTTCTGGGTTTTGGCGGGTCCATAACCTGAAAAAGCACAACCTGAAGCATCTGTAACCTGAGGTATGACTGTAACTAACTTAGTTGGTCTCTAAGGTGCTACTGGAAAGATTTTTTTTATTAAAAAAAGAGAGAACAGTATGATTGAGGGGCACAGACATTTTAAAAACGAGAAACCTGAACCACAGGCAGTTGCATTGGAGAGCTTTTTCCTCCTTCCCAGCTCTGTGGTTCAATGTGCAGGTGTGGTCCAAAAAGGCAAATCCAGTACTGGGGACATGCAGAAACATGAGGAGAGTCTGCTGGACAGGCTGATGGTCCCATTTATTCCACCATCCTGTGCTCACAGCAGCCACCCAGATGTCAGATGCAGGAACTGAGCACAAATGCCCTCTCTCTCCTCCTGCAGTTTCCAGCAACTGGCATTCAGAAATATTACTTCCTCCTACTACGGAGTCATCGTGGCTAGCAGCCTTCAATAGCCCCCTCTTCTTAAGAAAGTGCGCTCCATAGCTTTCCTATGCACAGCATGCAGCAAAATTCTGCAACCTCCAGCACAAAAGCAGGTGCAGAACCCACATCCCTGGGAGCGGCCGCAAGCTTTTTTCCTCCTTTGCCTGAAAAGGCAAGCCTTAAAGTTATAGTAAGCAATCCTACATTTCTTACGAAAGCAGAGACATCACCTTGGCAACAAAGGCCCGTATAGTTAAAGCTATGGTTTTCCCAGTAGTGATGTGTGGAAGTGAGAGCTGGACCATAAAGAAGGCTGATGGCCGAAGAATTGATGCTTTTGAATTATGGTGCTGGAGGAGACTCTTGAGAGTCCCATGGACTGCAAGAAGATCAAACCTCTCCATTCTGAAGGAAATCAGCCCTGAGTGCTCACTGGAAGGACAGATCATGAAGCTGAGGCTCCAAGACTTTGGCCACCTCATGGGAAGAGAAGACTCCCTGGAAAAGACCCTGATGTTGGGAAAGATGGAGGGCACAAGGAGAAGGGGACGACAGAGGACGAGATGGTGGGACAGTGTTCTCGAAGCTATGAACATAAGTATGACCAAACTGTGGGAGGCAGTGGAAGACAGGAGTGCCTGGCATGCTCTGGTCCATAGGGTCACAAAGAGTCGGACACAACTAAATGACTAAACAACAACAACAAAGCAATCCTACAAGGCTGGAATGAAGACAGGAGATAATGTACGGGTGAAATTGCATTCTGCTCCTGTGCTTCACTGTCTCCTCACAAGGCTTTGCCAAAGTAGGAGAAGAGGGAATGCACCTGTTTTTGGTTTTCGTTTTGCATGTGAAATCAAATGAATCCATCAAATCTGCATATCAAACCAATCTGGCTTTTGCGGTCCCAGAATCGGAATGTGGGTTAGGTGCCTGTCCACATCTCGGTTTAATGCAGGTTGTAAACCTCTCGTGTGCATCTTTTTAATTTCCCCTCATCCATGTAGCTCCCCCCCCCCAACTACTGCTGCCCAAAACTCTTTCCAAATTCCCTGGGCCACTGATGTATCTCCCCAAATCAGATTTTCAAAGTATGGGGAACCTCTGGGTTTAGGGAGCAGAAAGTGGTGTGCAGCGCTTGCTGGAGGAGAAAGCAAGGGGAAATTGTAGGACAAAGGGATTCTCCTTTTTTTCCAAGTAATTTTTTATTGTTTTCCTTACATGTTCTTTTCCAACAAACCATATTAATACCATACATTCCCTGTGACTCTGCCGAGTCGCAACTCCCCCCTCCCTGCAATTGGTATATTTAACCCCTTTCTATCGCGCACATCATTCTCACAATAGTACTATTATACATTGAAGGTATTATGTCAATCCTGCTAGTGTCTTGACCTCTTTACAATTCTCCTTTAAATATTCAATAAATTTACTCCAATTATTTTGGTATCTTTTATCTTCCTGGTCCCGGATCCTCCCTGACAATTTGGCAAGTTCTGCATATTCTGTCAACTTCACCTGCCACTCCTGGATGGCTGGTATGTCTTGTGTTTTCCATCTGTGGGCCAGGAGGGTTCTTGCAGTGGCCGTAGCATACATGAACAGATTTTGGCCTCCCATTTAGATTTCCATTCCTATTAAGCCTAACAGACATGCTTCTGGTCTTTTGGGGATGGACAAAGGGATTCTCAATCCACATTAAGTCAAGGTATTGGGGAGACCCTAAATCCAAACCACTCAATGCCCAGATCTCATCTGCACGCCACAATTTTCTTCCTTTTAAAACTGGCTGGGGATATTTGCAGACGTGTACTTACGGCTCTGCCTCCATAGTCTCCTGCTTGGCCAAGTAGTTGTAAGGCACATAGCCTTCCTCAAAACCCGTCCGGGACGGATCCAGCTTCTTGGCCCACCACCACTCTCCTTTCTTCTCGATCACTTGGAAGAGATCTCCAGCCCGGAAGCTCAATTCTGTCTCCGTCATGGCTTTGAAGTCCCACAGGCTGGTGTAAAGGCAGTTTCTGGCTCTCCATGGTGGCGCAGGCTTGGAACTCATGGTGTGAAGGCAGGCAAGCTGAAGGCTGGAGCAGATTAATGGCCTGTGTGGGTGAAATCTTATGCCTCTGTAGAAAATCACCCCCACCACACACTGCAGAAATCCAGGTTCGTTCTGGCCACAGATCCTTTTCAAAGGCCCAGCGCCTGCTACAAACCTCCGCGGGTGAACCTTCGGAAAGCCTTTGCAAATCTTACGGAGTTGCCTTTTATCTGCACCAGATCAGGTGGAGGCTGCCAAGGAAGGCTTTGCGAGAAAAACCTTCCCCACTTCCTCTTTATAAGGAAGAACGAGAGAAAGAGAGAGAGAGAGACAGAGAGAGCAATAACCTGTCCCTTGCCCTGCCCTGTTGTTCCTTCAACAGAAGAGGAAGGAGGAGGTGGTGAAAGAGAAAGAGAACTCGCGGATTCCCTTCTCTGAGACTGGGGCTCCAGATGCAAATCCCGACGCCTCGTGGCTTCTCGGCGTCTGAGTCAGCCTTTGGGAGATGGGCTAAGCGGGGAGGCCCATCCCGTTTCGCTGCCCGAGGCGACATGGGACCGTGCCAACGCTGCCAAAGCCTTGCTCAGACGCTTGCGTGAGATCCAGCAAGATCTCTGGGAATTCTTGCGAGGTCTCGCCAGAAGCCGCTGCTATACGACCCCGACAGCAATGGCAGGGGAGAGTGGGCCCCTGCGAGGCACACAGAAAGTTAGCAGCCAAAGGCCTGGTGAAAGAGGAATGTTTTTGCCTGGCACCTGAAGATCTACAACAATGGTGCCAAGCGAGTCTCCCAGGGGAGAGCATCCCATAGGTGTGTGACACACACACACCAGGGCCGGCCCACCCATGAGGCAAAGTGAGGCGACTGCCTCAGTTGGCGGGATCCACAGGGACAGCAGATCTCGATGCAGATCTGTCCCACATTTGTGATTGTAGATCTTCACTTACCCCTTCTTTCCTGGTGGGGAGAAGGACCCCGTTTTGTGGTGAGCCTCAGGTGCCAAAATGTCTCTTGGCATACCTGTTTTCACACCTTGAATCCAAACAGGCCTTTTCTGCGGTGGCTCCATGCCTGGAAAAAACCAAGCATTGGTCTGATTAACATTTTATGGTTTTCAAAAATGTGTTTGTGGTAAGGGGGTGGTTTGTTTGTTTTTGTTTCTATTCTCATTTTGTATTTTTCTGTTGCGATCTACCCTGGAATCTTCGGGTGAAGGGTATGTATGCAAATCCTAATAGGAAATAATAATAACTTCAGAAGTCTCCTTCATCACTTCTATTGTTTTGATGTGAATTCTTTCTTCCCAAAAGTAACCCAACACGAGGTTCTCCCGGAGGCTAAAGGAAGATGCATGGGATCTTCCTCCTCAAGGGCAGAGAGAGGATCTCATGTAGGATTTCCCCTGCACGTGCTGTGGAAACTCCCATGGCCTGATGACGTCAGAGCTCCAGGGCTGAAAAGGGGGCGTGCGCCAGAGACGAGTCTGGGGAAGACCAGGAGAAAGTTGGGATCCAAGTATTTCCCAATCCAACACGCCAACGCACCGACCCAAATTTCAGCTAACCCTGAGTGCCGGTGCAGTTTATTTCCCTTCTATTTCCCACTTATTTTCAGCTCCGGATTCTGATCCCTTTGAGCTTCGGCGCAGCAGGAGGGCTTCTGAGCGTGTGCAGAGGGCCATCCTGTGGCTACTAAGCCACAGAGGAGCAGCAAATCCTGAATAAATTGCCTGGGACGGCAGGGTGCAAGCCAGGAGGGAAGGGAGAATACCGCCAGATAGGGAATGCGGGCGATGCTTTCTGCCCTGCTCTTTCTCCATGCAAAAGGGCAGAGTGTTTCTGAGCGTGTGCAGAGGGCCTTCCTGTCGCTACTAAGCCACAGAGGAGCAGCAAATCCTGAATAAATTGCCTGGGACGGCAGGGTGCAAGCCAGGAGGGAAGGGAGAATACCGCCAGACAGGGAATGCGGGCGATGCTTTCTGCCCTGCTCTTTCTCCCCGCTAAAGGGCAGAGTGCTTCTGGGCGCGTGCAGAGCGCCTTGCCGTCGATACTGAGCCCCGGCGGCAGCAGAAGCAGCAGATCACGAGACAGCTGGCCGACATGAGCGGGTGCAGGCAAAGAAGGGAGGGCGGGAGGGGAAACGCCAGCGATGCTCTCCGCCCCGCTCCACGTTTCTCCGCAAATGACCCGAGACTAGAAGAGGAGCTACGGAGCCGCAATACCGCACTTCGCCGCCAGAGGGCGCAGCACGGACCGCGCTCCCTTCCGCGCTTGCCGGCTGCACACACGTCACTGTCGACCTCGCGAGGGCGGGGCTGAGACCCGGGACGAGCCGGAGAGTGCTCATTTGCATCCCGCCGCGACCGGCATGCCTTGCGCCCACCACCACGCGGTTCTCCCGGGCCTCGCCGGTTCGGTGCCGGTTCCGGCTGTGGCGGGGACGCCGCTTGCAGGGAGGGCGAAAAGCGTATTCCGGGGCGCCCGGGCATTTCGATCTTGGCCCGCAGGCGAGGGCACCGTAACCTCAGGGGCAGGCGCGCGTGCGGGGGCTGGTGCCGTGCGGGTGCAGAAGGCATACTCTGGTTTCTCTTCAGATCGTATAAATCTTTCGCCTTTTACTAAAGATTTCCGTGGAGAGGAACATTTATGAGTTTTCAACTAATTTTTTGAGGCCTTGCTTCGGCAGGGCTGTCCTTTCTTGGTGAAAAAATAGAAATCGTTTATATTTGATGTTGTTCCTGTTTTCTTATTCTTTGGGACAGGGGGTGGGCAGGTGTGGGGGACTCCTTGTTTGTGAGTGGGGTAACTGTACCTCTTGAAAGACCAGGTGTGCAGCCTGGGAGTCATTTTGGACACACAGCTGTCCATGGAGGCCCAGGACAATTCTCTATTCAGGGCAGCTGCTTATCAGCGCCATATGGTACACAGGCTGAGACCCTACCTGTGTATCTCCAGAGTGGTGCATGCTCTGGTTATCTTCCGCTTGGACTACTGCAATGCGCTCTATGTGGGGCTACCTTTGAAGGTAACACGGAAATTGCAATTAATCCAGAATGCGGCAGCTAGACTGGTGACTGGGAGTGACCACATTACACCGATCTTGAAAGACCTACATTGGCGCAAGTGATTGACTACATGGAGATGGCAGAAATGACTGGCAGAATCCGTGACCAGGGAGAAGAATTGATGGAAGAGGATTGGAAAAAGTTCAAGAACTATCTACAAAGATATTGTAAAATGTTTGAGTGTTAAAATGATGTGGGATGTGAAGGTAACATGGCATTTGGGATATGGTTAAAAGAGCTATGAAAAGAAGAATTTTAAAAAAGGAGGGGTTATGACTAGAATAATATTATGTCAAAGTATATAAGGTGGAGTAAAGGATTAAGATAAGGGAAATTAGAGACATAATAAGTGGAAACACAATTATAAACGAGGTTGGAAAAAGGGTTAGAATTTGCTGAATTCGACGGAATAAAGAGGAATACAAAAAAGGGAGATGTGAGGAGGTCAGGAAAGAGGGATATGGAATTTTGAAACCTAAAAGTGGAATTTTCTTTTCTTTTCCTTCTTTTTCTTGTTAAGTGTGTATTTTTTGTCTGTTGTCTTTGTTTTTATTTTGTTATATGTGGTGTATGTTTTGTAAAACTTTAATAAACATTTATAAAAAAAAAATGAAAGACCTACATTGGGCTCCCAGTATGTTTCCAAGCACAATTCAAAGTCTTGGTGCTGACCTTTGAAGCCCTAAACGGCCTCAGTCCAGTATACCTGAATGAGCATCTCCACCCCCATCTACCCGGTGTTCTACTCGGACACTGAGGTCCAGTGCCGAGGGCCTTCTGGCGGTTCCCTCACTGCAAGAAGCAAAGCTACAGGGAACCAGGCAGAGGGCCTTCTCGGTAGTGGCACCCACCCTGTGGAATGCCCTGCCACCAGATGTCAAAGGAAAAAAAACAACTACCAGACTTTTAGAAGAAATCTGAAGGCAGCCCTGTTTAGGGAAGCTTTTAATGTTTAATAGACTATTGTATTTTAATATTCTGTTGGAAGCCGCCCAGAGTGGCTGGGGAAACCCAGCCAGATGGGCGGGGTATAAATAATAAATAATAATTATTATTATTAGTCAAGTAAGATTGTTTTCCTTGAATATGGTCTTAACAGTAAGTGATTGGAGGCCAGTTCTGGATCCACAAGTCCTTCCACAGTGGGGACATATGTTTCCGACAAAGTCCACGATGCCTTTGGTAAAGACTGTCTTCCAACTGGAGCACTCACAGGCCAGTGTTTCCCAATTCTTGGTGTTTATACTATAATTTTTAAGATATGCTTTGAGAGAGTCTTTAAACCTCTTTTGTCGACCACCAGCATTACGCTTTCCATTTTAAAGTTCGGAATAGAGTAGTTGCTTTGGAAGACGATAATCAGGCATGACCAGTCCAAGGAAGTTGATGTTGAAGAATCATTGCTTCAACATCTTTGCTTCTTCCAAAGATCTGGCATTAGTTCGCCTGTCTTCCCAAGTGATGTGTAAAAATTTCCGGAGACACTGTTGATGGAATCTTTCGAGGAGTTTATAAGTGGTCCATGTTTCACAAGCATACAGTAAGGTTGGTAGTACAATAGCTTTGTAAACAAGCATTTGGGTTTCCCTGCGAATATCCTGGTCCTCAAACACTCTGCACTTCAGTCGGGAGAAAGCTGCACTCGCAGAGCTCAGGCGATGCTGGATTTCGGCATCAATGTCGGCCCTTGTGGAAAGGTAACTAACTGCCCATTGAGTTGGATTTGTGTCGCTGCAGAGGGGTTATTTTGTACTTGTTGGTGCAGCACTTTGTTTTTTTGGATGTTGAGTGATAGGCCAAGCTTTTCGCAAGCTTCTGCGAAGATATTTAGGATGGTTTGGAGGTCATCCTCTGAGCGTGTGCACACTACGTTGTCAGCATACTGAAGCTCTATGACGGAAGTTACGGTAACCTTACTCTTTGCTTTCAGCCTACTCAGATTGAAGAACTTTCCACCTGTTCGATATATAATTTCTACTCCAGTGGGGAGTTTCCCTTCGACAAAGTGTAGGATCATGGCAATGAAAATAATGAATAGAGTTGGGGCAATAAGACAACCCTGTTTAACACCTGATAACACTGAATGGTTCACTTTGAGAGCCATTGTTATCTGTGATCGTTGCTGTCATATTATCATGGAGGAGCCGGATGATGTTCACAAATTTATCCTGGCAGCCAATTTTTACAGTGTTGAAAGCCTTAGTCAGGTCAATAAACGCCATGTACAGGCGTTGGTTTTGCTCTCTGCATTTTTCTTGAAGCTGTTGAGTGGTGAAAATCATGCCCACTGTCCCCCTAGAAGGCTGAAAACCATTTTGGGATTCAGGAAGGGTCACCTCGGATATTGCTAAGAGACAGTTTGCTAAGATCCTTGCAAGAATTTTTCCGGCCACAGCTAATAAAGAGATGCCGTGATAGTTTCCACAATCCATTCTGTCACCTTTTTAAAAAGAGATTGACAATTCTGGCATCCCTAAAGTCTGCTGGGATCTCCTGTTTCTCTTTCACTTATTTTCTCCAGCATATATGCTCTTGCTTCTGATTTTGCAGCCCTGCATTGAACAAGGCAAAGGGAAGGTTGCTTCACATGCACAAGGTCCCAGCTTCAATCTCCAACATCCTCTGAGAACTAGGGGTATAGGGCAGTATACCAATTTAATAAATAAAATAAAATACCGTAAAATAAAATAAATATACAGGTAGGACTAGGAGACAGTACGTCTGGCAATATGTGGATGACACAAAGCTCTACTTCCCCATCATTGCTCTATTATATCTATTAAATTTGTATTCATCTGAAGAAGTCAGGGCAGTTGTTTTTTACTTTTCTGCTGTGGTTGCCATTGGATGGAGAGATCCAAAAGAAGGATGAACAAGATAAACGAACAAGCTCCAAATGCATCTCTCTTTTTTGGTGGGGGGAGACATCGTGCGGAACTACAAGCTCAGATTTGAGTAGTAGTAGAGCCTCACCAAGAATTGATGCTTTTGAATTCTGGTGCTGGAGGAGACTCTTGAGAGTCCCATGGACTGCAAGAAGATCAAACCTCTCCATTCTGAAGGAAATCAGCCCTGAGTGCTCACTGGAAGGACAGATCCTGAAGCTGAGGCTCCAAGACTTTGGCCACCTCATGAGAAGAGAAGACTCTCTGAAAAAGATCCTGATGTTGGGAAAGATGGAGGGCACAAGGAGAAGGGGACGACAGAGGACGAGATGGTTGGACAGTGTTCTCGAAGGTACCAGCCTGAGTTTGACCAAACTGTGGGAGGCAGTGGAAGACAGGAGGGCCTGGCGTGCTCTGGTCCAGGGGGTCACACAGAATCGGACACGGCTAAACGACTAAACAACAACAGAGCCTTACCAAGACTGACTCGTTGCTATTTGTACCTCCAAATAATCGACTAAGAACTAGTTCTATTTTTGCACCAAGAAAGGACAGCCCTGCCGAAGCAAGGCCTCAAAAAATTAGTTGAAAACTCATAAATGTTCCTCTCCACGGAAATCTTTAGTAAAAGGCGAAAGATTTATACGATCTGAAGAGAAACCAGAGTATGCCTTCTGCACCCGCACGGCACCAGCCCCCGCACGCGCGCCTGCCCCTGAGGTTACGGTGCCCTCGCCTGCGGGCCAAGATCGAAATGCCCGGGCGCCCCGGAATACGCTTTTCGCCCTCCCTGCAAGCGGCGTCCCCGCCACAGCCGGAACCGGCACCGAACCGGCGGGGCCCGGGAGAACCGCGTGGTGGTGGGCGCAAGGCATGCCGGTCGCGGCGGGATGCAAATGAGCACTCTCCGGCTCGTCCCGGGCCTCAGCCCCTCCCTCGCGAGGCCGACAGTGACGTGTGTGCAGCCGGCAAGCGCGGAAGGGAGCGCGGTCCGTGCTGCGCCCTCTGGCGGCGAAGTGCGGTATTGCGGCTCCGTAGCTCCTCTTCTAGTCTCGGGTCATTTGCGGAGAAACGTGGAGCGGGGCGGAGAGCATCGCTGGCGTTTCCCCTCCCGCCCTCCCTTCTTTGCCTGCACCCGCTCATGTCGGCCAGCTGTCTCGTGATCTGCTGCTTCTGCTGCCGCCGGGGCTCAGTATCGACGGCAAGGCGCTCTGCACGCGCCCAGAAGCACTCTGCCCTTTAGCGGGGAGAAAGAGCAGGGCAGAAAGCATCGCCCGCATTCCCTGTCTGGCGGTATTCTCCCTTCCCTCCTGGCTTGCACCCTGCCGTCCCAGGCAATTTATTCAGGATTTGCTGCTCCTCTGTGGCTCAGTAGCCACAGGAAGGCCCTCTGCACACGCTCAGAAACACTCTGCCCTTTTGCATGGAGAAAGAGCACGGCAGAAAGCATCGCCCGCATTTCCCTGGCTGAAGTTGCCCTTCCTTCCTTCCTTCCTTCCTTCCTTCCTTCCTTCCATAACAATAATAATTTTTATTTATACCCCGCCCTCCCCAGCCAAGGCCGGGCTCAGGGCGGCTAACAAGCAATAAATGAATACAACTTAAAAACAAGATTAAAATACAACATTAAAATATCGAAACATTAAAATATTAAAATGCAGCCCCATCACAGGAGGGGAAAGGAAAAAGAAAGAGAGGGAGGGAATCAAATTGGCTCCAAGCCAAAGGCCAGGCGGAACAACTCTGTCTTACGGGTCGTGCAGAAAGAAATCAGATCCCGCAGGGCCCTGGTCTCATGAGACAGAGCGTTCCAAGAGGCCGGAGCCAGTGTTGAAAAGGCCCTGGCTCTGGTTGAGGCTAATCTGACTTCCTTAGGGCCCGGGACCTCTAGGGTGTTGCTATTTATGGACCTTAAGGTCCTCTGTGGGGCATACTGGGGTCCCGTAGGTACGAGGGTACTAGGCACCTTGCTGTCCCAGGCAATTTATTCAGGATCTGCTGCCGCCGCTGTGGCTCAGAAGCGAGGGGTAGGCGCTCTGCATGCGCTCAGAAACACTCCTGCTCGTAGCTGTCAACGTTTTCCTTTTTTTAATGGACGTTTCCTTATTCCGAATAGGATTCCTCGCAAGAAAAGGGAAAAGTTGACAGCTATGCTCCTGCTGCAACTAAGCTCAGGAGGGATCAGAACCCGGAGCGGGAAATAAAAGGGAAATAAACTGCACCGGCCCCCCAGGCTTAGCTGAAATTCTCTTCTTTCCAGCAATCACCACATGGTGTCCTCCAACTGTTTCGAGCTCATGGGAACTGTAGTCCAAAACTTTTGGAGGACACCTGGTCTATGAAGGCTCAGTTCCTTACACACTTGTATCTTTGCTATCACTTGTAAGTACCGTTTTTTTCAAGGAACTGCATTCCACTGCTTTTTGCCTTCTTAAATCACATTTTTATTATCGCTGTTATTTTAGATGCAGCTGCAAACGCGAGTGACAAGTGCCTGTCTCATATAATCGTTACTAAAAGAAGCTTATCCGAAAAAGTACTACATGATGTAATTCTAAAGAGCTTGACTGAGAAGTCAGCCCCAGTCAGTTCAGTGGGATTTAACTTGCAAGTTATGTGTGCATGGGATTTGCAGCCTAAATTGCTGTAAAATCAGATTCCATGATCTCTATAATAGTCTCAAAAGGGCAGCAGTAAAATAAAATGCCATCTGCATATCTTTCTCCTGACCTTTGTGCCTGCCTTTCTGCTTTGTAATAAAAAGTTGATTTTTCCATTGCCCCACCTGTTGTAAATTGCTTTTATAGGACCTGGGAGGTTGCCGTAAAATACCATAGTAACGAAATGGACGTATTGCGTTCAGGCCTAAGAGAGCTTGACAAGAAAAGTGTGTTCATTGCAGGTTGATTGATCTTGGCATTACATTGGAATGAGCTCCAGAACAATATTTGACAATATGTTTCATTGAACACGGTATTAATATTTTTGCATGAGCGTAAGACGAGCCTGCTGGGTCAGGCCAATGGTCTATCCCGTCCAGACCCTGTTCTCATTGTAGCTAAACATAGTTGAGATTCCTGCATTGCAGCGGGTTGAGCTAGATGACCTTTGGGTACCTTGCAGATCTATTATTCTATGATTCTGTATGACTGTGGGAATCCTGCAAGCAGGGCCTGAGCCCAGGAAATGGTCACTGATAGCTTTGCCCATTAATTTGCTGCATGATTTGTATATCTCCCTGCTTATCTACACACACACACACACAATTTCAGCAAAAGGAGAGATGGATACAAATATTTTTTTTAAAAGCACCACACACACAGGTTTATATTAATTTAACAACTCTCTTCCAAAAGGTTATAGTCACTAAACACATCCATTTCTCCTTGCTAAATCTATATTAAAAAACACCGTATTTTTCTGTGTAGGTTTTTCCCATAAACTAGGTTTTTCCCATAAAAAATGATGTGAAAAATTAGGGGCGTCTTATACACAAATACATCTCCCCCCATTTTCTTAAATCTGAGTCTGTAAAAATAGGGGCCGTCTTATACATGGCTGTCTTACAGGTGGAAAAATACGGTAAATAAATTCATGGGATAGATGGACTTTGAACAGTTTTATATAGACATAGGCATTAAGACAAGGTGGGAGAGACATGTCCAAAAGGGGTGTGAAAATACATCCATGTGACTCTGCGGTCAAATGCATCTCACATTAAAACTCAACATAACTGGGGGGAGTGTATAACATGAAGTGGTTTGGTTTTTTTAAAAAAAACATGAAGAGCTTTCAGCTTTCTTATTATTCGATGGAAAAGAAACATACATTTCATCAAAGTTGGGACCAGTCAACTTGATTTATATGGACTGATCTGGCAGTGAAAGTAAGTTCTCCAAGTGCAGGGAAACTCATGTTCTTAATCCAGGGGTGAACTTGGCCTGTTAAGCCTCCTCATTTGTCCTCCTGGGCTCTTATGGGGGAAGCCACGGCGACTTCCATTACACCTGATGTCTTACGTGGTGTGAGGCTTCAAAGGAACAATTGGGAGCCTAAAGTGAGCTCTCCATTGTTCCTTTGCGGGAGCAGCTGATGGGAGCTTCATGTGACCCCAAAATTTTGGATCCCCTCCAAACTGTTGCCAATAACTCAGTTTGGGGGACAGCACAAAACACAGAGTTCGCAGCGCAAAACGATTCAAAACTAGCACAAAACTCTGGCCTCTTGTTTGGAGAGGATACAAAATTTCGGGGTCACACGTTAACGAAGCTTCCCGATGGGTGGTTGACGCGTTCCTTGCTCAAGGAGGGAGAAGTGGCTTCCATGCAGCTGAAACGTCTTCTTCCTCCCAGTGCTTAAATCCTTAATCAACACGTTGACCTTATTTTGTAGGAGGTGGTTAGCTAATGTGTTGTGCACTGACTCCAGTTGCAAGAGACCTCAGTTGGGCCTTACTCATCTGTAAGTTTGCCAGGCAGACTTGAGTAAGGCTCTGACCCAAATCCAAATATAATCACACCTTAGCCGTGAATGCATGCATCCTACTCAAAAGATGAGGCTGTTCAAACAGCGCTCAGCTGAACGGCAGTGAGTCGACAGCAGCGGTGACGTTTTTGGATGGCTACGTATGGACACAATGGTGTTTGGGGTTTTTTGCTTTGGGCAACTATTTGCCTACTATCATCTGTAAAATGGGGGCAACAGTGATCTGTCTCACAGCACTGCTAACAAAACAGAGACCTTTTGCTCTGCATTTAACAGGCTGCACCCAAAGGATAACATCATCTCCTGTTTCTTGGCACACATTTATTGAGTAATGAAAGTCAACTGGCACGCATGGCAAGGAATCCAATCTTAGTCCACGGTTTGCATGGGAAGGGTGCTGAAACGACTTCGCAATGGCGTCTTGGCTGTGCAGGATCTATAGCGAATTATCTTCTGGCAGGTGCAGGCAGCAAACCCAAAAGGGGCTGCCACCCCAGCCATAATCAGGGTATCTCGCGATGTAGCTTCACGAAAACAAGGCCTTCACATAACCCCAAGCTTCTTCCTGCAACAAGGCTGACATGAACTGGCTTCTTGTAGCAGTTCTGCCAATCCTGTAGGGGATATAGGATCTGCTGTCCATTTCTAAATGCCATTGGTGGCAATTTCTCCCCTCCTTCAAGAGAATGGGTAGTGACCCCATTTGTAGATGCAGAAGAGCATCTCTCTCAGGCTGTGGAAAGGCGGCCGGTCCTCCGGGTGGCTCTTCCAACACTCCAGCATGACGCCGTAAACCTCAGCGGGGCAGCTGTTGGGACGGGGGAGGCGGTAGCCCCGGGTGATCTGCTGGATAGTTTCTTGGTTGGTCATCCCTGGAAGCAAAACATATACAGTCATACCTCGGGTTACAGACGCTTCAGGTTGCGTTTTTCGGGTTACGGACGTGCCAAAACCTGGAAGTACCGGGTTACTGTGATGTTAACATATGAGAGTGCTGGAGGTGAAATAGTTAAACAGGTTACCCAATCAGAACCCAGGGGGTGGAGTCAGAGGGACTATAAAACCAGCTCTGGGAGGGGCGAAGGGGTGAGTTGGTTGGGAGTTGGGTGGTTGGTTGGAGTGGGAGTGAATTGGGATAGAGTCTGTGGGGAGGTTGAGTTAGGGTAGCGAAATAAGCTGAGTCAGGAACAGGAGCTAGGAAAACGAGTAAATATCTGAGAGGTGGTTTAGTGAGTGAGAGCAGGTAGCGGAAGTTATAGGTCTGGATAGGCATCCTATGATTGTAATGGACCGATACCGTTTATGAAACCACACGCTTGTTAAACTGCAATAAATAAACAGAAGTTTATGTTCCAATTTAACCCTGACTGGACTCAGTATTGTACCAGGTAGGGCCTGGGTGGCGGCAGCGAGAAATAAAGTGGTGGCACAGGGATCAATAGAGCGTGAAACCTCCGGGGACCCTGTGTGATCGCCACAGTTACGTCTGGGTTTTGGTGGTTGCGCATGTGCAGAAGTGCTAAACTGCGCTTTGCGCATAAGCACTGAATCGCAACCCGCATGTGCGCAGATGCCGCACTGAGGGTTGTGGACGCTGCGGGTTGCGAACGTGCCTCCCACACGGATCACGTTCACAACCCGAGCATCCACTGTATCCAGGTATTAGATAGATATTATTTATTACATTAATATATACATAAAAAGGTAAAGGGAAAGGACCCCTGGATGGTTAAGTCCAGTCAAAGGCAACTATGGGGTTGCAGCGCTCATCTCACTTTCAGGCCAAGGGAGCCGGTGTTTGTCCACAGACAGCTTTCCGGGTCGTGTGGCCAGCGCTTCTGGCGCAATGGGACACCATTACAGAAACCAGAGCACACGGAAACACTGTTTACCTTCCTCCCACACGGTACCTATTTATCTACTTGCACTGGCATGCTTTCAAACTGCTAGGTTGGCAGGAGCTGGGGCAGAACAACGGGCGCTCACTCCGTTGTGGGGATTCGAACCGCCGACCTGCCGATCAGCAAGCCCAAGAGGCTCAGTGGTTTAGACCACAGTGGCATCCGCAATATATACATTAAACACAGGCTTTGCCACAAGTAAGACCGCCGCGTTCCTCTATGCATGCCCAGAAACCTGGGGTGTTTTGTTGAAGGCAAGAGTCAGACATGGATAGCTCAGCTGGTTAGAGCGTGGTGCGAAGGTTGTGGGTTCGGGTCCTGTATGGGACAGCTGCAGATTCCTGAATTACAGGAGGTTGGATTGGATGATCTTCAGGGTCCCTTCCAACTCGACGAGTCTTTGATATTAGTCTATGATAGCCTTGCATCCAAGGATCAAATGCAGCCCTACAGGCCAAACCCCTCAGCAACTCTGCTTCTCATCTTGGGTCCTTGAACTCTGATAACCCCTCTTGCTGGATGGAGGACAGAGGCTGTGTGTGTGTGTAGACCCTATTGGCTTACTGAGCAAATGTAAAAATTTGCTCCGCCCTCTTGTTGCTGCCCCACCCACTTTTGACTCTTGCCACGCCTCCAAGGGTGAAGTTGCATAGAAGCAAATGCAAAAGCCCTTAGGCCAGTGATGGCCAAACTTGGCCCTCCAGCTGTTTCGGGACTACACTTCCCATCATCCCTGACCACTGGTCCTGTTAGCTAGGGATGATGGGAGTTGTAGTCCCAAAACAGCTGGAGGGCTGTTTGGCCATCACTGCCTTAGGCTGAAAGTGTTTGCTCAACCTGATTTAAGATGTGGGGCAGAACTGGGTTGTCAGCCAGGTTTTGTTCTCTCCTAGCTAGTGGGGGTAAGGAGACATTTTTCAATTCTTCGTCTTAGGGGGCTTCCAGACTGTCCCTGTTACATATTGCCAAATGCAGGTTGCTCTGTTAAGATCCCTTGGCAACAAATGCGGTTTCCTTCCAAAATATTGGGCTTTCTGTGACCGGGAAAGTGATGTGAAAATTCACAAGAAACTGTGGGGTGACATTACTTGATGTAGTGCTATATAATCCCCCCAGAAAACAATTCAGAATGAATGCTCCATAAAAAGGCTGTCTGCAAGGGATCCCGTTTTCTGATTATCTAATTACCTGGGAGGTAATTAGTCTGCAATCTCCAGTTTAAGTAGATCCCATGGCTGTAAAATCCAGCCTAATTTTTCCTTCCTCCAGCCGCTTTCCAAATTTGTGTAACGTCTTGCCTGATGAAGAGTTTTGGAGAACTTGAAAGTGAGTCACATTTTCCTGAGTTATTGATTGATCCTGATAAAGGTATTGCCCAGCGGTGGACTTTGGGTTAATTGGATCTCACATAGTTTATGTCCGTTCAGTTCTGAGATAACCTGAAGCAATTTAGATATTATTACCCACGCCTGAAATTCCTTTTAAAGTTTCTGTTATAAGAATTCGAAGGTCTCAGATATAAATTAAATGTTCATAAATGTACAAGGCAAACACATACCTAAATATATAAACCACGTCTCTGAAATAGTACAGGAAGCCATTTTGACTCTCCAAATAACCTCAAATATTCCTCTGCAGTAAGGGAGGAAAATGGGAAAAGCCTTCCCATTGTCCTTTTACTTGCAAACCCTGTCTTAGGGGCATATTTGTGTATTAATAGGGTGAGTCTGTGACCTGGATTCAGGAACTAAAGTATTAACCATCACAAAAGAATAGCCAGACTTCCCAGGTAAAGCAATCAGTGAACATTATAAGGTATCCTGGCAGACAGGATTTCTGTTGTAGATCGCCTCCTTCTGTGATGTATGTATGACGTTTTTGGGGGTGGTCTTGGGCTAGAGGGTGGGCAATTTCAAAAGTCTATACAGTGGTGCCTCGCAAGACGAAATTAATTCGTTCCGCGAGTCTTTTCGTCTTGCGATGTTTTTCGTCTTGCGAAATACGGTCCGTCGCAACTGCGCCTCTTCAAGCGGCTTTAAGAAAAAAGGGAACAAACTCGCAAGACGTTTTCGTCTTGCGAAGCAAGCCCATAGGGAAAATCGTCTTGCGAAGCATCGCAAAAAACGAAAAACCCTTTCGTCTTGCGCGTTTTTCGTCTTGCGAGGCATTCGTCTTGCGAGGTACCACTGTATAAGGGCTTGCGTACCATTGTTCAGGGTTCTCCTCTCTCCTGCATGTGGTAAGTGGAGACCCTGTTGCAACAGTTTAATAAAGATCAGGCTTACTAGCCGCTTTGCTTCTCAATATATTCTGGTTGGCCTCTGTATTTTCTCCTAGCGATAAGGGACCCACTTAAGGACTCCGTATGGGCTCTTGCATACCCCACAAGGCATAGGTAGGCAAATTAAGGTCCGGGGCCCGGATCCGGCCCAATTGCCTTCTCAATCTGGCCCGCGGATGATCAGGGAATCAGTGTGTTTTTACATGAGTAGAATGTGTGCTTTTATTTAAAATGCATCTCTGGGTTATTTGTGGGGCATAGGAATTTGTTCCTTTCCTCCCTTTTTCAAAATATAGTCCGGCCCCCACAAGGTCTGAGGGACAGTGGACCGGCCCCCTGCTGAAAAAGTTTGCTGACCCCTGCCATAAGGGAAAAGGAGCAGTTTCCCCCCCTATAACATTTCCAAGGCCTGCACGGCTCTGATTTTTAATCACTCAAAACTGAGTTCCCACCTTAGTGTGGAATGCCATTTTACACACGTTCAGGCTGCAAACCTAAAGTTGCTTAACACCCAGTATTTGCTGCTGAACGTGGTGGAACTTGACCTCTGAGCAGTACGATTGTGCTGTTCCAACTGTATTTCCGCTTTACTCAGCAAGCAAAGGGTATGTTCACATTCCTGCTTCCTCTGCATCCAGGTCACTCTCATAACTATAGTTTTTAGAGTCACATTCACACAACATTAGCCACAATCCATATCACTCCTCTTAGTCTCTTGGCAAATCCTGTCATTGGAAGCGGTTCTTTCCTTTCCGAACCAGCTTCAATCTGACCAGAAAGCTCGATGTGGAGTAAGCAGTAATGTGAACGTTTGAGACTGAGATCCAGCGCCGACGGCTTTCTGGCGGTTCCCTCATTGCGAGAAGTGAGGTTACAGGGAACCAGGCAGAGGGCCTTCTCGGTAGTGGCGCCCGCCCTGTGGAACACCCTCCCTTCAGATGTGAAGGAAATAAGCAGCTATCCTATCTCTAAAAGACATCTGAAGGCAGCCCTGTTTAGGGAAGTTTTTAATATTTAATGCTGTATTGTTTTTAACACTCGATTGGGAGCCGCCCAGAGTGGCTGGGGAAACTCAGCCAGATGGGCGGGGTATAAATAAATTATTATTATTATTATTATTATTATTATTATTATTAATTATTGAAACAGCCATCGCACATGCGCAGATGAGCACGCATGCACAGCTGACAGCTTCATAAATAGTAGTTTCTGGAGAATGGGGCTGCAGGGACACGGAAACCAAAAAGGTCACATGCATTGGGTGAAGACATCCCTGCTCCTTGTCCGATGTGAACAACACTGTGCAAATGCGGTTTGAAATGCAACTGTGTGGGGGGACCTTGCTTGGTGCTGACCTTTAAAGCCCTAAATGGCCTCAGCCCTGTATACCTGAAGGGGCGTCTCCACCCCCATCATTCAGCCCGGACACTGAGTTCCAGCGCCGAGGGCCTTCTGGCGGTTTCCTCACTGCAGGAAGTGAGGTTACAGCGAACCAGGCAGAGGGCCTTCTCGGTAGTGGCACCCGCCCTGTGGAACACCCTCCCTTCAGATGTGAAGGAAATAAGCAGCTATCCTATCTCTAAAAGACATCTGAAGGCAGCCCTGCTTAGGGAAGTTTTTAATGTTGGATGTTTTATCGTGTTTTCAATATTCTGCTGGGAGCCGCCCTGAGTGACTGGGGAAACCCAGCCAGATGGGCAGGGTATAAATAATAAATTATTATTATTATTATTGTTACTACTACTACTACTACTACTACTACTTCATTTTAAGCAACTAATCTGAACATACCCTAAGACAGGCTTCCTCAACCTCAGCCCTCTAGATGTTTTTGGCCTACAACTCCCATGATCCCTAGCAAGCAGGACCAGTGGTCAGGGATGATGGGATTGTAGACTCAAAACATCTGGAGGGCCGAGGTTGAGGGAGCCTGCCCTAAGATTACAGCAGGGCAATGACTGTTTCTTGAATACTTTACCTTCATATGGGCATTGTCCATACGTAAACACCTCATAGAGAAAAATCCCATAGGACCAAACGTCCGATTTTGGAGAGTAGGTCTGGTAGATGGCTGCTTCTGGCGCCGTCCATTTCACAGGGATCATGGCGTTGCCTGTGGTGGAATAAACATCATCCTGGAAGGAAGCCAAGATTGGGTTCTTAACAAGAGCCATCAAAATTATTCACCTGAAAGCTGCTTCTATACCTGAGGGTGTTTCCGGACTTCTGCTATTTTTGGGTGGTATTCAGTCATGTACCAGTAAATTCATAGTCACACAGTTTCAGCCACTTTCCCCGAACAACAAACTTTTTTGCAATAAGAAAAGCGAGAGAGAAATTCGCTGCAAGTGTGTGATAAACTCTTGCTAGGCGCCATATAGTCTAACCTCCCTGTAAACAAATCTGAATAAATAGACTGATGTTGTCTATCCTGCCTGCAAACTTTGCGTTGAGAAATCAGGACACATAAGAAGCTGGTTCTCTGGAAATGACCTCAGAAGCTAAAGCTGTCGAATGATCAAAGGCCTGTTCTAGCAACTACATCTTGTGTTCTTGGCCAAATACCGTATTTTTCGCTCTATAATACGCACCAGATCACAAGACACACCTAGTTTTTGGAGGAGGAAAACAAGAAAAAAAATATTCTGAATCTCAGAAGCCGGAACAGCAAGAGGGATCACTGCACAGTGAAAGCAGCAATCCCTCTTGCTGTTCTGGCTTCTGGGATAGCTGTGCAGCCCGCATTCGCTCCATAAGACGCACACACATTTCCCCTTACTTTTTCCCCTTTTTAGGAGGGAAAAGGTGAGTCTTATAGAGCAAAAAATACGGTATTTGATACCAAGGGACAGTTTTAAGCAGAATTTGAGCACGCATTTAAAGGAGCCCCTTCCACCTTCTTCCTTTCATGTTATGCCACCACAAATTTGTAAGTGCCAAAATGATTTCAGTTCCATGGCTAGAGTAGCTTCTGGGGTGAGGGAAATTGGATTGAGGCTGTGAGTTGGTGTTGGGGAATTAGGACTGCTTCCCCGTAGAAAGCAGGTTCAATCTAATTGTCCTTCCCATAGCTGATTTAGCAAAAAAAGAAGACTTAAGGAAATGCCATAATGCATCTCACACATCAGATTTAGCTGCCACATTTTTGCCTTCAGGAAGGGCACACTGGCCCTATGCTGCTGTTATAAGAATTAAAGGTCTCAGATATATAAATTAAATGTTCATAAATTTACAAGGCAAACACATACGTAAGTATATAAACCACATGTCTGAAATAGTACAGGAGAGCAAAGCTGAAAGCCATTTGGACTCTCCCAAATTGACCTCAGATGGGGAAGGAAATGGGAAAGTCTCTCCATTGTCTTTTGCTTACCTGTCTTAAGGGCATATTTGTGTATGAATAGGGTGAGCCTGTGACCTGGATTCAGGAATTAAAGTATTTAACATCACAAAAGAATGGCCGGGATGCCCAGGTAAAGCAATCATCGACCATTATCGGGTATCCTGGCAGACAGGATTTCTGTTGTAGACTGCCTCCTTCTGAGATGTAGGTATGATGTTTTTGGGGGTGGTCTTGGGCTAGAGGGTGGGCAATTTCAAAAGTCTATATAAGGGCTTGCACACCATTGTTCTGGGTTCCTTCTCCCTCCTGTTTAGGGAAACTTTTAATGTTTAATAGGTTATTGTATTTTAGTGTTTTGTTGGAAGCCGCCCAGAGTGGCTGGGGGGACCCAGCCAGATGGGTGGGGTATAAATAATAATAATAATAATAATAATAATAATAATAATAATAATCCTGCATGTGGTGAGTGGGGACCCTGTTGCAACAGTTGAATAAAGATCAGGCTTATTAGCTGCTTCGCTTCTCAATATTCTCTGGTTGGCCTCTGTTACTTTCTTCTACCAATAGAGAACCCACTTAAGAACTCTGTACGGGCTCTTGGATACCCCATAAGAGAAGAAGAAGAAGAGTTTGGATTTGATATCCCGCCTTTCACTCCCTTTAAGGAGTCTCAAAGCGGCTAACATTCTCCTTTCCCTTCCTCCCCCACAACAAACACTCTGTGAGGTGAGTGGGGCTGAGAGACTTCACAGAAGTGTGACTAGCCCAAGGTCACCCAGCAGCTGCATGTGGAGGAGCGGAGACGCGAACCCGGTTCACCAGATTACAAGACTACCGCTCTTAACCACTACACCACACTGGCTCTCAGGAGCAGATTTTGTTTACATCACTGCAATAAAAGTGGGACAATACCTCTTCCTGCCCCCGCTCCTGAACATATGCAGTATGAAAAGTTGCAAAAAGCACATTGTGGTTTCTTTCATATATGCGCATGCGAAGCCCTTCAGTGAAAGGAGTTAGATAGGCAGGAATCAGCCATGTCTCCAAGGCTTCCTGGAACAAACCTTGAGGAGCCTGGCAAGACCAAAGTCTGCGATTTTGCAAGCGAGATCTTCTCCCACCAGAATGTTCCTGGCTGCTAAGTCTCTGTGGACAACGTGTTGTTCTTCCAAGTAGGTCATGCCATCGGCCACTTGGCAAGAGATGCTGAGAAAGTGGTGTGTGGTCAGTTCCTTCCCTGCTGCACCTACAAACAAACAAACAAACAAACAGAAGGAGTGAGTTAACTTCCACTAATCGCCAAAACTGGTTCAAACTTTGAATTGGAAGCATGGAAAAGACTATGGAAGGAGGGTTTGAGATTTACAGGACGTATGGCTCTAAAGGAAAACTTGTTAAAAATGATGTATAGATAGCATTTGACGCCAGTAAAGTTAGCTAAAATGTATAGAAAAAGATGAAGAAAATGGTGAAAATGTAAAAAAGTAGATGGGAATTATTTTCATATGTGGTGGACCTGTGATAAGGTTAAAAATTTTTGGGAATCAATTTATAATGAACTCAAAAAAATATTTAGGTATACTTTTCCCAAAAGACCGGAAGCGTGTCTATTAGGTTTAATAGGAATGGAAATAAAAATGGGAGACCAAAATCTGTTTATATATGCTACGGTCACCGCAAGAACCCTCCTGGCCCAAAGATGGAAAACACAAGACATACCAACCATCCAGGAGTGGCAGGTGAAGTTGACAGAATATGCAGAATTTGCCAAATTGTCAGGGAGGATCCGGGACCAGGGAGATCAAAGATACCAAAATAATTGGAGTAAATTTATTGAATATTTAAAGGAGAATTGTAAAGAGGTCAAGACACTAGCAGGATTGACATAATACCTTCAATGTATAATAATACTATTGTGAGAATGATGTGCGTGATAGAAAGGGGTTAAATATACCAATTGCAGGGAGGGAGGGGAGTCGCGACTCGGCAGAGTCCAAGGGAATGTATGGCATTATTAATATGGTTTGTTGGAAGAGAATATGTAAGGAAAACAATAAAAAATTACTTGAAATTTTTTTTAAATAAATATTAATAGGCTTATAAAATTTCAAAAAAACCCCCAAAAAACTGGTTCAAGCCTCACTTGCTGTTTTTTATACTTCTGGTGCAAACAGGAAACAGGTGACATTCTCCTTGCTCTCTTGAAGACCTTGTCTTCAACACATGCATATGAGCATAAGAAGAGTTGTGCTGGATGAGGCCAAAGTCTCATCTCGTTCTGCACCTTGGGTTTTTTGTTCTTTTAAATAAATTTATTCATATTATATTATTGCAATCTGTTGCCAAAAGGCATGTGGAGGGGAGAATGGGTAATAAAATAATTCTATAGTGCCATGCAGTGCTTTTTTTTACTAAAAATATGTTTAGGGGTATTCTCATTTTGACTCAAGAAAAATCACCATTTTATAGTTCAAATCGGGGGAACTAAATACAGTAAATGGACAAAAGAACAAAGATTCACAAAATGTTTAGGGGTATGCATACTCCTGTGTCCCCCCAGAAAAAAAGCACTGGTGCCAAGACTAAATTTTAAAGGAAAAATATATTTACATTGTCATTCCAGAAATGTAAGAATAAGGCCCATTCCTCAATAAATTTGTTTTCTTGATTTTTATGTAATGTGTTTTTCTTATATGTAAGTTTTATCATTAAGATAGTTTGCCAGGTTTTCCATAACCAATGAGTTATGGGTTATTGTTTTCCATTTTTGTGCAATGCACTGTTTTGCTGTTGTTAGCCCCATAGCAATGAGTTGTAAATCATTATTAATGACTTCAGAATGATGAAAAAGAGAGTTATTTTAGGCTTTCTTGGGAGATCATAAGCTGTAATGGGTAAAGGGACCCTTGCCCATTAGGTCCAGTCGTGGCCGACTCTGGGGTTGTGGCGTTCATCTCGCTTTATTGGCCGAGGGAGCCGGCGTACAGCTTCCGGGCCATGTGGCCAGCATGACTAAGCCGCTTCTGGCAAACCAGAGCAGCGCACGGAAACACCATTTACCTTCCCGCCGGAGCAGTACCTATTTATCTACTTGCACTTTGACGTGCTTTCAGACTGCTAGGTTGGCAGGAGCAGGGACCGAGCAACGGGAGCTCACCCCGTCGCGGGGATTCGAACTGCCGACCTTCTGATCGGCAAGTCCTAGGCTCTGTGGTTTAACCCACAGTGCCACCCGTGTCCCTCATCATAACCTGTACTTGTGTGCATAATGTTCATAAAATTTTTCATCATGTTTTCTGTTATGTACTGATGTTCTCACCCTGGGCCAGCAGGGGGATACTGTAGATAGTTATGCAAATGAAGGATCGAAAGTGACGTTCTGTGATTGGATAGTTTGTATGCAAATGAAGGATCGAAAAGTGACGTTCTGTGATTGGATAGTTTCAGAAAGTTGCAACAGTTACAATTGTTCTGGAGCTCTATATAAGCAGGCTGACTGAGCTCCTCAGTTAGTTCTGTTCTGGCATCTGAATAAAGAAGAGCTGTTTGAAGAATCGCTGTGTCGTCTGATATGTTCACCCACAACTTAACCTTTTCAGTGGCCCATGAGATGCCTATGGGAAGCCTGCAAACAGGACCTGAGTGTAACAACCCTCCCTCTGCTAATGATCTCATGCGAGTGTCATTCAGAGACACCTTGCCTCTACCTTGCCACCTTGCCTGACAGTAGGGGGAGAACCATGGTTGGTAGCCACCCACTGGGAGCCCGTTCCTCCAAAAATTCATCTAATCTGCTTTGAAGCCTCTCTAGACTTCGGGGGAGCTTGAGCTCTGATGCTTTGGAGAATCAAATACATTCTCAATAGAGTCAATTTTCTTAAAATAATATTCTCGGGTTTCGGCAGGTGCACAATTAAACAAGGAGTTGACATCCTGATTTGTGGCTTAGTCACTGCTCTGCCTCAGGCCTTTGTCTTATAATGTTGTCATATTTCAGGACATCCTGAAAGCTATTTTTTAAAAAACCAAAACAAAAACACAAAGAAACTTTGATTTTTCAGTTGTCTATTCTGCCTTTGAAATCCCATTAACTTCTGGGAAAATGTCCGGACGTATGGCAGCCCTAAAGGGTATTAGGCATAGATGAAATTCTCATTCCAGGTTGTGTAAAAAAACCACACCCTGCAATTTCTCAGAGTACTGGCTTCTTTGCTATTGAGACGAGTGGAGAAGGCCTTGATGCTGCCACCCTCAGAGGTCTGGTGTGCAGTGGTTTGTGGTGGAGACTTCTCTGCGGTGGCCCCCGAACTGTGGAACTCCTTCCCCATTAAGGTCTATCTGGGCTGAGTCTTTGCAGCTTATTTATTGATTTAATTTGTCAGTTGCTTTATCTTGCCCAAGGCAACCCAATGCAACTTACAACCAACCAACCAACCAACCAACCAACCAACCAACCAGACAGACAATAACTCCCTATATGGATACATTAAAGGCAAGAGAAATAAAGAAATACATTAAAAAACATCCCACTCACTTCTAAAAGGCCCCAGATTAAAGTGCTAATTTGCAGTTCTCCTCCCTGCATGTAAAGCAGGGGTCAGCAATTTTTTTCAGCAGGTGGCCGGTCCACTGTCCCTCAGACCTTGTGGGGGGCCGGACTAGATTTTGCTGAAAAAAATGAACGAATTCCTATGCCCCACAAATAACCCAGAGATGCATTTTAAATAAAAGGGCACATGTAAAAACACGCTGATTCCTGGATCATCCATGGGCTGGATTTAGAAGGCGATTGGGCTGGATCTGGCCCCCGGGCCTTAGTTTGCCTACCCATGGTGTAAAGGCTCATCCCCACTTCCACTTGCCCAGCGACTCCCCTGTTCCCTGGAGAAACCCGCTTTTTACCACTGAATCGGAATTTCTGCGGATCGGGTCATAGCTGCCAACTTACACATTTGAAAATAAGGGACCAGCAGCCAAAATAAGGGATTTTCCGGGCACAGGTAGGTTCAACTTCTGAGCCAAAGGCAGAAAGCCCAACCAGCAGCCAAACGAAGCCTCAAGCGGTGGTTCCCACAGCGCAGCAACCCGGCAAAGGGGATGCAGCAAGGAAACCACCATCACCTCTCTGCTGGGAAGCGCTGAGCAAAGGCGAGTCCCCAGGCAACACGGCCGATTTGATCAGCACAAGACATGCAAGCTCCACCCCCCAGTCGTTCTTAGACTCCTTATTGGGTGAGCAATGCAGCCAAGCAACGCAGTTGGAGCCTCCCTCCTCCCTCCTGGCTGGCAGGGAGGGAGGGAGGGAGGGAGAGGAGCTGCTTCCTTTGAAACCCGGGAAATTTAAGGGACATCATCAATAAGGGACAGCAGTGGGACATGGTGCTGGGATAAGGGAGTTTCCCGCCAAATAAGGGACGGTTGACAGCTATGGATCGGGTGCATCATTAAAAAACAACAGTGAAATAAGAAACCAATGCAATTTTAATTCCCAACCTCCGGGTGACATCATGGTGCAATAAGGAAGTTCATTATTAGACAAAGCTAGTGTTGGGGAGTCGTTTAGCCAAGAAGAGTGACTGCTCTCCCTCATCAGTGGGGCTCCTAGACCTGTTCTCCTTGGGAGTTGTCCCTCCTTGGGTAACAAAGAAGAACTGAGAAGGAGGTCAAGTTGTTCACCGCAGATTGTCTTTCGCGAACGAACGCCCTACTTTGCAAGCTGTTCAACCGGCTTCCTGGGCCAAACCTTTCTCAGCTGGGAGGAAAAGGCGAGAGAGAATATTTGCACCACAGGGGTGTTCTTTTGTTGTGGTTGCCACCTGGGTGCTGAAAGGGGAGGTGCCCTTTCACGAGATCTGTACAGACAAATTGAAACATCCTGGCTGCCCAGGAGGGAGGAGATTTTGGGGGTGTTGTGCTCGTCCTAAGCATCAATTTTCTCTAGCGAACCCGTGAGTTATAAACATTGTGCAACAAAGCGCAGGAGCTGGAACTGGGTGCTTTTGAAAGGTGATGCATTGTGGGCCAGGAGAGAAAATAAAGGCCTGCGCATGTAATGCTTATACACACACATGCACACGGACATTCCAGAGAGCCAAATAGGCTTCCTCATTGCTCGGACATTTGTTGCAATGTGCAATCCTTCTACTTAGATGTAGGTGGCAGCTACAATGATTTCTCAAGGTGTGCTCACTTCACAACGCACCCATTGATTGATGTGGAACGTGGTGTGATAGGAATTTTGAGGTCTTAGATACACGTTAAATGTTCATAAGTGTACCAACCAAGCACGTACATAGATCAGCACAGGAAGACCGACCTGAAACCATTTTTGATTCCCAAACGGACCAAATGTTTTCTCTGCAAGGTCAAAGGAACATGGAAAAGCCTCCCCATTGTCTTTTCCTTCACAAATCCTGTCTTAAGGGCACATTTAAGATATGAATAGGGTGTGAGCCTGTGACCTGGCTCAGGAACTAAGTATTTATCATTACAAAAGACTGGCCAGGCTCCCCAGGCAATCCAATCAAGTGACCATTAAACAGGTAACCTGGCAGACAGGAGGTAAACAAAGCACTCAGATTTCTGCTGTAGACCACCCTTTCTGTAATGTAGGTATGATGTATCTGGGGGTGGTCTTGAGCTCCAGGGCAGGGAATTTAAAATGTCTATATAACGCCTTGCGCGCCATTGTTCTGGGTTCCTCCTCCGTCCTGCGTGTGGTGAGTGAGGACCCTGTTGCAACAGATCATTAAAGATCAGGCTTACTAGCTGCTTTGCTTCTCAATATTCTCTGGTTGGCCTCTGTTATTTTCTCCTACCAATAGGGAACCTACGTAAGGACTGTATATGGGCTCTTGGGTACCCCATAAGGGGGAAAAGGGCAGATTTTTGTTTACAACAGTGGCGTGTGTTGTTGAAGCACTGTGACTTGCAACCGTGTGCATATCTGTTTTGCACCCACAAAATTCTCTTCAAAACTACTTTTATTTTATGCATAGACTTCAGGGTCCTGATGCACACATCTTTTAAAGTATCTATTAGACAGGCTTCGCTTTAAGCATGATTTGGGGAGGGGCGCATGTGTTGTGGGTGGGGCCTTACTGTGAGCATGTTTGGGCTCTTTTTTTTGCCTTGTGGCACAGAGGAAGAGGGCTGTGTGGCTCAATGAAGTCACAAATAAGTCATCTGGCAGGGACAGGCGAAGGCATGCTGAGCACCTAAGCTAAGTCAGGTTTCACAGCGTTACCAAAATGTGAATGATTCTAACAGGAAGGACAATGAAAATGGAAATAATAAAGTTTTATATGTGCATATATACTGGCACATAGGCAAGAATGCAACTTAAAACTAAGGGCCAGATTTAACTAACCTGCTGCCAGCAGAAGTCAACACAAGGACTCCTGCTATTGCAAAATCCAAAAGATAGAGAGTTTTTGAGCTATTTTAAATGAAATTCGCCAAAATCTACACTTCCAGCGATTTCTGCCTGGACACTGTTTCCGAGGCCCGAATACCAGTTATGTCTGGGGAATTTTAGACGTATGGCAACCCTAACCATCTCCCATATTTCCCTGTACCTATCTCACGCAGCTCTGTTTACGTTCTGCTGCAGTTCGTCTTTCGCCAAACCACTCTTCGTCTTGCTGTTCGCTGCAGTAAAACTTGTGCAATTTATGCAACAAATTACGTAACTTCTGCAGGCTACGTAAGCTATGTTGTCGTGCTATTGTGCCAAGTTTGTTTCAGCGCAAAAGAAACGCGTTGCAAATAGGGAAAGATGTAATGGGTTATGTACCGTTTGTGGCAGGGACGAGGGTGGCGCTGTGGGTTAAACCACAGAGCCTAGGAATTGCCGATCAGAAGGTTGGCGGTTCAAATCCCTGCGACAGGGTGAGCTCCCGTTCCTCGGTCCCTGCTCCTGCCAACCTAACAGTTCGAAAACACGTCAAATTGCAAGTAGATAAATAGGTACCGCTCCGACGGGAAGGTAAACGGTGTTTCCGTGCACTGCCCTGGTTCGCCAGAAGCAGCTTAGTCATGCTGGCCACATGACCCGGAAGCTGTACGCCGGCTCCCTCGGCCAATAAAACAAGATGAGCGCCACAACCCCAGAGTCGTCCGGGACTGGACCTAATGGTCAGGGGTCCCTTTACCTTTACCTTACTGTTTGTGGCAACAACAATTGCGATATGGTTGTATTTGCTGGATTAATTTTCATTCTGCACATGGGGTGAGGAAGTGGATCTCAGGAATTTTAGCTCTTGTTTCCACTTTTTTTGCTGGGATTCTCTGACATCCCTGCACTTTGATGGGGCATCAAGTTCAGGGCAACTGCTGGAGCGATACTCACTGTTGAGGTAGCTATGTAGGTTCCCCTTCCTCATCAGCTCGGTGACGATGTAGACAGGTTCTCCTACAGAGCAGATGGCCAGGAGTTTGATGAGCCTCGTGTGTTTCAGACATTTCAAGTTCTGAATCTCTTTGGCAAAGTCATCTCTCATGTCAGCTGTGGAAGAAAGACCAAAACGCTGCAGGGATGAAAGGTTTCTCAAGGAAATTCTATGAGTTCCAGGAAAGTAGCTTACCCCTCACAGATCTACAATTCCCAGCACACTTCACAAACTTGGGAATCTTTGTGGGTATGTGTGCTTTACACGTATGGTGTGTCCCAGGGCTGGGTTTAGATTTGATGAGGCCCTAAACTACTGAAGGTAATGGGGCCCTTTATATATCCAGCTGTCCTTCGTCAACAACAAATTGTCACTGTTTTTTGTGTTGGATATATGCTATATGGTAGTTTATGGACCTAATAGGTATCTGAAGTGATTTGCACATGTTGCCGTGCAACCAGTCCATGCAGAATGTAGGCACCCTATACAGTGGTACCTCAGGTTACATACGCTTCAGGTTACATATGCTTCAGGTTACAGACTCCGCTAACCCAGAAATATTACCTCGGGTTAAGACCTTTGCTTCAGATTAAGAACAGAAATCGTGCTCTGGCGGTGCAGCGGCAGCAGGAGGCCCCATTAGCTAAAGTGGTGCTTCAGGTTAAGAACAGTTTCAGGTTAAGAATGGACCTCCGGAATTAAGTACTTAACCCGAGGTACCACTGTATATAGAAATGAGCAAACCAGTGATATTTTAGGGAGCAGGTGAGGCCCATTACTTACATCATAGGAGCCTACACAACACAAAACACTGTTGCGGTATGTAGGTTTTATTTTATTTGTTTTTTTATCTTCCATTTTGGAAATGTACATCCAGTTTTTTCTCCTTTAATTTTTTTTGGGCCCCCCAAGAGAGTGGGGCCCTAACCTATAGCTTATTTAGCTTATATGTAAATCTGGCACTGGTGTGTCCACAGCCTGTATTGGACTCCCATTCGCATGAGTCCCAGCCGGTGTGAGCAATGGCCAGAGATGATGGGATGTCCCCAGCCCTACCTGACGATGCTGAGGGTTGAGCCAGGAACCTTCTGCTGTACCCCTGAGCTACAGCCCATCCCTGAAAGAAGGATTCCACAACCAATGGCATGTTCTGCACCCCACAAACCTTGCTTCATGATTTTGATGGCCACCGGCACTGTGTTCTTCCACGTTCCTTCCCACACCTCTCCGAAGCATCCTTCGCCCATCTTCCTCCAGAGCTGGAACTCTGAGCGGGGACGTTCCCATTGGTCCGTCTCAGTAGGCCTCTGAAAAAGGGCAGGCACATGGGGGGGGGAATACGTGTTAGGAGCGTCCTACTCTCGTGTAGGACCCTGGCAGAGACGCATGCTCACCTGGCATGTTCTCTTCCTCCTGGTCGATCGTTCGGGAGCTTCAAAAGCTTTCTTCTGCCCGAACATCACAGCGAATGATGCCAAAAGGCATTAGTACACTTAGGGATCCGCAGAGTATTCACAGTTTGCGTAACAGAACTCAGTAGCACAGCATTTTGGCTAATCTACGTTTATTTACATATAATATACTCGGAGCATTCTGCTTTAGCTCCTTCATCTTTCTTATCAGACAGTAAAGAGAGAAAGAACAAAGGACAATAGTCCCACTTCATGGAACACAGTACAGTCATATCTCATGTTACGTTTGCTTCACGCTGAGCGTTTTCAGGTTGCGTCCTGCGGCGAACCGAAAATACTGGAAAGAGTTACTTCCGGGTTTCGCCACTCGCGCATGTGCAGACGCACAAAATCGCGAATCGCGACCTGCGCATGCACAGACGCGGGTTGTGTTCTGCTCATGTTGCAAAAGGGCCTCCGGAACGGATCCTGTTCGCAACCAGAGGTACCGCTGTAATACCAAAACATCCTGTCTCCATCACTTCCCACACTGTGGAATGAAAACACACACCATCATGTGATAGACAACAATCCCATGACTGCAGACAAGGGGAATAAATCTCCAACAATACTGACACTGTAAACCTGCCCAGGCAGAAGGGCCTACCTGAAGGCTGGTGGGCTCTCCATCAGGGTTTTTTAAAAACAAAGGTAGGATGGCCATCTGTTAGGGATTTATTAGCTGTGATGCTTCCCTACATTGAAGGAATGGCCTTGTGGGTCCCAACTCTATGATTCTGTGGATAAGGTGATTGACAGGTCATACACCACAGGAAATGGTTACTTCTTGAGCCATATAATAAAGAATGCACATTTGCAACTTGGAATTGTACGTGGGGAATTGCATTCTCGCTTTTAACCAAGAAAATCTGAAATGCAGTACATTCAGTGATCATTTTGCATGCGTCCAGTTGATGCATGACCCCTGATACATGGGTCGTTTTGGATTTGGAAGAGGGCAGAATGGGGGGTTGGGACAGGGCGCAACTGGGCAGAGCAGGATTATGTGTGCTCTACGGATGCGCGCAGGGGTCAGGAATAAAACCCCCATGCAAAATGGTGTCCGCCAGTACAAGAAGGTGGACTCTGATCTTTGCAAAGTTAGATGATCTCAGGTCCACTGATTTCAATAGACTTGGGTCAGGGGTCAACAATGGTTTTAGGTCCAAGGGCACCATGGATGTCACCCCCTCACTTCTCTCTCCCTCCGGCGGATCTTTCCCGCTGAGAGGCGGACAGAAAGGAAGCGTGCCAACACACTCTGTGTTCCTCCAGAGGATATGAGTAAATGTCTGATCCATTACAATTAATATGAGCCTTGAAAAGAACATAGAGCAGAAGGAGGAAGTGAGGAAGAGTGTCATTCTTGCCATTTCCTCCTTCAGCTCTATGTACCGTATTTTTCGCTCCATAAGACACACCTGACCATAAGACGCACCTAGTTTTTAGAGGGGGAATGCAAGGAAAAAAATATTCTTTAAAGGGAGCTCTGAGCAGAGCCTGTATGCATCCCAGGCTCTGCTCAGCGCTCCCTTTCACGAGCCGCATGGAGCGTGTGTGCGGCGCTTGCAGGCTTTTCCCCGAGGAGGGAGAAGGGCAGCCCATTGCTGACGGGCTGCCCTTCTCCCACCTCAGGGAAAAGCCCCCAAGAGCCACACACACGCTCCGCGCGGCTCGTGAAAGAGAGCGCGGCTCTTGGGGGCTTTCCTGGGAGGTGAGGGAAGGGACTGAGGGGCTAAGCCAGAAGCTAGAACAGCAAGAGGGAGTGCTGCACAGCGATCCCTCTTGCTGTTCTGGCTTCTGCGATAGCTGCGCAGCCTGCATTCGCCCCGTAAGACGCACACACATTTCCCCTTAGTTTTTAGGAGGGAAAAAGTGCATCTTATAGAGCGAAAAATACGGTACTTTTCAAGGGAGAAGAAGGTAACCAGCCTCATGACCAGGACAGACAGACAGGGACATTGAGAAGAGGGCTCAGGTGTTTTATGAGCACTATGGGAATAACTTAAGGGTGCCATTATGCCCACGGGCACCATGTTGGAGACCCTGGATTAAGTATTTCTAACTCTGCACAAGATCAGGCTGTTTGGTTTGAAGGGCTTGGTTCTGCTTAGCATCCAAACTCCTGGGAAAGAAATGTAACTGTAAACAGGGAAATGATATAAAGAAATTTTGAAAAGAAAATCTGGATGACAAGAACTAAAGAGAGAGAAAAAACCAGACGGACAGACAAACCCAACCCTGCTGTTTTGTGTTGCTTGATCAGAGGTAGGAAAAGATGGTGGGAGGTATGAATTAAGGAGACAGGCTGAGGTTTCTAGGTGGGGCCTGGCTTGAGGCCAGGAAAATTTGGCAAGTGTGTGCAGGTGACTAGGAGGTGTGGAATCTATAGCAAGGAAACTGAGTAGGTGAATGTGAAGGCAGGCAGGGTGCCAGCCCTCTTTTTTTAGCCCGATCTTTCAGCCCCTCCCAGGAAACTTCAGAAGTGTCTAACTGAGCTATGTTTCTAAGGCAGCAAAATCTGGAGGAGGATCCCATCTTATACGGGGGAAAGGTACAAGGGCAACATTTCTCATTGCTGAATTGTAATTTTGCGTCAATTAGAAATCCCTCCTCCTGCGATGTAATCTGAACTTAATAATAACAATAATAAATTTTGAAACTGTGTGTGTGTGCATGAAACCCACAAGCGTCACAATTCAGACTTCCACTTCCAATATGGCCACGGACTCTCGACGTTTGGCTACAGAATTTAGTCACAGAAAAATATGCATTGGGTTATGGGTGTCAGCGTTCCTATCCCCAAAAGCCCCCCCAAATTTCAAAGATGTGGCATGTGAATTTGCAATTGTGCAGGCTGAACCGCAAATAAAAATGAATAGATGGAGGGAGGGACAATCAGATGTAATGGAGAGAGTCGTGTACAGACATAGAGCAGCCCCATGCTAGCCAGAGCTGATGGGAGTTCCAGTCAAAAACATCTGGAGAGCACCAGGTCAGGGAAGGCTTACATGGAGATACTGAATGGATAAGGTAAAGGTAAAGGTACCCCTGCCCGTATGGGCCAGTCTTGACAGACTCTGGGGTTGTGTGCCCATCTCACTCAAGAGGCCGGGGGCCAGCGCTGTCCGGAGACACTTCCGGGTCACGTGGCCAGTGTGACAAAGCTGCATCTGGCGAGCCAGCGCAGCACACGGAAACGCCGTTTACCTTCCCGCCAGTAAGCGGTCCCTATTTATCTACTTGCACCCGGGGGTGCTTTCGAACTGCTAGGTTGGCAGGCGCTGGGACCGAGCAGCGGGAGCGCACCCCGCCACGGGGATTCGAACCGCCGACCTTTCAATCGGCAAGCCCTAGGCACTGAGGCTTTTACCCACAGCGCCACCTGCGTCCCCTGAATGGATAGAGGAAGACAAAAGTAATACAGAAGACAAGCGGAAGACAGAAGTAATGCATAAGAGGAGGACAAAAGTAATATAGAAGACAAGCAGAAGACAGAAGTAATGCATGAGATCAGAAGGAAATGAGTGATGATACAGGAAAACATACCCCTATACTAACCTTTTGGATGCAGGGATGAAGCAAGGGACTATGTATGACATTCCAGTTGGCTGTGTAGTAGGCAAGGAGCTGCTCCAGATTTGGAAACATGTGTCCCTTTTCCAAGTAAAAACTCCCTCCAGGCTCTTTGTAGATTCTGAAATGTCGCACTTTGGTATGGTTCCGAACTGAAGGTTGAAGGGAAGGAGAAGACGACACAACTCGTGATTGCTTTGCCCCCAGAAATACGGTATGTCTTGAGCTAGCCCTGGTTTGCAAGCATGCTAGAAAAATACAACCTGTGCTGCTGTAGGAGTAGTATGACTCCTGCAACATGTTGGCGACTAATATACACACAATAATTACCAAAGTGATTATACATTCTTTATCAATCTTCTGAGAAAAATACAAAACCTTATGCAAAGCCACAGAGACTCGCGAACTGCCCAACCTAAGATGAACTTATAATATCTGATTTCAATGGATTTTTCAAGTGCTTAACTCAGTCTTTTGTTTTCTTTATCTTTTTAGTTAATAATAATAATAATAATAATAATAATAATAATAATAATAATAATAATTTATTTATACCCCGCTCATCTGACTGAGTTTCCCCAGCCACTTTGGGCGGCTCCCAATCAAGTGTTAAAAACAATACAGCATTAAATATTAAAAACTTCCCTAAACAGGGCTGCCTTCAGTTGTCTTTTAAAGATAGGATAAGTTCATGAAGGTACCAACAAAAGGTAAGTTTGGTGTTGTTCACAATACCGAGAGATGCTAATGAAGTTGTAGATGGATGTTAATGAAGTTGTAGATGACAGGGTGCCTGCGTTTTGCACCTGTTTCGCTCTGGCAGTCCAAGTAATCAGGAGGCCGCTGTTTGCTTTTACTGGGGCTTGCAGGTAGCCCACTCCCAAGGTAGTTTTCTGGGCTTCTTCAGTGGTCTAATCTCAAAGCCTTGATGTGTATATTGATACTCAGTTTCATAGAGAATACTGTTTCTTGGCTTAAGCTTAACAGACTGATTTGCTTAGCCTTCCAAGCATGGCTTCTCCCTCTTAGGTAAAGGTAAAGGGACCCCTGACCATTAGGTCCAGTCGTGTCCGACTCTGGGGTTTCGGCGCTCATCTCGCTTTATTGGCCGAGGGAGCCGGCATATAGCTTCCACAGCGTACAGCGGCGTACAGCCGCTTCTGGCGAACCAGAGCAGCGCACGGAAACACCTTTACCTTCCCGCCAGAGTGGTACCTATTTATCTACTTGCACTTTGACGTGCTTTCAAACTGCTAGGTTGGCAGGAGCAGGGACCGAGCAACGGGAGCTCACCCCGTCGCGGGGATTTGAACCGCCGACCTTCTGATCAGCAAGTCCTAGGCTCTGTGGTTTAACCCACAGCGCCACCAAAATCCAGATTTCGGCCTCCTGCATGATGGTTCTGACATGGGGTTGGAAAAGCGGAAAGAAAAGGGATGGAAACTGTCCTTGCCCATCCACAACATTTCTGGAAGGAAACCCAAAGACCCTCGTTGGCATGCTTTCAAGGTGGGCTCCAAATCTGATGGTGGGAATGGACTAGCCAAGCTTCTAGAGTTAGTCTGAAGACTTTTGCTTGTGCCCTGTCACCGCTTAGCCTGCGGCCGTCTCATCCTTTGCACCAAATGACTTGTGTGGGAAGGACACCATTGTTTGTTTCACAATTTAGTATAATTACATGGGAGAGAGGGAATGTTTGTATGTGTGGTGTAGTAATTAGCATTTGTAGATCCGAGAAGATATTCCGTACAAGAAAGTTTCTGGAATGAGCTCATCCTCATCAGTATGAAGACAGCTTTGCGAGTGGCTCAATATTAAAAAGCCACTTGTGGGTGGGTGTTTTTTGGGGGGGAGGGGGCCTGTAAGCTGTTACATCCCATAATACTGTCACGGAAGGCTTTCTTTTAGTTGGAACTCACTGGAACTCAGTTCCGGCACCTCTCAGGTGAGCGCCATTGCCATTATAAGAGAACAAGGGAGGTGTTCGTGGTGACACCTCTTTTTCTAGAAAAATAGCTCAGCTGATACAAGCTTGTGGAGTGCCTGAAATTCCTGTCTAATTCCTGAGGAATTTGGACGCAGAGGTGTTTTTTTTCCCCTTTCCCTATCCTGTACCTGCAAGGGCAAATTTTATTATTTTTATTTTTAATACAGGTGTTTTGTGCAAGAACAGGTTTGCACAAAGCAGCTTTTTTTGAAAAAATGTTTTTCTTATGTTCTTATTTATTAAATTTCTATACCGCCTCAGGGAGATTCACAACATAAAAATACAATACAAAAAACACAAAATACATAACAAAAATAAGAACAAAAACAAATTGATAATCCCCTTTGGGACAATGGAAACAAAATGGCTTGGCTGTGCTTCGGTGTGATAGATGGGACCCAGCAAAATGCCATCATGTATCTAAACATTCACACCCACACTGGCCCATGCAATGGGCTTCAGTGCATCCACACATGCCATTTTATGTTGGTGCACCAAAACAGCATCGACCAAAACTTTGGGCATGCTCAGTGGCCGCGGAATGTTGGAGCCTGATTCATTCTTGGAGGGTTGCCATTTCCAGAAAAAGGTGGCAACTTTAACAAACCTATAATTAAACAAGCCGGAAACATCCTCTGGAAACGGTGTTGATAAACACCTAAGAACAAGCTGGCTGCTGCTATCTTTGAATGCTGAGGTCAGCACCGGAGGTCCAGTGGCAATCCCCGCCCCCAATTTATGTAGACTTTTAAAGTTATTGTGTCTTATTTTACAGGTGCAGACTCTTTCGCTTCTGCAGATTGCTTTCCTTCTCTTGAAAAAGAAGCTTAAAGTGCTTGAAACTCACCTCCACCCTCTTCCCTACCCCCACCGACTGTGAGAAGAGGTACTCAAACGCACCAGTTCCCTGACCTTCCCTGCCACTCCCTTGTACGCCTGAGAGTTTCTTTTGCCTCTGCAAAGCGGTGGCCCAATCTGCCGCCCCACATTTGCTGGGAACAAACTTGCTGGGAGCAATTGCGAAACGCTTCTTATCTGTCCTTTCACACACATATATGAAAGGGCAGCAGCGATCTTGCATCAAGGATAGTGTTCCCAGGGGCCTCTACTCACCAAGATGAGTGCCTACGTTCAAGGACAACTCCCTTATGTGCTGGGTGATGTCTGCTTTTCAATATTGTGATACAGTGGTACCTTGGTTTACAGACGCTTCAGGTTACAGATGCTTCAGGTTACAGACTCCGCTAACCCAGAAATAGTACCTCAGGTTAAGAACCTTGCTTCAGGATGAGAACAGAAATTGTGCCACGGTGGCGTGGCGGCAGCGGGAGGCCCCATTAGCTAAAGTGCTACCTCAGGTTAAGAACAGTTTCAGGCTAAGAACGAACCTCCAGTACGAATTAAGTTCTTAACCTGAGGTACCACTGTATAGGTAAAGGTTGATTCCAGACAAGGGCGACTATGGGGTTGCAGCGCTCGTCTCGCTTTCAGGCTGAAGGAGCCGGCGTTTGCCCACAAACAGCTTTCCGGGTCATGTGGCTAGCAGGACTAAACCACTTATGGCACAACGGGACACCGTGACAGAAGCCAGAGCTCACGGTTACCTTTCCGCTGCAGCGGTACCTTTTTATCTACTTGCACTAGTGTGCTTTCGAACTACTAGGTTGGCAGGAGCTGGGACAGAGCAACAGGAGCTCACTCCGTCGCAGGGATTCGAACCACCGACATTCTGATCCGCAAGCACAAGAGGCTCAGTGGTTTAGACCACAGCGCCACCTGCGTCTCCATTTGTGATATAAAGGTAAAGGGACCCCTGACCATTAGGTCCAGTTGTGACCGACTCTCGGGTTGCGGCGCTCATCTCGCTTTACTGGCTGAGGGAGCCGGCGTACAGCTTCCAAGTCATGTGGCCAGCATGACTAAGCCACTTCTGGCGAACCAGAGCAGTGAATGGAAACGCCGTTTACTTTCCCGCTGGAGCGGTACTTATTTATCTACTTGCATTTTGAGGTGCTTTTGAACTGGTAGGTTGGCAGGCGCAGGGACCGAGCAACGGGAGCTCACCCTGTCACAGGGATTTGAACCGCCGACCTTCTGATCAGCAAGTCCTAGGCTCTGTGGTTTAACCCACAGCGCCACCTGTGTCCCATGGCACATGGGTTAGGAGCCTCTTAAAACAATGAGCCTTATGGAGCTCTGCAGGAATAAAGTCTGTGTAGAAGCAGTTGGTGGGGCGGCACAGGTAGCTTAGCCTTGCTCACCTGCCTTCCCATCATACCTAAGAGGCGCTAGGAGCAAAGTACAGCAACAGGAGCATTGGACAGGCTCCATTGCCTTGTCCACCTTATGCCTAGCATGCTAACATTTGGTGCTGGGAAGGCAGGAGAGCAATGCCTGCCCCCCTGTCTGGTTCCACCATCGGCCGCTGGTTGCATGCTGAAACTGGATGGACAGGTATGCTGAAGACTCACCTCTTTCTCCTGCCCGTTGGCACCTGAGATATATTTATATACACTTTAGGGCACACCCCATTCGACTGATTGTAAATTATTTTAACTGATAGCGGTCAAGAAGGAGCTTTCTGCACATGCTGTAGAGGGAAGTGAGGGGCACTTGGGGCTCGTCAACCTGGCAAGGTGGTCCATCTAAAAGGTAAAGGGACCCCTGACCATTAGGTCCAGTCATGGCCGACTCTGGGGTTGTGGCGCTCATCTCACTTTACTGGCCAAGGGAGCCGGCGTACAGCTTCCGGGTCATGTGGCCAGCATGACTAAGCCGCTTCTGGCGAACCAGAGCAGCACACGGAAACGCTGTTTACCTTCCCGCCGTAGTGGTACCTATTTATCTACTTGCACTTTGACGTGCTTTTGAACTACTAGGTGGCCCCTCTAGGAGAAGGAAAACTCTGGTCCTAAACCTCCACTGGCTTGCAGCTGTACTCATTTGTGTGTAAGGCTTCGGGATAAAACCCTGAGGAAAATCTGTCCCTGTTTCCTTGCAGGACATCTTGGGAAGAAGAAAAGGCTAAGGAGTAAACCCTACACAAATTAGGAGTGGAGTCCCTAAGATGGTTGGATGGCATACTGTTTTATGCCTCCTTCCGGCAACTCCTGCAGCCAAGCTGGTGCCAAATGTATTGCTCTGCTTTCCTTTGGACCACATCAGCGAAGCGGACAGGGGGTTCTTGTTGTCTGGGCAGCCCAGGACTTCCAGACACACTGCCCAGGCAGCGCCCCCCTTAGAGAATGTGCACTCCATTGTCTCGAGACAGAAGGATGATGAAAACAACAATCCTGATATCCTACAGTGAATAATTCGTAAATAATCCAACAAATAAAAATTATAATTAATTATTGCTTTGCAGTCTGTGAATTGAGGGACGCGGGTGGCGCTGTGGGTAATAACACAGAGCCTAGGACTTGCCGATCAGAAGGTCAGCGGTTTGAATCCCCGTGACAGGGTGAGCTCCCATTGCTCAGTCCCTGCTCCTGCCAACCTAGCAGTTCAAAAGCACAAAAGTGCAAGTAGATAAATAGGTACCCTCCGGCGGGAAGGTAAACGGTGTTTCTGTGCGCTGCTCTGGTTCGCCAGAAGCAGCTTAGTCCTGCTGGCCACATGACCAGGAAGCTGTACGCCGGCTCCCTCGGCCAATAGCATCTAGATCAAGGGAAGTAATAGTGCCACTGTATTCTGCTCTGGTCAGACCTCACCTGGAGTACTGTGTCCAGTTCTGGGCACCACAGTTAAAGAAGGACATTGACAAACTGGAACGTGTCCAGAGGAGGGCAACCAAAATGGTCAAAGGCCTGGAAACGATGCCTTATGAGGAACGGCTAAGGGAGCTGGGCATGTTTAGCCTGGAGAAGAGGAGGTTAAGGGGTGATATGATAGCCATGTTCAAATATATAAAAGGATGTCACATAGAGGAGGGAGAAAGGTTGTTTTCTGCTGCTCCAGAGAAGCGGACACGGAGCAATGGATCCAAACTACAAGAAAGAAGATTCCACCTAAACATTAGGAAGAACTTCCTGACAGTAAGAGCTGTTCGACAGTGGAATTTGCTGCCAAGGAGTGTGGTGGAGTCTCCTTCTTTGGAGGTCTTTAAGCAGAGGCTTGACAACCATATGTCAGGAGTGCTCTGATGGTGTTTCCTGCTTGGCAGGGGGTTGGACTCGATGGCCCTTGTGGTCTCTTCCAACTCTATGATTCTATGATTCTATGATTCTATGAATAAAGCGAGATGAGCACCGCAACCCCAGAGTCAGTCACGACTGGACCTAATGGTCAGGGGTCCCTTTACCTTTACCTAGTCTGTGAATTATTATTGTTTTTTTTAACCCACCAGCGTTGAGCTTCAACTGTGTCAAATGGATCGAAAAAATGAGATGTCAATCTATGCCATACAGATTCTGACTCAGTTTTTAGTATCTGCCAAGGCTGACTTCCTTTCCCCAAGGAACCATGGGAGATGCAGTTTGAGGAAGGCATGGAGAATTCTTCCATCGTGGAACCACATTGAACACACTCCCTTGGGGCAGGTATTGGCAGTTCAGCTGGCTCAAAGCACTCATGAAGGCATAAGGAGAGATTTGGTTACCTGATAGAGAGTATTCCCCTTTGTTACTCTCACTATCCCGGATGAGGAAGGAGCCATGGCGATTCGGAGGCGAGAGGAGGAGATGGTTGGCATTGGTTCTGCTAATCCCACTTATGTACCAGCTGGAAAAGAAAGTGACATATAAATCTTTTTCTTGCTTGCTTGCTTGCTTCCTCTCTCAATATACTTTTAGCTTGGCACTCATCATAATTGATGATTATCACCGCCAATTTATACATTGCAGGGGGTTTGGATTAAATGATCCTTCCACCTCTGTGGTTCTTTGAGTTGATTTTTATGGAATCATTTCAAGGCAATGTACAATAAAACAACAAAGAACAGTTTCAAACAATTAAGAACACCACCCCACTCTAAACAAAATTAAAGTCTTCCAAAGCAGACACACATCATGGCAAAGACCCATTTATCCAGCTGGGTATCCATCCAGTTTGACCCCAGAGTGGTGTGGGACATTATATAGGAAATCAACAATATTATTATTATTATTATTATTATTATTATTATTATTATTATTATTTTGTTGTTGTTGTTGTTGTTGTTGTTGTTGTACCCCACCCATCTGTCTGGGATATCCAGCTAGGCACATGAAGGGGCTGAGGCTCACAGAGCCTTTTTGTAAAATTTTCTAGAGAAAACGCTGTGAGATCACTTCTTTTGTCCCTTGGCAGGAAACTATAACACTACAAACTTCCTGCCTGCCTGGGCACCCTCTTCTTTCTTCACCGTACAGCTCAGAAACCTTACATGAACTTACATTTTGGACTTTTGTCTAAACCTGCCTTCATTTTGCTACTGTAATTGCAACTTAGAGTATGTAAGTAAATGCTACTTTTATTTCTTCACAAAACAATGTGTGTGAGAGATTGTTGTTTTTAAGGGGGAGAAAAGGGGGCAATGCCAGGAAAATCCAGTCTGCCTTAAAGCATCCTAGATCATTGTTTCTAGAAGGTTAAATCAATCTTGTCTTAGCTTCCAAGTTTAAGCTGCAAAGGATAGCACTCTGCTGAGCTCATTAACATGAGCAAGGCAGGAGAATAACTAAACAATATATCCTCTTCCGGAGTCTAAATCCATTCCTACAATGGGGCACGATAAGAGCACAAGAACTTAAAAAGAGCCTTGCAGCTGGATCAAGCCAAAGGCCTATCTTAGCCCAGCACCCTGTTCTCACAGTGACCGACCAGATCCCTTTGGGAAGGACCTGATCACAACAGCAGTCCCTCCAACTTGTGGATCCCAGCAATGGGCATTCAGAGGCACATAGCCTTCAACTCACAAGTCAGAACCTTTGAATTACATGAAATTTAGCTTAAGAGAATCAAAATTACTCTCAACCAACAATCTTACAATTGCTTGGGCACAGAGACAAGTCTTTGCTTGCACTGCCAGCCCTGCCATTAGACAGAATTGGGCAATTGTCTCAGGGTGCAGGGCAGCAGTGAGCTCCTCAGCTATTCCCCTCTGTTGGGAACTAGAGCTATGTTTGCCACAGGCCTGCCGTATTTCTCCTAAACTAGCCCCAGGGGCTAGCTCAGTGGCCGAGAATTTTCATTGTATGCAGAAGGTAGACAGCATCTTAAAAAGCAGAGACATCACCTCGCCAACAAAGGTTAAAGCTATGGTTTTCCAAGTAGTGATGTATGGAAGTGAGAGCTGGACCATAAAGAAGGCTGATGGCCGAAGAATTGATGCTTTTGAATTATGGCGCTGAAGGAGACTCTTGAGAGTCCCATGGACTGCAAGAAGATCAAACCTATCCATTCTGAAGGAAATCAGCCCTGAGTACTCACTGGAAGGGCAGATCGTGAAGCTGAGGCTCCAATACTTTGGCCATCTCATGAGAAGAGAAGACTCCCTGAAAAAGACCCTGATGTTGGGAAAGATGGAGGGCACAAGGAGAAGGGGACGACAGAGGACGAGATGGTTGGACAGTGTTCTCGAAGCTACCAGCATGAGTTTGACCAAACTGTGGGAGGCAGTGGAAGACAGGAGTGCCTGGCCTGCTCTGGTCCATGGGGTCACGAAGAGTCAGACACGACTAAATGACTAAACAACAACAACAACATGCAGAAGGTTTCAACTTCAATTTTTCCCAGTTAAGGCTGGGAGAGGCCACTCTCTGAAAACTTAGACAGTCGCTGGCAGCCTGTGCAGAGATCAGGGCTGGTGAGCAGAGAGTCCAGTCCTGTTGGGGGCTGCTTCATAGCAGTAGAAGTAGACCCCTCTCTCCCCACACTCTGTAGGCCAACTTTGACAGGAAACCAGGGCGCCTCTCCATCCATCACCTGTGAGATGATTGACGGGGGGGTCCCCCCCACCTCTCAAAATTAACCCATGGGGTGGGGAGGCAAAATAAAGATCTGGTCAAAAAGGCTGCTTGCCCAGTTTGTTAACAGTACTGAGCAAGATGAACCAAAGCTCTGATTCTGTATAAATAAAAACTTATTTTTGATCCTGCTTTAGTTAACTGCAGCTTGAAAAGCTTGGAAGCAGCCCTCACCAGGGAGTAAATAGAAGTGTTTTTCTTTGATCAAGAGACTTCAAAGTGTGTTGGGGATTTAATACAGCTATTTCTTTACGTGATGGCCTTTTTAAAAGAACAAAAACAGCTGTTTGCGATTCTGTAAAGCAACCCTCCCCACTCTGAGGTTTCTTATCGCTACGTAGAACTCAAAACCATTCAGGAAAAAAGAGCCAGGGATTTGAAGGCTAGGTCTAACTGGCCCTGAGAAGATCTGGTTTGGAGAGGCAGGGTGCCCAGACCTGACCAGCTGGCCGCAAACTCAGAGAGCAATTCCTGAAAAACAGTTCAGAAACTCGACAGGAAGAAAGGAAAAGGCTGACACTCATAAAGGGTGTGTGTGTCAAAATAGGTGTTTTCTTTTGTTTGCAAGTTCACCCTGGCTGGCTCTCCCTCAGGCAGAGAGAGGTGTCTGCTTCAGACTGCTGATTTGAGGTTTCATGAAAGGACAGTATATTGCTAGTTATTTGTTATTGTCTTTCATCTGCAAGGGAATTGGGTGAGGTGTTTGTGGCATTTCTCATACCTCCTGTGCATGCAATGTGCTTTAAAGACATAGTGTGCGAACGGTTTGGGGCCAGCTTACTTGAAATTGTCTTTGCTTGCTTCTACGCTGTGTATTTTTGTGTTTTTATATTGCAAATCACCCTGCGACGGTTGGGTCAAGGGCGCCATAGAAATTTAATAAATAATCATTGTTGTTGGCATTTGTCTGTCTCCAGAGACAATGGAGGGCGCCTCCGGGGGTGAAGTCAAACAATCGCGGCGCCTGCTGTGAGAATCGCGGCGCCTGCTGTGGGCTGCAGAGGCCAGTAACCCCTAAGAGCTGCCTCTCATGTTGTTTTTGCTGCATTAGCAGCACTGAAGCGACCTCACTAGGGTGCAAGCCTGGGCAGTGTGTCTGGAGGGCCTGGGCTGCCCAAATGACAAGACACCCCCCCCACTCGGCTCACCGATGTGTATAAAATGATCAATAAAAAAATAAGCCAGTCTCTCACGCTGACCAATCAACAGAAATCCACCCAGGAACAAACCACTTCCTTATCTTGTGGGTTTGCAAGCATGTGCACAATGTCCAAGCACAGGACGCCCTCACAAGCACCATTAGCAAATGAAACAGCATACCTTCCAACATTCACGTACCTACGGGACCGCCTCTCCTGGTATGCCCCGCGGAGGACCTTAAGGTCCACAAATAACAACACTTTGGAGGTCCCGAGCCTGAAGGAGGTTAGATTGGTCTCAACTAGGGCCAGGGCCTTTTCAGTACTGGCCCCGACTTGGTGGGATGCTCTGTCACAAGAGACATGGGCCCTGCGGGACTTGACATCTTTCCGCAGGGCCTGCAAGACAGAGCTGTTCAGCCTGGGCTTTGGTTTGGACTCGGTCTGACCCTTATGTTTCCCTCCCCTTGTAGTCTTGATTTATCGGCAATTTTAAAATGAGGCTGCATTTTAAATTGTATTTTAACTTGTATTTTAAATTGGTTCCTCCCCCTCTCCTTTCCCCCTATTATGTTTTTACTGTGATTTTATTGTGTTAGCCGCCCTGAGCCTGGCTCTAGCCAGGGAGGGCGGGATATAAATAAAATTTATCATTATTATTATTTTTTCCTCAAATGAAAATCGGGGCATTTTTCAGTCCCTACCAACTGACCCTCCTTGACCCCACATTTTTGTGTCTCCCCCGCCCCCCTGGCAGAGCATTTCCTATCAGAAGAAGGGCAAATGCACAAAGCATATTTTTTTTTAAAAATCAAGACTCATTGCTTTCTGCTCTGCTCCCCCTTACTTCCCACCCGGGGGGCGCTGCCCTCTGTCTGCCCCTCGGAACCAGCATGTCATGTGGGGCTGGACCTCAGAGGCACCAGTCTCTCCTGCTCCTTGCCCCCCCCCCCCAGCAGCTGCTACGAGCTGCCCCAGGAAGAAGGCTTTCAGCAGTAGCCCTGGAGAGGACATGGAGAGCCTAGCGCCAGCTCATCCTTTCCCCCCAAGCTCTGTAGCATTTTGTACTGGCAGGGGAAATAGGGACATTCCTGGATCAAATCAGAAGCTGGGATGGCTTTCGTAATTCCAGTACTGTCCCTGGAAAACAGGAGCCCTTGGAGGGTATGAAATGGGCATGCCTGAACCACATGACAAGCCACTGAACTTGCAATAACAGCAGCAAGAATATTATTGGCCCAAAAATGGAAGCAAGAAGAGTTACCATCGATTGAAGAATGGAGGATGAAGTTAATGGACTATGCAGAATTAGATAAACTAACAGGAAGGGTTCGAAACCGGTGAGACCAGAAATTCACAGAAGACTGGAGTAAATTTACGGACTATTTGAAAAGTAATTGTGAAGAACAGACGACGTTTGTAGGGTTACAAGAAGTTTTATGAGGAGTATTATTGGAAGTATTGTAAAAATGGAGAAGGGGCAGGATGATTTGTTAAGAGATGTAAAGGCAATATAAAGTTAAGAAATGCATAAGAAGTGGTTAAAACGGTGGATCATCAGAGGTGCTGATGGAAGTCAAAGATTGTATAAGTGATAAGTTTTGTGGTACATTTTATAATTTATATGTTAAAATTAATAAAAAATATTATATAAAAAAAGACAAGCCACTGAACTTGTGGCCCTGAGTGGGTTTGGATTGAAAATGGAAATGTGATTACTTAGCATATTTTTTGTTTGTTTATACAGTATACATTTCCTCCTTCCCTGTCGAAACCTATAATTAGCAAGAGGGAAGGGACTCGCATGTAAAGAGAAGTTATTAGCTGTGAAATTACTTTTGGGAGGCCACTTCTCACCCCATAAATTCCCTTGTGTTTGTGGGAACTGTAGCCACCCAGGTCCTCCTGTTTTGAAGCAGCGTGGTGCCTTTCTACACCTCCGGTTCCAAATTCTGAAATTTTAAGATTCCAAATGTGGACACCAGATGCTAGCTTCTGAATGCATGCCAGGCTTTCATGTTTGAGTTCAGTGGGGGCAGCTGTTCATTTTGTTTGTGACAGCAACTTTTGATGTGTGTGTGTGCTTGTGCATAGGCTTCGCTGAACACATTTTAGCAATTAAAAAGAAAAAGGTTCAAGTTGAGACTGAATAACCACTGCTCTCTATACAGTGGTACCTCGGGTTACATACGCTCCAGGTTACATATGCTCCAGGTTACAGACTCCGCTAAGCCAGAAATATTACCTTGGGTTAAGAACTTTGCTTCAGGATGAGAACAGAAATTGTGCTCCAGCGGTGCGGCAGCAGCAGGAAGCCCCATTAGCTAAAGTGTTGCTTCAGGTTAAGAACAGTGTCGGGTTAAGAACAGACCTCCGGAACGAATTACCCTATTTTTTGCTCTATAAGACTCACTTTTTCCCTCCTAAAAAGTAAGGGGAAATGTGTGTGCGTCTTATGGAGCGAATGCAGGCTGCTCAGCTATCCCAGAAGCCAGAACAGCAAGAGGGGTCGCTGCTTTCACTGCGCAGCGATCCCTCTTGCTGTTCTGGCTTCTGAGATTCAGACTATTTTTTCTCTTGTTTTCCTCCTCCAAAAACTAGGTGCGTCTTGTGGTCTGGTGCGTCTTATAGAGCGAAAAATACGGTAAGTACTTAACCAGAGGTACCACTGTATTCTGATTTTTGTCGTGATGCTTTCATCAAACCAGAGCAGAAATTAATGGAGAAGGGAGCTGGAGAAACTACAGTTGAATTTTCACATGCGAGTGCTCCTCTCAAAAAAATTTTTAGCTGAGTTTCCTGCATTTCAGGGGGTTGGACTAGATGACCTTCACGGTCCCTTCCAACTCTACAATCCTATGGCTCTATTTCAGACTTTGAAAATTCAGCAGGTTTCGAGGTGCAATCCAGGGAACATTTTCTGCAAGTCTATTATAACTAATGGAACTCATGAAAAGGTTTTGAGTAAGTTGCAACAGAGGGTTGATTATAAGTAGGCAATTTACTCAATTTCGCAAGCGACGTTTATTTTGTCTGGCTTTAGAGCTGCTGGCCAGTCCGGTGATTCTCCTTTTTAATATGTGTGTTTTTACTATATTTTACAGCATAATCCTATGCCTGATTGTTTACTCCCTTCTGGCAGTACTGCCCCAGCTGCAGTCCTAGGGAGGTCTGCCTGTTAGTGCTAAACATTTTACTGTTGTTGTTCATGTAGACTTTGAAACACATAATCACTATCTGAAATGTTTTAAACTCCCTGGGTGGTATACAACTAATTTTTACTCAGAGTTGACCCATTTAAAATTAAGGGATAATAATCAACGTTGGGTCTCATTCATACCTTGGAGATTTTTAAGCAGAGGTTGGGTGGCCATCTGTCATGGATGATTTAGCTGAGATTCCTGAATTGCAAGGGGACCCTCAATGTCCCTGCCAACTCTACGATTCTGTGATTACTTTTAAATGGGTCTGCTATGAGTAAAGATTTGAATTATGGTGCTGGAGGAAACTCTTGAGAGTCCCATGGACTGCAAGAAGATCAAAGCTGTCCATTCTTAAGGAAATCAGCCCTGAGTGCTCACTGGAAGGACAGATCCTGAAGCTGAAGCTCCAATACTTTGGCCACCTCATGAGAAGAGAAGACTCCCTGGAAAAGTCCCTGATGTTGGGAAAGATGGAGGGCACAAGGAGAAGGGGACGACAGAGGACGAGATGGTGGGACAGTGTTCTGGAAGCTACAAACGTGAGTCTGACCAAACTGTGGGAGGCAGTGGAAGACAGGAGTGCCTGGCGTGATCTGGTCCATGGGGTCACGAAGAGTTGGACACGACTAAATGACTAAATAACAACATGAGTAAAGATTAGCTGAATGCCTCCCTCTGATTTTGCAGAGCAACCCAAAAGGGAGAGGAAGAGAAGGAGAACCAAACTGCCTTTTCCTATGTTCTGCTAGCGTCAGCAGAACAAAATGTGTGCTGTGCTGTGCTTTTCTTTTCTTTTTCTCCCTGTCAGTACGCCTTTCAACCGATGTCAGTGACTGGGCTCAATAGCTGGTTCTGCCCCGACTGGGCTAGGCAACTGGATCACTTTCAGAGACCTCCCAATCCTGGAAAACAGGTCTTAGTGCACTGGACTCATAACTGCATTGTGAGCACCAGACTCAGCAGAGTATGAACAACACGGAAGAAAGCTGTGAAGCATAACTACTTTTATTTCTAATAGCTACTACAAACTAAAGAACTACTGGCTTGCATGAGTGCTACAGCTCCCACTCAGCCATCTAGTCACTACATAGATAAGACTCTCTCCACACACAGAGTCAGGCAGTCAGTCAGGAGTGGAAGAGTAGAAGATCAGGAGATTCTTGCAATGGGAGGGGGTGAAAATATCAACACTCCCCACCCCACCTCTAAAAATGGTTCCCCTCCCAAAATAAACCACACCAGCTGTAAGAATGGTGCAGTTTGATCTGTGTCCCAGGAGCGTGCCTGAGGAAGTGAAGAGCATGGGCTGTGTGCCGTTTACTCTGGCTTCAGTGTGCTCTCACTGCTAGTGAGACCTGGGGGTATAGGGCGGTGTATTATTATTATTATTATTATTATTATTATTAGTGTTGGAAGCCGAGTCCAAAATCCATACATCACCATAGGCTCTGTGGTTTAACCCACAGCGCCAGCTTCCATCTAATTTGAAGATGTAAGATGCAATTAGGCTGAGGCGTGTGCACTCGAGACAGCCGCTGCGCATGTGCGGATAGAAGCGCATGCGCAGATTTCAGATTCATGGAATGCAGTGTGTGTTGCAGGCCCCGGGAAGACAAATCAGGTAATGCGCATCAGGCAAAGACATCCCTCTGGTGTGTACAGCATTGTAAAAATGAGACTTGTAAACACAGCCTTGCAGTGTTTGAACTCACAAATGTGATTTGGCCCTCCCAGAGCACTCTTGGCGCAATGCCCCCCCACCCTGCTTCCTTTTCGTCCTCTCTGATGTCATGGGGGCACCATCTGCAGACCTTTCTGCAGCTTCACGGAGGAGGCGTGTGAGCTCTCTCTCGGAAGACAGATCTGTCCTTCCTGTCTCAAAGAGGGAGATCCAAAGAATCCTATGTCCCTTTCCCCCCACTGTGGCATGCTTCCAGGGACTGCAAAATTGCAACCTCAAATGGCATTTTTATCTGTAATTTGCTTTGTTTGGATTTATGGCTTTTCTATTTGTTTAAACTGACTTGGAATCATTCCCAGAAGGCAATATGTAACTATTTTAAAGCAAAGAAGTAGCAAAAAGACACTTGGAAACGAATCCCACACTGCTCAATGGGACTTACTCTCGTCCCTAGTTTAGGATTGCTGCCAAAAATTGCAGTCCCAAAAGCATCTTCCTGGAAATAAGCCGCATCGAACTCAGTGCAACTTCCTTCCAATATGAGCTCATAGAATCATAGAGTTGTAGAGTTGGAAGAGACCGCATGCGTCCAATCCCCTGCAATGCAGGAATCTTTTGCTCAACGTGGGGTTCGAACCCACAACCCCGAGATCAGCAGTCTCATGCTCTACTGACTGAGCCACTGTAGGATTTCACTGTCAGTTTGCTTTTATTATGATAAGCTACCAATAGCTTTGGGAATGCGATGCACCATACGATCCTGTACACCCGGCCACCCAGATGTTTTTGGACTCCAACTCCCATCAGGTTGCATCCAGCATGGCCAATGATCAGAGATGATGGTTCTTGTAGTCTACCAACATCTGGAGAGCCACAGTTCACTAAGCCCTGCCTTACATCCTTACTCAGAAATAACCTCTATTGAGGTCAGTGAGACTTGCTTCTCATATCTGTGTATAGTACTGCAGCCTAAGAAATCATGGACTCATAGAATTGTAGAGTTGGAAGGTAAAGGAAAAAGGTAAAGGACCCCTGGATGGTTAAGTCCAGTCAAAGGCGACTATGGGGTTGCAGTGCTCATCTTGCTTTCAGGCCAAGGGAGTCGGCATTTGTCCACAGACAGCTTTCCGGGTCACGTGGCCAGCATGTCTAAACCACTTCTGGTGCAACAGAACACCTTGACAGAAACCAGAGCGCACAGAAATGCCATTTACCTTCCTGCCACATCGGTACCTATTTATCTACTTGCACTGGTGTGCTTTTGAACTGCTAGGTTGGCAGGAGCTGGGACAGAGCAACAGGAGCTCACCCCGTTGTGGAGATTCGAACTGCCAACCTTCTGATCGGCAAGCCCAAGAGGCTCAGTGCTTTAGACCACAGCGCCAGCCGCGTCCACGAGGGTCCATGTGCTGAGGACACGCAGCTCTGTTTCTCTGCATCATCTGAACCAGGCGTGGCTGTGCAGCTTCTGAACTGGCAACGGGATGGATGAGAGCCAACAAACTGAGGCAGAGTCCTGGCAAGACACAAGCCCTGTGGGCATGTCCAGGAGCCAGATCAGTTGCCAGTTCTGGATGGGGTTGAAGGCACAGGTTTGTAGCTTGGGGGTTAGTTTTAAATCCGTCTTTGTCACTAGAGGCCCAGATGACCTCAGTGGCTGCCTTCGACCTATTCTGGCTGCCACAGCAGCCATGACAATTCCTGGACAGGGATAATGCAGCGTTCATGCACTAAATGCCCCACAAGTGCCCTGGAAAAAATGGGACATCCTGTTTCTTTCCGGCAAGAGCATGGTGGCCATTGTGGGCGCCATGATTTCGGGCTGAGATCTCCCCCCCCAAAAAAACCCTCCCCAAATATTTTAGGCTCCGTGATCATGTGACTTTGACACCAAACTGGGAGGGGTGGCTAACACCCCAGAGGACAGGATCACACTTCAAAACGACCTTGACAGATTAGAGAACTGGGCCAAAACAAACAAGATGAATTTTAACAGGGAGAAATGTAAAGTATTGCACTTGGGCAAAAAAATGAGAGGCACAAATACAAGATGGGTGACACCTGGCTTGAGAGCAGTACATGTGAAAAGGATCTAGGAGTCTTGGTTGACCACAAGCTTGACATGAGCCAACAGTGTGACGCGGCAGCTAAAAAAGCCAATGCAATTCTGGGCTGCATCAATAGGAGTATAGCATCTAGATCAAGGGAAGTAATAGTGCCACTGTATTCTGCTCTGGTCAGACCTCACCTGGAGTACTGTGTCCAGTTCTGGGCACCACAGTTCAAGAAGGACACTGACAAACTGGAACGTGTCCAGAGGAGGGCAACCAAAATGGTCAAAGGCCTGGAAACGATGCCTTATGAGGAACGGCTAAGGGAGCTGGGCATGTTTAGCCTGGAGAAGAGGAGGTTAAGGGGTGATATGATAGCCATGTTCAAATATATAAAAGGATGTCACATAGAGGAGGGAGAAAGGTTGTTTTCTGCTGCTCCAGAGAAGCGGACACGGAGCAATGGATCCAAACTACAAGAAAGAAGATTCCACCTAAACATTAGGAAGAACTTCCTGACAGTAAGAGCTGTTCGACAGTGGAATTTGCTGCCAAGGAGTGTGGTGGAGTCTCCTCCTTTGGAGGTCTTTAAGCAGAGGCTTGACAACCATATGTCAGGAGTGCTCTGATGGTGTTTCCTGCTTGGCAGGGGGTTGGACTCGATGGCCCTTGTGGTCTCTTTCAACTCTATGATTCTATGATTCTATGACTTGTGCAAGGCTGGGAAAACTTGCATCCTGGTTTTGAGGCTCAACATATTGGGGTATGGGCCTAGCCAGGATGTATGTTATCTGCAATGGTCAGTGAATTAAGTATTTTTATTTTTATTTATTTACTTGATTTGGGGGGGCAGGCAGGCAGCATCTACGTCGCTATGTGGAGGAGATACCACAACTTTGCTGAGGGAATTACATTTGGCTCAGGCCAAGCTAAGAACATCTTAAACTGCCTTATGTAGAGTCAGACCACTGGCCCATTTTGGCTCTTCTTGCAGTAATAATAATAATAATAATAATAATAATAATAATAATAATAATAAATTTATCTATACCCCGCCCATCTGGCTGGGTTTCCCCAGCCACTCTGGGTGGCTTCCAACAAAACACTAAAACACAATAACCTATTAAACATTAAACACTTCCCTAAACAGGGCTGCCGTCAGATGTCTTCTAAAAGTTTGGTAATTATTTTTCTCTTTGACATCTGCTGGGAGGGCGTTCCACAGGGCGGGTGCCACTACCGAGAAGGCCCTCTGCCTGGTTCCCTGTAACTTGGCTTCTCGCAGTGAGGGAACCGCCAGAAGGCCCTCGGCGCTGGACCTCAGTGTCCGGGCAGAACAATGGGGGTGGAGACGCTCCTTCAGGTATACAGGACCGAGGCTGTTTAGGGCTTTAAAGGTCAGCACCAACACTTTGAATTGTGCTCGGAAACGTACTGGGAGCCAGTGTAGGTCTTTCAAGACCAGTGTTATATAGTCTCGGCGGCCGCTCCCAGTCACCAGTCTAGCTGCCGCATTCTGGATTAGTTGTAGTTTATATACCAGTTGTTGGTATATAAGTCAATATGCAACTCAGGACCAGCTTCTCCTCCTGCCCATTTTATTCTCACAACAACCCTGTAGGTAGGTCAGGTTGAGAGGCAGTGACTGGCCCAAGTCACCCAGTGAGCTGTATGACCAAGTGGGAATTTGAACCCAGGTCCTAGTCCAACACTCTAACCACTGCACCACACTGCCTTTGACCTCTGGTCTCCTTCCCTCCACCCCACACGGAGTGCTGCCGGGGGGAGAGGGGCCAGGACTCAGGAACAAGGCAGCACTGCCTTTCGCCCCCCGTGTCCCCCTCAATGGGAATGTGCCAAAAATGGGGGGCTGAGTTGATCCCAACACACAATTCTCTAGTCAGGCGATCTGTGGATGCTCAGAGCAGTTTCCACCTGCTGTTCACTCAGAATGTGACACCCTCTGACTCTTTAACACCAGTGTGTTTACTGTATGGTTACCAGACGTCCCCGTTTCCCAGGGACAGTCCCTGGATTTACAAATCTGTCCCTGGACAAAATCCGTCCCCGGAATGTCCCCGAATTTATATTTCAAGTGTTGTAGATTTATTAGTAGGGAATGAATATTGTGTGATTGGTTCAATGGCGCAAGACACATCATATGGGGACTTCTGGTGAGGCAAAATGGCGGGCGCCATGGCAGCGAGCTGCTCCTGAAGCCAGCCAGAGCCAACTGTGCTACCAGGCTGGCTCCGGGCTGCTGAGACTGCCACTGCTGAGGGGGAACCAGGGACGCCCAGTGCATCAAGTGGGGGAACCACTGACCCCCCATGACCCAAATTGAGCCGGGAGCGAGAGCGCCTGGCCACCCAGCCGACCGCCCAGCGGTGCTCTGGGGCCAGGAAAACCCCAGAGCCAACACAGGGAGAAGAAGGAGAGGAGGAGAAGGAAGAGAGAGAAAGAGGAAGGAGAAAAAAGAGGGGAGCCCCGAATTTGCTGCGCCGCTGCTGCCGACGTTACTGAGGAGGAGAGGTAGGAGAGCACTGGGAGGGCAAGGACATGTGGCCGAGCCCAGGCCCGACCCGAGCCCACTCCATAGCGGCTAGCGCTCCAAGAGAGCAGGCCGGTGCCCAGATTAAGGCTGCGCAACAGAGGAGACCACAGAAGACAAGATATTACTTCTTGATTATTTTTTTTTAAAAAATTCTCTTTTAAAAAAAGTGTCCCTGGATTCTTTGGAAAAAATCTGGTAACCTTAGTTTACTGAGCGACGAGAGAAAAGCACACTGCACATGCTCAGGGGCACTGTGTCCTTGGTGATTACTTTCCATGGGCCCTATCACAACCCAAGGAGCTCAAAGGTTCTAGTGATGGTCTCTCTGGCAAATGCTACTTATGAGCCAGGATGAGTTCTTGCCTTCTCCTGTTGGATTCATCTAGCGGCCCACCAGCCCACCAACCATGGAACCCAAATACTGTCCCTCTGTGCAAAAGCCCTAATTTCACCTGCCGGGTGAGAGGAAAGGCAGGACTGGAAGCAGGTGTGTCAAATCTAGGAGCCACAACAACACAGCTTTGATCTACGGGATAATTTGCACAACACTTTCTAGTATGTGTGCGGGATTGACGGCGCAGCATCCGGATCCTTCTGGTGTTAGGCTCAGAGATGGAGAATTATTGACTGCCTGCTACATGTTAAAACAATATGAAAATGATATGCAGGTGGTACTTAACGCCACATAAAATGCCAAGATCTATAAAACCATGTCTGGTAAATGTTGGAAATGTAAACATATCTAAGGGTCTTTTTTAAATATGTGGTGGATGTGTGAAAAAGCGAAGGGTTTGGGGGAAATGGCACGCAATGAAATGAAGACAATGTTAAAATTGGTTGCTAACAAAAAACGTGAAGCTTTCCTTCTAATGGTAATAGGGACGGGTGTCCCACAAAGAGGATGATTAAGCTATTTATGTACACAACAACAACAGAAAATGGAAAGAAGGAGAAGTTCCGTCCAAGGAAGAATTTGGCTCTAATGGACTATGCAGAAATGTTGAAATTGACAGCAAGGGTAAGATATCAAAATTATGAACTAGAGTGGAGACCCCCTTTGGGTTATCTGAGGGCGTATTATAGCCAGATTAAGTTGTAATTTAAGTAGCGGAAAAGAACCGACAGCAATTGTAAGAGAGGAAATAAGTATGAGATATACCATAAAGATGGTGCGTAATGCAGCAGGAAAAAGGGTGTAAATAGAAACATCATGGAGGTAAGGGTGGAAAGTCAAACCGTTAAGAGAAATATGTATGAAAGTTGAAGTTAATTTGTTAAAATTTCTGAAATTTAATACAAATGTCAATAAAAAAGAGAGAGATGGTGCATTATTTGAACCTGGGTTTCACTGTGGCTTACGCTTACTTTCAGTATAAATGTCCCAGCCTTGGAAGACGTGAGGTAACAGAAAGTCATGGCTAAAAAGGGTCCCACAAGTCCATCTGCCTTCGCTTCCCAAACTTCCTTCTGCCTAGGAACTGCATTGGAGAATAGCACTGGCTTCCTCTGGTTTATGAGGAAATTCGTGGCTTTGTGACAGCAGCACTGGCCAGTCCCCCCTCTCATCTCAGACCTATTTGCATAAGCAGCAACCAAACCACCTCACACTAGGGGCAAACATTTTCCTATTTGGCAAACTGCGAAGCAAAGAGACGAGACTGAATGTGGACATACAAAGGGGAGCAACAACCAGTCAGCAAATCTTTCCCTAGACACATTCCCATCCTTTGGTAGTCATTTGGCTAGCCATAGTTATTATTTAGAAATCAGACCAATCATAACCAAGATGCTTTGAGGCCGACCCGCCAATCAAGAATAAAAAGAGGGTCTCCTGTCTGTCTTCTGCATTAGACACATGTCAACCGCGATCTGTTTATCAAATTTGGTTGCTATAGATCTATTCCTTATCTTTAAATAAAAAAATAAGAATAAACAGCTTTTTTAAAAATCAAAGTGATGTGCTTAAAACAATTAAGAACACACAGATGCAAATCAGCAAAACTAGTATACATAGCTACATTATTTATTTTGGGGGGAAAGTGGTAAATTTTTAGGAATGTTGCTTGATCTGTTAACTCTTTTCACACCCAACAGCTCACAAAATTTTAGAATCACACAAACAGCTGTGTCATGTAGCCCATTCTCACAACGCAGGAATCTTGCCCACTGCCACCCTTGGGTGGGCTCGAACCACCAACCTTCGGGTTAACAGCCAGATGAACTGACCCACTGTACTATTTATACTAGTGAAGGTTCCCTTCTGGAGATGTTTGGGTAAGATACTTTCTCCTGTTCTTGTTGCTTCTTCCTCACCCCTCCCAAAAAGCCCACACTCCCCCAAACCATGTTGCACAGAACCCGCAAAGACTCGGCTGGCACCCCCCAAAGACTCGGATACTCACGGCTGCTGCGCAGACGGTTCCTGGCTGAGCTTGCTGATGTAGTTGGCCGGCACGTAGCCCATTACTGGGTCTCCCGAGAGCCGCCTTGCTAAGACATACCCTCCCTCTTCTTTGAGGACGCAAAGTTTCTCTCCTCTGTTGACACTCAGCTCATCTGCACTCCTGGCTGTGAAGTCGTAGAGCACCCCAAAGAGGGAGAAAGCGGGTTCTTCAGGGTCGGGATCCAGTGTGGGGTGTAGGGATCCGGAGACCGGCTCCCAGAACTCCAAAGGACAGCTGTTGGAAACCCTGTGGGGCAGAAATTTGTTCCAGAAGGTAGTGAGGAAAGCACAGTGTTTCCTGAGGAACTGGTCCATCCCCTTCCTTTTTCTGCAGAATTTTTCAAGGAGGGTTTAGCTTTGCTATTCCAAAGGGCTTCTCAAAGGTGACACAGCCTTCATCGCTGCCCTCTTCTTCATCGGCTGCCTGTATCCAGGGACGCCATGAGCTCCCCTGCTCCCCAAACCGATAAGAAGCAATATGAGATGCCGGCTTGGCACTGGAACATCTGAGTGTGCTTCTAGGCTCTTGGGAACGCCCAAAAGTGAGACCTGAGAATCTGGTGTAACTTGTTCGCTGCAAGCCCAAGTCATGGGTTCAGGCCTGCCAACACATCCGTTGAGGGCAGTTGCAGCTGGAACTCACTTAATTACCGGCTCTGCTCATGCTCTGAGCTGCGCTCAAATTAGCACTCATTTCCACGGTGTTGGGCAGAGTGTGTTTAAATTCACTTCTCTTTGGCGTGGCGCCAGCTGCGTCATTTTCAAAGCAGAATTCGAGGGCAAACTCGAATTCTGCAAATTCTAAGAAGCTTGGCCAGAAGAGAAATAAACAGTATCTTAAGTGTTATCACACATCCCGTCCACTCTAATTTTTGTCAGTGTGATCGTATTATACTACATGCCCTCAACATAGTCTCCAGGTATGCGTACCTGTGCACAAATGGACAGCATCTCAAAAGAACTATGAGCGGGGCCATGGATGAAGTGTGCAGAATATTCTGTTATACAAATTCTAGATGCTTTTATGCTTGCGTGCGTTGGCTCCTGTCACACTGCATCATGGGCTTTGGAGTCCGTCGGAGACTGTAAAGCCCATGATGCAGTGTGAGCGTACACACATTGGAACATATAAGATCTGAGCAATATGCATTCCCGCCCCCTACTGTGTACTTAGGTCACACTTCCAAATGTCATGTGAGCTTTCCATTACGCAGAAGTTACATTGCGTTCAATGGGATTTACTCCCTAATAAGCTGATAGTGCCATCCTACAGATGCCCACTCAGCAGCAATTGTGCCACAGGGGCTTTCTATGAGGAAAGTTGGCCTAAGCCGGGCTTACTCAACCTTGGCTCTCCAGATGTTTTGAGACTACAGTTCCCATCACCCCCGACCACTGGTCCTGCTAGCTAGGGATCATGGGAATTGTAGGCCAAAAACATCTGGAGGGCCGAGGTTGAGGAAGCCTGGCCTAAGCCAACAAAAATGAACCATGTTTCTACTGCCAATGGTCCATTTTTGTTGACTATGGCTTCTAACTACCCCCTGATACCACTCAAAATATCAGGATGGATAAAAGAACTTCTTTTCACAGGGCATAGTGAAATCTATGGAACTCACTGCCACAGGTCATCAACTTGGTTGGCTTTAAAAGAAGACTGGACAAATTCATGGAGAAGAGGGCAAGTGGTCTATGCTCCTGCCACCATGCTCAGAGGTTCCAGGAGGTTCCTATGGTCGAATCCTGCTTGCTTGTTGGTCATTGTGAGAACACGATCCTGGACTAGATGGGCCAAAGGCACAATTCAGTAAGGGTCGTCTTATGTTCCGATGTTCACCTATTAGAGGACCCAATCTCATGGTGGGAGACAGTTTTTGCAGACCTTGCCCATGCCTCTTGTTCGACGTCTGTTTATAATCTGAGGATTGGGTGTGTGCGTAAACCACCGAGCCATCTGAGCGTGCATTTCACAGCTTTGCTCTGTAAAACTATAGCGGATCCTTTTAAGTTACAGGTAGGTAGCCGCGTTGGTCTGCCGTAGTCAAAACAAAATAAAAAAATCCCTTCCAGTAGCACCTTAGAGACCAACTAAGTTTGTCATTGGTATGAGCTTTCGTGTGCATGCGCACTTCTTCCGATAGAACTGAGCATGCACACAAAAGCTCATACCAATAACAAACTTAGTTGGTCTCTAAGGTGCTACTGGAAGGAATTTTTAAAATTTTAGATCCTTTTAAGGAGAAGGCTGCGAGAAATTTGCTTAAAGCACACACAGAGACACCACACAGAGAAATCTATTTTCCTCCACATATAGTTTTATTTCCAATAATGTAGAAATCCAGAATTTTTTGAAAGCTTTTCTTGTCGATCACCTTCCCGCGGTCCAACTTTGGGTTTCTGGCTGAAGGAAACTGGAGGGCGGAATCAGAGAGGCACTGCATTGCTAAGCTAAACAAATTACACCTACGGGTTTCTCGGTTTGAAACCTTGGCATAAGCAAAAAAAACCATGCACGTGTTGCATCTAACAAATAATTATGTGCAGAGTAGTGAGATATCTCCACGGCTTGGGCCACCTCTCTCCTGGGAGGAAGGTGCACCTGGTATTTTGCCTGGCACAATCCCATTCTTCTGGCTCTCTAACAGGAAGTGATTGCATACTAGAAGCAGCAGTATCAGAGATGCAACAGGAAATGGACTGTGGTTCCAAGATCACCCAGTTCCTCTTGACACCGTCCAGCCGCTCAGAAGAAACTAGAATTTGTGGATAGGATCCACCTCCATAGCACCCCCTGCTGGCAGTGTCTCTGGAAATGCCAGAATTTGTGCCCATGTGCAAGAATCGAGGAATACTTAACACAAGGGCTACCGTATTTTTCACTCTATAAGACGCACTTTTTCCCCCTTCAAAAATTAAGGGGAAATGCGTGTGCGTCTTATGGAGCGAATACAGGCTCCTTGGCTTCAGCGATAGCAACCCGTTGCTTTCGCTGAAGCCGCCGGAAGCCCCCGGAGTGCAGCGGGAGTTTGCTTCAGGCAGGGGGCTTCAGGCAGGGGGCTTCAGGCAGCTATCTGCAAGCCTTCGGAGCGCAGCAGCAGTTCCCGCTGCGCTCCGAAGGCTTGCGGATAGCCGCCTGGAGAGCGAGAAGGGTAGGTGCACACCGATCCCTCTTGCTCTCCTGGCTTCGCTTTGCTGGAGAGGCGCTGCACAGTTTTCCCTCTCTGCGCAGCGCCCCTTCAGTGAAGCGGGAGGAGAAATGGAAGGGGCTCCATTTCTCCTGCCGCTTCGCTGAAGGGGCGCTGCGCAGAGAGGGGGAGATTCTTTTTTTCCTGTTCTCCCCCTCTTATGGTCCAGTGCGTCCTATGGTCTGGTGCGTCCTATAGAGCAAAAAATACGGTATTTTTCTTGGAAAAGAGGTGCCGGATCTCACCATGAACTCTCCCTTGTTCCTCTCATAAGTCTCAAATTGTAGGGGAATGAAGACAGTAGGAACACGTTAAGGTAACCGGGAAAGGACAAATCAGTAATAAAGAATCTCAATGCTTTTAGCACTGCTTGCAATCCCTTTTAGCCGAAGAGTCAAAGTCAACCTGAACCCAATAATTACACGGAGCAGCATAAACTAACACAGTGGATGGAGCATAGCACCATTTTTTAAAATAGCACCTCAAAATAGACAGAGCACCACAAGTCCAGGTCAAACCCTGGTTTTGTATTTCCAGGATAAGCTTCAGACTAAACTCGCAATTGCAATAAATACAGAGAAGATGTTGCACTGGTTGGAGCTTCGGCAGCAAAGTGCCACAAGGGGTTAGCGCAAGTTTACCAGATTTTTTTCAGTGAATCCAGGGACACTTTTCAACTTCAATAGGAATGATAGGATTTTGTCAGGGGACTGATGTGTAAATCCGGGGACTGTCCCTGGGAAACGGGGACGTCTGGTAACCTTAGGTTAGCGTGTATTGTAGCTAACCAGAAGGTTGGTGGTTGGAGCACAACCAGGGATGGCTGTGGGCAGGGGCTCTGCATTGCCTCTGGGCCACCTAGCAGGATGCGGATCCTGCCTCTTAGGTAGCTTCCATGACACGATACCACAGTTATGGCTTCTCCCAAGCCATCGCAGAGAGCAGGGGTCAGCAAACTTTTTCAGCAGGGGGCCGGTCCACTGTCCCTCAGACCTTGTGGGGGGCAGGACTATATTTTGAAAAAAGAAATGAACGAATTCCTATGCCCCACAAATAACCCAGAGATGCATTTTAACTAAAAGCACACATTCTACTCATGTAAAAACACGCTGACCGTCTGCAGGCCAGGTTTAGAAGGCGATTGGGCTGGATCCGGCCCCTGGGCCTTAGCTTGCCTACCCAGGATATTTCTGAGATGGTGCCTAGAGAGCCCTAGCTCCCAGGCAGACCTGCAATGCCCAAGATTATTTCTGGTAAACCATGACAGCTTCGTGCTTTAACTCTGTAGCGTCAGCATGGGCTTAGGATGTTGACCCAGGGAATCCCTACGTTTGCGCATTGATTGCAGGTGCTAAGAGGGAAGAAGGGAACTTGCTCATGTTCCTATAGGATGGGGTGGGGTAGGGGGAAATCGGTCCCTGCTTCCATGTGCTTTCGACTCAGGTTTCCTAATCACCACCTGTCTGCAGCAGGCCAGGGCAGGCTGAGGGCTCTTCCAGGCGACCTGTTTATTGAGCATTCATCCTGACTTGTTTGCATAGAGATTAGACCAAGCCTCTGTACACATTATTGGATTAAATGCAGCTGGGTTGCTTCTTTATCTCAATTTGGATCAAAGGTGGTTGGGGGGGTGGAAGTTTAGGGTTGCCATGTGTCCTCTTTTTCCAGGACACATCCTCTTTTTCAGAGGCAAAATTTCTGTCCGGGTAGATTTTTTAAAAATTTGCCAAAATGTCTCTGGCTATACTTTCTGGATGAGACATAGACATAACTGGTGGTTGAAGATTTGCTTTCCTCTTCCCTTCTCCTGCCCCCCTCAGCAATATATCACAGCTTCTATAGCCTAGATATACAGTGGTACCTCGGTTTAAGTACTTAATTTGTTCTGGAGGTCTGTTCTTAACCTGAAACTGTTCTTAACCTGAAGCACCACTTTAGCTAATGGGGCCTCCTGCTGCTGCCGCACCGCTGGAGCACAATTTCTGTTCTCATCCTGAAGCAAAGTTCTTAACCCGAGGTACTATTTCTGGGTTAGCAGAGTCTGTAACCTGAAGCGTATGTAACCTGAAGCGTGTGTAACCTGAGGTACCACTGTAGTAGGGGTATTTAAAATGAGGGTCGTCCTAGAATCCTCTTTTTTTGCTTGCCAAAATATCTCAACCCTAAAGTCAGCAAAATGCAGTATTTCATAAGGAATGGCGGAAGGGGATTGCTGCCAGTGTCATGTGCAGCAGGGTGAACAGGACTGTGTCCACAGCTCAGATGTTGTGTGTTGGCACCTGTCTGTCTGATGTTGGCTATTTAATGCTCTTTCACTCCGGGGAGATGAGACATTGTTGGCTGCTTAATACGCATTTGCTCCAGTTTGCTTGTGGGGAGGTTAGATGGCGTCGACGCAAAGCCAGCGTTATCCCTCGCCTTCTGGTACATAGAATCATAGAACTGTAGAGTTGCAAGGGGCACCTCCAGGCAGGGGTGAGAGAGATTCCTACCCCAAAACTGGAGAGCCACTGCCAATGAGCACAGATTTACAGGGACCAATGGTCTATGGCAGCTTCCTATGTTGTGCCAGAGCTCTCAATCAACTTTGATTACTCAACCTGAACTTGCCAGTTTGTGAATGAAACAGCAACAGTCTGGAAGCGCCCTGAGATTGTTTGGGCAGGTTACCGGGCACCTGAACAGAAACCAGATCTGCATCAAAGAACAGTCTGCGGGGGTGCTTTGCTAATGAGAATCCTGCTCACCACACCATTGGCAATGTGCTTTCCATGCGCCAGCCGACTAAAAGCCTCCCGGAAGTTTGGGGGTGGTGGTGGAAGTGTCTTTTGTCAAAAAGGGCAGAAGCAGGTGTTGGAATGTAGCCCAAGGAGAAGCAAGTTCAGCATCGGCTCAAGTATCCAAGCGGGTTTCAACCCGGTTGGGGCGTTTCTTTCAAAATTTCACCCGTAGCTTTGGAGCGATTGTTGAGAAGAAGGAGCCTAAGGGAGAGTTCAGCCCACCTTTTCCGGGCTATGCTTTTCAACACGGCTGGCTTTGCACCTGGCATGGCAGGGGGCCGTTTCTGACAGACGTGCCCCTTCTTGTTGGATGCCGCGGCCTGCTGTCAAAAGCTCTTCTCGGTTCATCAGTTGCTCAGCGATTCGGATTTCTTCCCCTGCCAACAGCATGTGTGCTCAGCAAACGTTGGCTTTGCGCGGGCCCCAGGTGGGTCTTTGAAGACTGCTCTTTGTGACTGCACCTCTGCGAAAGATCGAATTGGGCAGGATGGCTTGCAAAAATATGGGAAGGAGAGCTTCCCCGGGGTGACGGGATTTATTCTAAAGCAGCGTTCACCATTCTTAGCCAAGTGCTTTAAAGAGAGGAAGCGATGCCCTAGGAGATTCCAGGAGGAAACTGCTCTGGACAGCGTAGAAGCCAAGAATAAGTCATTCCTTGATGAGGCAAGGGGAAGTATGGAGATCTGGGGAGTCTGTGGTTTATCAGTGCAGTGGGCGAGGGGTTCAGAGAAGTGCAGTAGTTCGGAGAGGCATGACCAGATTTCGACAAACCCTTGGTCGTAATGATGCTGACACTGAGGGTCTCAATTGAAGGAAAATGGGCTTTTCTTGGGGGGGGACAGCTAGTGCATCTTGATGACAGTTCGTGAAGCAGCCTGAGGAGGACAAAACAGGGCAGAGGTGGATTAAAACTGAAGGCAGGGAGTTTTTTCAAGGTGGCACATTAAGTCCTGGTTGTGGAGCAATGGGCTGGGTCCTTGCAGGAAGGGGAAACCTACATTTGTGCAGGTTCCCGCTCTGCTGAAGCTGACAGCCAGAACCTTTTGCCCTGGGGAGACCCACAGGACACCTAAATATGATGCTGCAGTTAATTTGGGTGAGCTCCAAAATATTAGTAAAGGTAAAGGGACCCCTGACCATTAGGTCCAGTCATGACCGACTCTGGGGTTGCGGCGCTCATCTCGCTTTACTGGCCAAGGGAGCCGGCGTACAGCTTCCGGGTCATGTGGCCAGCATGACTAAGCTGCTTCTGGCAAACCAGAGCAGCACATGGAAACACCATTTACCTGCCCGCTGGAGTGGTACCTATTTATCTACTTGCACTTTGATGTGCTTTCGAACTGCTAGGTTGGCAGGAGCAGGGACTGAGCAACGGGAGCTGACCCCATCACAGGGATTCGAACCGCTGACCTTCTGATCGGCAAGTCCTAGGCTCTGTGGTTTAACCCACAGCGCCACCCGTGTCCCTCCAAAATATTAAATCATGTTAATTAAACGTAATTGTATTTCAAGAAAAGCAGGGGTACATCTCACTGATCAACCACGAAGAATTCTGCCTGGAGACTTTTGCTTGCATCCCTGGAAATATTTTTTTATTCTCCCCACACTCCCCATTTAAGAAAAGCTGAAAATTCAGGGGAAGGTGGCTGAGTCCGAGAAGCGTCCTACTGCACCAGACCGAATAGCTCAGTCAGTAGAGCATAAGGCTCTTAATCTCAAGGTTGCGGGTTCGAGCCCCAAGTTGGGCAAAAGATTCCTGCATTGCTGGGGGTTGGACTAGATGACCCTCGTGGTCCCTTCTTACTCTACAGTTCTAGGGTTCTATGAAATGCCTGTCTAGGCGATCATTCCTTCTCCAGTGGCCAGCCAGGTGCCTGGCAAGGCAGAAAGGGGTGACAAACACACAAGAACACAGGTTTGCTACCACAGAAGGTGCTCTTGAAACTCCAGCTGCCTTCAGCAACTGCCCCATAACACAAACACAACACACACACACACACACTTTCAGCATGGATTTTCACCGTGCAGAGTGGGTCATCTTTTCCTCAAGGCAGCTCCACTCTTCTGCTGCCAGCCATATCCGGCTGTGGTGCTTCTTTGATGCTGTCTCAGTTGACTTTCCAAGCCGTTAACCTGACAGCGGAGGAAACAAGAGGCCTCATTAACGGATCAGCAACTGCATTCAAAGATGGGGGTGCAATCTGTGGCCCTCCAGAAATTCTTGGTCTACGTTTGGGACCAGCTTGGCTGCAGGAGTTGCTGGAAGGAGGCAGCATAAAAAGGCACCATCCAACTGCCTTAGGGATTTGTGTAGGGTTTACTCCTCAGCCTTTTCTCCACCCAAAGATCTCCCACCAGGCAGCGGAGGTTTAGGACCAGAATTTGCCTTCTCCTACTGTTATGTACTGAGTTGAATAGGATCCAAAAGGCAGCAGTCTGATTGGTCCTAGAACAATAGGATTCAGAATGCAGCAGTCTGATTGGTCCTAGAACAATAGGGTCCAGAATGCAGCAGTCTGATTGGTCCACAGGAGCCACCCAATCCAGCTCCAGGTGGAAGCGAATCCGCAACCTGATTGGCCTACAGGTGAATCCCGGAATTAGCCAATCGCATGGGGCCCATTGTGTAAATAATGTATATAAAGCAGACATTCTGTAGGCACTTCCATTCCTCCTCACCACTATGAGCTGAATAAAGAGCATGAAATCCACTCTCGACTCAGAGTATATTTCACCTACCTAGATCGACTACCTTCCCAGGTTGATGATTCCCATCTGCCCCTCACTTCCCTCTGCAGCACAGGCAGAAACCCACTTCTTGACCGTTGGACCCACTCTCGATCTTGTCCACTCAATCCACTGGAGCCCGTCTTCGCATGCAGGGGAAGTTTCTAACTCACTGAGGGTTTGAGACCCATTGGCTACCTTCACTTGGTTTAGCCGGCCAGTCAAAGCCGTTTCCGTGATGTGGACGCCGTTGCATGCTGACAGCTTCCAGGAGCCACATGGGAGAGCTGAGTGCAGGGTGAGGACCAAAGGTGGACAAACTGCCCCAGAAAGAGCATGGCATGCCCACACCAGAGGTACTGAAATATACTCGGAGTCGAGAGTGGATTTCATGCTCTTTATTCAGCTCATAGTGGCGAGGAGGAATGGAAGTTCCCCCAGAATGTCTGCTTTATATACATTATTCACACAATGGGCCCCACGTGATTGGCTAATTCTGGGATTCTCCTTTAGGCCAATCAGGTTGCGGATTCACTTCCACCTGGAGCTGGATTGGGTGGCTCCTGTGGACCAATCAGACTGCTGCATTCTGGACCCTATTGTTCTAGGACCAATCAGACTGCTGCATTCTGGACCCTATTGTTCTAGGACCAGTCAGACTACTGCCTTTTGGATCCTATTCAACTCAGTACATAACAGGTACCACCCCTTCCCTAACACCCCATACCTTCGAAGAAAAGAATTCACTTTAAATGTTTGGTGGATACACAGCCAAAGTCTACCTTTCTCTGAAGAGAGGAGATGGTTTTTTCCAGTTCGTTTACTAATGCCTCGAGGTCCTCCTCTGAGGGTGGGGTCTGAGAAGGTTCCTCCGGCCTGCAAGGAAAGGTAGAAAAAAGAGGCGTGGCTTCATTTGAGGGGCGTGTCCAGGTGACTGCTCTCTCCTGCTATGAGCAAGGCAAAGGGATGCTGAGGTTGGGTAGGATGTGCAACCGGCCTTCTTCAAATTTTGAACCTCCACCGGAGGATAATCCTGTCTTCTCTTTCCTTGCCCTGTCCCCCAACCTGCTGCCCATTGTCCCAGGAAGCACGATAAGGTGTTGGTTGGGTCCAATATACAAGGTCCAAAAGTTCAAAACCTTGAACACCTGCCTGCTTTGAAAATGCTTTCCAAGCAATCTGGCACAGAATTATCAGAGCGGGTGCAGCTTTGGGCATTTTAGGCAGCAACAAGAAAAAGGGATTTGGGGCACAATATTCAGATTTCAGATTGGGAAAGGTTATGGAAAACGGATTTGAAATTCGTGGCATGTTGTACGCTGAAAGAAAAGTTGTACTGCTGGTATTTAACTCCTAGTAAACTAGCAAAATAAAAAAGGGACACGGGTGGCGCTGTGGTCTAAACCACTGAGCTTAGGACTTGCTGATCAGAAGGTCGGCGTTTCGAATCCCTGCGACGGGGTGAGCTCCCGTTGCTCGGTCCCTGCTCCTGCCAACCTAGCAGTTCAAGAGCACATCAAAGTGCAAGTAGATAAATAGGTACCGCTCCGGCGGGAAGGTAAACAGCGTTTCTGTGCGCTGCTCTGGTTCGCCAGAAGCGGCTTGGTCATGCTGGCCACATGACCCAGAAGCTGTACGCCGGCTCCCTCGGCCAGTAAAGCGAGATGAGCGCCGCAACCCCAGAGTCGTCCACAACTGGACCTAATGGTTAGGGGTCCCTTTACCTTTAACTTAAACTAGCAAAAATATATAAAACAAGTACAAATACCTGCTGGAAATGTAAAGGAAAAGAAAGACTTTCTGGGAAATTATATATAATGAATTGAAAAAAATGTTTAAAATAACTTTTGTAAAAAACAACTAGAAGCCTTTCTATTGGAAATTATAGGTATTGACTTTCCAAAGGAACAGAAAATACTCTTTATGTATGCAACAATAGCAGCACGGATGCTATTAGACCAGAGATGGAAAGAAGAAAGAGTCCCCTACCAGAGAGGAATGGCAAACTAAGCTGTTAGACTACGCTGAAATGGCAAAACTGCCCGGAAAACTCAGAGACCAGGAAGACAAGAAATTGGACAAGAATGAATGGGGAAAGTTTATAATTTATTTAGGAGACCACTGTAAGCAGATGAAAACATTAGCAGGATTTTAATCTCACTTGTAATGTAACAAATACTATGGACAATATGGACAGACATAAAATATAGATTACAAAATAATATGCAGTTGAAAATGTTGACAACAGGACTTATGGAGAGAATTGGGGGGGGGGAGTGCTGAGATTCAGAGTAATATCTCTACATGGATGTGTATTTGGTATGGCTATAAATTCATATTTCTAAAATCTGTGGGATGTGAAACACAAGAGCAGTCAAGTACAACATTCCTAGAGTGAACATGTTTACACATGGGGAGGAATGTTTGTCCAGCCAGCAGGTAAACTTCCTGTTTCCTTCTGGGCTGGGACAGACTTTCTCTGCATGTGACTAGAGGTGGGCGTGGCCTCACCTGTGCAGGTAAGGACAAAAGCACAGGGCAGTGCTTTCTCTCTCTGTGACTACTTTCATTGAAGAAGCAACATCTGCTTAGCGAAAGATGCTCTCTTGGCTTCCAGCCAAGAGAGGACAAAGGAACTGTCTCCTTATAAGATAGTTTCCAGGTGTATGTTACTTTTCTAAGCTAAATCTGCCTTCTAGGATCCGATTGTGAACAGAATGTGAGTGAGTAAACTCTTTTTATACTTTTATAGAAGACTGTGTCATGTCTTATCTTTTATGAGGGAATAAGGGGGAAACAGGGATGCGGGTGGCACTGTGGGTTAAACCACAGAGCCTAGGACTTGCCAATTAGAAGGTCAGCGGTTCGAATCCCCGCAACGGGCTGAGCTCCCGTTGCTCGGTCCCTGCTCCTGCCAACGTAGCAGTTCGAAAGCACGTCAAAGTGCAAGTAGATAAATAGGTACCGCTCCGGCGGGAAGGTAAACGGCGTTTCCGTGCACTGCTCTGGTTCGCCAGAAGCGGCTTAGTCATGCTGACCACATGACCCGGAAGCTGTACGCCGGCTCCCTCGGCCAATAAAGCGAGATGAGCACCGCAACCCCAGAGTCGGCCATGACTGGACCTAATGGTCAGGGGTCCCTTTACATTTAAGGGGGAAATACCAGAACAGTTATTATAGAGGCTTTAGCGAGCCTGAGCAAACGCATCCGCTGAGTTTAAAAAGGGGAATGTTACTCTGCTAATCCTCTCCTGCATCCCCAAACATTCCCACAAAATCAAATAAAAATGATTTGTGGAGAAAAAGTGACCACTCTGCAGCTCACCTTAGATCCCCAGGCTTGGCCTTGGAAGGGTTTTCTTCTGGGTAGCTGAAGCCAGAAGATCTTTTACTTCGGAACTGTTGGGAGAGAGCCCTAAACTGGCCCCGGGTCCTGCAGTCTGGGGGGAAGAGGAAGGTGTGAGTTTGAGGCAGCAGGGTTTGAAAAGCTCAGAAACACTGGAAGAATGCTCATATAACTCTGATTCCAAAACAAGACAGCCTGAGCAGCTAAAAAATTATTATTGACCCATATCTCTGTTGAATGATGATTATAAACTCTTTTGCAAATGTATCAGCAAATAGGTTGAAATTGGTATTAAAAGAGGCAATTCATTATGACCAGGCTGTATTTTTTGCCAGAAAAAACCCTCATGGACTATGCAGAAATGGCGAACTTACTGGAAGAAAAGGAAATCAAGAAATCAAACTTTTTATAAAAGAATGGGAATGGTTTATCGAATATTTACAGATAAATTGTAAACAGATAAAAACACTAGCAGGATTATTGTAATAACCTGCAGTTTCGCAAGGGTATATATGCACAACAGATAATTAAAGGAGCAAGTGAAAGGAATTTGGATATGCAGAAGATAATTTAAAAAATAAATAAATTAAGGAACCGCAGAAAGAGGGGGAAGGAAGTCAAATTTTGAAATGTTAAATTGATTGTAAAATTAATCACATGTACAAACTTGGAAAGTATAAATAAAAAATAAAGAAAACTAAAAAACTGAAAAGCTCAGAAACACATGCCCACCCCCAAAATATTTAACATATTAGTGTTCCATGTTTAGCGGCTTCTGGCAGAGGGAGGTGGAGGGTGACGTTTTCAGGCTTCATTTCATCTTGAAAAGGAAGCATTATTATTATTATTATTATTATTATTATTATTATTATTATTATTATTATATTTGTATACCACCATCTGTAGACCTCAGGGTGGTTCACAGCATAAAATGCAAGATAACACAAAATACATAATAAAAACAAGAACAAAACACACCAATAACCTCGCTCACCCCACCTCCTCCCACAAACACACTTAAAAGGATCTAGGATGCAGGCCAAAGGCCGGGTTGAAGAGGACTGTTTTCACCTGGCGCCTGAGGAGAGCATTCCACAAATGGGAGCCACTACAGAAAAGGCCCTGTTTTTGTGTTGCCACCCTGCTGACCTCTTTTGGAGGAGCCACACAAAGAAGGGCCTTAGATGATGATCGCAGGGTCTGGGCTGGCTCCTATGGGGAGACACACCTTTCTAATAATTTGCTTACAAACATCCAGGTTGCACAGGTATGGCGGATGTGTATGTTTGTGTGTACAGAAAGAAGCCTTTAGGCAGGTGGCGCTTGCCACAACTAGGAACGCGAGGAGAAATTTGATTCATTTCACGTTTGGAAGCAAATCTCTCCAATTTCAACTTTTCAAAACAGTAGGCATTTTACCATTAGAAATTAAAAAAGACATAAGACCACTGTTCAATACCACAGCAGCAAGAATTCTTGTGGCAAGGAAGTGGAAAAACAAAACAATACTGACAATCACAGATTGGCAGATACTCATGCTAGAATATTTACAACTAGCAAAACTGACGGGAAGAGTTAGTGGAGTATTGAACCAGAAAATATTTGGAGAATGGAGAATATTTATGGATTATATAAGATCATATTGTACTAACCACACCATATTAGCAGAACTTGAGTGAACTTTATACTTATAAACACAACAAATTTGTTTGTGGAGTAGATGGGAACAATATTAAAGAATATAAAACTGTGCGGAATAAACGACGACAGTATAAACAGTACAATGAGAATGATTGGAAGACTTGTTTTGTCAGAAGTCAGGAAGATTAAGTTTTTTTATGCACATAAATCTGCTTTTTCTTCTTCCTTCTTTCTGTATTTTCTTATTTTTTCTTAATTGCTTTTTCTTTAATTTTCTTTTTGCAGCATGAGATTGTAAATTCTTTGTATATGTGTGTAATTTAAATTAATAAAGATTATTAAAAAAGCAACACAAAACACAAAACCCCCCACACAATTCCCCCTCCCGTCCTCATCATGTTACCTTCGCAGCAGTCCTGCCAGAGGCGCAGATCCACTTCCGGGATCTCATCGCAGCTGACCATGCCCTGTGGGTAGGCTGCCACCTGGAAAACATCCTTCTGCAGCTGCCTGATGTGGTCGCTGTTGTCGCAGATGATGCGGGCGAGAGACACCTGCCTTATCTGCGTGAGCTGGGCAGGGCTGAGCACACCTGGGTTCTCGTACCAAAACCTGATGGGGGAAATTGCAGGCAAGAGCATCAGCGATGGACCTGTAAACAGCAAGCAAGGGATGCGAGGACAAGGTGGAGAGCCTTTGGTCTTCAGGAAGAAGAAGAGTTTGGATTTGATATCCTGCTTTATCACTACCCTAAGGAGTCTCAAAGCGGCTAACAATCTCCTTTCCCTTCCTCCCCCACAACAAACACTCTGTGAAGTGAGTGAGGCTTCAAAGAAGTGTGACTTCTTTGTGGAAGTCGTTAAAATTGCAGTTGTTGTATAAAGGATTGTTATTTTGACTGGAGTGTAATTGGAATTAATAAGATTTTGGAACGCAGAAATAAAGTAAATCATCAAACCATCAATACTAGCACGCAGGGTGCCACCTAAATTGCATAATTTGGCATCTGAACGATTGGTATTAATGATTGTATTATAATTTGGCATTGTTATAATGAGGCTATTATTGGATTATTGTAGTTGAAAACTAATAATTATTAGTTGAAAACTAATAATTATTATCAGAAGATTCTTAATCTCCGGTGTACAGGCTGGTAAATGTGAAATGTTTATGCATGGAGGTTTATTGCAGCATAAGCACAGCAGCAAGTGTTTATATAAGTGAATAAGATATCACTATAGACAAACATGTCTATAGACAAACAAATACCTTACACTAGGGCTGCCATACGTCCAGGATTTCCTGGACATATCCAGGATTTGTCTGTCGGAAATAGCGTCTGGGGCAGAATATTCGAAAATCAGTAAAAATGTCATGGAAAACCCATGTGGGAAGTGATGATTTTTTCGTGAATTTCCTTAAAAATAGGTCAAAAACTTCATAAACCTTGACGTCTGCTGGGAGGGCGTTCCACAGGGGAGGTGCCACTAACGAGAAGGCCCTCTGCCTGGTCCCTGTAACCTCACTTCTCGCAGGGAGGGAACCGGCAAAAGGCCCTCAGCACTGGACCTCAGTGTCCGGGCTAAATGATGGGGGTGGAGACGCTCCTTCAGGTATACTGGACCGAGGCCGTTTAGGGCTTTAAAGGTCAGCAGCAACACTTTGAATTGTGCTCGGAAACATACTGGGAGCCAATGCAGATCTCTCAGGACCGGTGTTATGTGGTCTTGGTGGCCACTCCCAGTCACCAGTCTAGCTGCCACATTCTGGATTAATTGCAGTTTCCGGGTCACCTTCAAAGGTAGCCCCACATAGAGCGTGTTGCAGTAGTCAAAGCAGGAGATAACCAGAGCATGCACCACTCTGGAGAGACACTCTGAGGGCAGGTAGGGTCCCAGCCTGCGTACCAGATGGAGCTGGTAGATAGCTGCCCTGGACACAGAATTAACCTGCACCTCCATGAACAGCTGTGAGTCCAGAATGATTCCTAGGCTGCGCACCTGGTCCTTGGAGTCATAGAGTTGGAAGGGACCCGGAGGACCATCTCGTCCAACCCCCCATAACGCAGGAATATGCAGCTGCCCCATATGGGGAATTGAACCTACAACCTTGGCATTGTCAGCACCTTGCTCAAACCAACCGAGCTATCCAGTTGATTTGTGCTGGTGGACCGGTTGCCACTCCCATCTTGAGCCCTGGTGACTGAGGGCTGTGACTGTGTGCTGCTCTCCGCTGGCAGGGAACAGCTGTTGTAGGAGTAGATCACGTCTGCAACCTCACCCAACCCCAAAAGGCAAGGCCCCAAGGATCCAACGGGGAGACGTCTAAACCCTGAGGGTTCGCCAAATCAAAAGAACAAATCAAAAGATCTCTCCCTCATAGGACGACGCAGTCCTACTCTCCTTTTCCTGCGTTGGCTTGAGGAAGCTTTTGAGATCACTTGCTGACTATTGTCAAGCGGAACAACTATCAATAAATTACAGCAAATCTAAAATTATGGTGTTTTCAAAAAAAAGAAGGAAACACAAATGGAGAATTAATGGTCAACCTATTGACCAGGTAGCATCTTTCAAATATCTGGGAATAACTTTTCAGGAAAGGGTCTCGTGGCACCAACAGATGAAAAACGCCATTGCCAACGCAGGAAGGGCCAATAAAGCCCTTACAATATTTTTTCACGGGAAAGGGGGTAAATACGTTCCGGCGGCCTCCCAGGTTTTTGCTGCAAAAATACTCCCACAACTCACTTATAGATCCCAGGTTTGCAGTTTTAAAAATTTTGCGCCTATGGAGGCATTTCAAACAAAATTCTATCGGTGTTTATTGGGGATCCCCCCCTGTGTATCTAATATAGCTGTCCGCTTAGAAGTTGGACAACCACCCGTCAACGCGCGGTTGTGGACTCTAAAGATACACTACTGGTTAAAACTTATTTTTTCCCCGGCTGGTTTGGCTCCTTTAACACTCTTAGACACCTTTCATTCTACCTGGAAAGCTTCCCTGTTTGAAAAGATAAGAAGCTTGGGCTTCTCCCCGCAGATCTTGATAGCGGCAGGATATGAGAGAGCCAGAAGTCAAGTGCTTCAACGCATTAGGGACATAGAGCTGCAATGTCATATGGGCAAAATGGATAAATATGCCACAATTAGAGACTTTGGGAGAGGGTTCTCATCCGCAAATTATCTGGCTGATTTACAAATACCTAAGTACAGACACTCCTTTACCCTGGCCAGATTTAACGTTCTGCCCTCTGCCCTGCTGCTAGGCAGATATGAGGGCAAACCATATGAGTCACGTGTTTGCCCATGTGGCTCATCGGAAGTGGAAACAAGTCTGCATGTATTGCTGCACTGTAGTTACTACGAGGATCTACGCCTGACCCTTATTGCCCCAGTTCTACAAAAGCTTAAAAATGAACCAGAACTCCAATGAATGAGAGCCTTGGTAGAAGATAAGGTTCCTAAAATTACGATCAATGTTGCCAAATTCTGTGTAGCCGCTATTAGGCGCAGGAAACAAGAGCTTTCCAATGCCAATATGCAGGCGAAGGCAAATACTTAATTTTATTTATGCTGTCAAATTTTAAATTGCTGTTATGGCCTAATCTGTATTGAAATTGTCCTTTGTTTTTTCCGGTGTTATGCTTTGCTGACTAGCTGTACGAGTTAATCTGGTCTGTGACCGTTTAATAAAATTTGATTTGATTGATCTCTCCCTCATTACAGTCGATCAGGTATATGAAGACGAGCAGCAAAGTCAGTCCTCAGGGAATGTGCAGGCGACCTTGGAACGGACAGCTCACGGAAGAACCCCGACCAGACCTAAGAGGAGGCGTGTAGTGGTGATAGGGGATTCCCTACTGAGGGGAACAGAAGCAGTGATCTGTGGGCCTGACAAGATGTCTCGGGAAGTGTGCTGTCTCCCCGGGGCTAAGATCCAAGATGTAACTGAACGACTGCAAGGAATCATAAAACCCACTGACAAATACCCCTTCCTCTTGGTTCATGTGGGAACCAATGACACTGCAAGCAATAGCCTCCAGAAGATCAAAAGAGACTACGAGGCTCTGGGCAGGAAATTGAAGCAATTAAATGCACAAATTGTCATCTCATCTGTCCTCCCAGTTGAACGACGTGGCCCAGGGAGAGAGGGAAAAATAGTGGAAGTGAACAACTGGCTTCGCAAATGGTGTAAACAGGAACGGTTTGGATTCTTAGATCACGGACTGCAGTTTCTTAAAGATGGACTTCTGGCAAGCGATGGGCTGCACCTCACAACGGTTGGGAGGAATGTTTTTGCCAAAAATCTCAGAAACCTCATCAGGAGGGCTTTAAACTGACTAATGTGGGGGAGGGAGACAGTGCTCCTGAAGGTAGGAGTCTATCAATTGATGAAGATGATCATCCAAATGTCATAGACCAAATGGAGCAAACAGCACGCAGACCTAGTGGTGGGAGGAAAAAATCCTTAAATAAGAGACACGGGGGAATGATTAATGGACTTCAATGTCTGTACACTAATGCGCAAAGCATGGGAAATAAACAAGATGAGCTTGAGCTCTTGGTACAGCAAACTAAATATGACATAATAGGCATCACTGAAACCTGGTGGGATAAGTCCCACGACTGGAATGTAATAATGGAGGGATACAATCTATTTCAGAGAAACAGACCAGACAAGAAAGGAGGAGGAGTGGCGTTATATGTCAGGGATGTGTATACCTGTGAAGAGATCCAAGATTTAGAACCTCAAAGCCAAAGTGAGAGCATTTGGGTCAAAATTAAGGGAGAGAAAAATAACAGTGACCTCATTGTGGGAGTTTACTATAGATCCCCAAGCCAAACGGAGGACATAGATGATGCCTTTCTGGAACAGATGGCCAAGCATGCAAAAGGAAGGGAGATAGTAGTAATGGGGGACTTCAATTACCCGGATATTTGTTGGATGTCAAACTCAGCCAAGAGCATAAGGTCAAACAGATTCCTCACTGGCCTTGCAGACAACTTCATTGTCCAGAAAGTGGGAGAAGCAACAAGAGGAACAGCCATTTTAGATCTGGTCCTAACCAATGTTGATCACCTGGTTAGTGGGGTAGAAGTGGAAGGACCATTAGGCGTGAGTGATCACGCTCTTCTGAAGTTTACTATACAGTGGAAAGGAGCAGCCAAGCATACTAGGACTCAATTTCTTGACTTTAAGAAAGCCGACTTCATAAAACTTAGGGAAGTGCTGGGTGAGATCCCATGGACAGTAATACTAAAAGGAAAGGGAGTTCATAATGGCTGGGAGTTTGTTAAGAGGGAGATAGTAAAAGCACAACTTCAGGCAATACCAATGAGACGGAAACATGGAAGGTGCCTAAAGAAGCCAGGGTGGCTATCTAAAGAACTTTTAAGTGAGTTAAGATTAAAAAAGGATGTGTACAAAAAATGGAAAAGGGGGGAAACCACCAAAGAGGAATTCAAACAAATACCCAGCATGTGTACACACAAAGTCAGAAAAGCTAAAGCACAGAATGAACTCAGGCTTGCTAGAGAGGTTAAAAGCAACAAAAAAGGCTTTTATGGGTATGTTCGTAGCAAAAGGAAGAACAAAGAAACAGTGGGGTCACTCAGAGGAGAAGATGGTGAAATGCAAACAGGGGACACAGAAAGGGCTGAACTCCTCAATGCCTTCTTTGCCTCAGTCTTCTCCGATAAAGAAAACAATGCCCGACCTGAAGAATTTGGAGCAAATGATTCAGCAGAGGAAACACAGCCCAGAATAACTAAGGAGATAGTACAAGAATACTTGGCTAGTTTAGATGTATTCAAGTCTCCAGGGCCAGATGAACTGCATCCAAGAGTATTAAAAGAACTGGCAGATGTGATCTCAGAACCACTGGCAGTCATCTTTGAGAATTCCTGGAGAACAGGTGAAGTCCCGGCAGACTGGAGGAGGGCAAATGTTGTCCCTATTTTCAAAAAGGGGAAAAGAGAGGACCCAAATAATTACCGCCCAGTCAGTCTGACATCAATACCAGGGAAGATTCTGGAGCAGATCATTAAGCAAACAGTCTGTGAGCACCTGGAAAGGAATGCTGTGATCACCAACAGTCAGCATGGATTTCTGAAAAATAAGTCATGTCAGACTAACCTGATCTCGTTTTTTGACAGAATTACAAGCCTGGTAGATGAAGGGAATGCAGTAGATGTAGCCTACCTTGATTTCAGCAAGGCATTTGACAAGGTGCCCCATGATATTCTTGTAAAGAAGCTGGTAAAATGCGGTCTTGACTATGCTACCACTCAGTGGATTTGTAACTGGCTGACTGACCGAACCCAAAGGGTGCTCATCAATGGTTCCTCTTCATCCTGGAGAAGAGTGACTAGTGGGGTGCCACAGGGTTCTGTCTTGGGCCCGGTCTTATTCAACATCTTTATCAACGACTTGGATGATGGACTCAAGGGCATCCTGATCAAATTTGCAGATGACACCAAACTGGGAGGGGTGGCTAACCCCCCAGAGGACAGGATCACACTTCAAAGCGACCTTGACAGATTAGAGAACTAGGCCAAAACAAACAAGATGAATTTTAACAGGGAGAAATGTAAAGTATTGCACTTGGGCAAAAAAAATGAGAGGCACAAATACAAGATGGGTGACACCTGGCTTGAGAGCAGTACATGTGAAAAGGATCTAGGATCTAGGAGTCTTGGTTGACCACAAACTTGACATGAGCCAACAGTGTGACACGGCAGCTAAAAAAACCAATGCAATTCTGGGCTGCATTAATAGGAGTATAGCATCTAGATCAAGGGAAGTAATAGTGCCACTGTATTCTGCTCTGGTCAGACCTCACCTGGAGTACTGTGTCCAGTTCTGGGCACCACAGTTCAAGAAGGACACTGACAAACTGGAACGTGTCCAGAGGAGGGCAACCAAAATGGTCAAAGGCCTGGAAACGATGCCTTATGAGGAACGGCTAAGGGAGCTGGGCATGTTTAGCCTGGAGAAGAGGAGGTTAAGGGGTGATATGATAGCCATGTTCAAATATATAAAAGGATGTCACATAGAGGAGGGAGAAAGGTTGTTTTCTGCTGCTCCAGAGAAGCGGACACGGAGCAATGGATCCAAACTGCAGGAAAGAAGATTCCACCTAAACATTAGGAAGAACTTCCTGACCATAAGAGCTGTTCGACAGTGAAATTTGCTGCCAAGGAGTGTGGTGGAGTCTCCTTCTTTGGAGGTCTTTAAGCAGAGGCTTGACAACCATATGTCAGGAGTGCTCTGATGGTGTTTCCTGCTTGGCAGGGGGTTGGACTCGATGGCCCTTGTGGTCTCTTCCAACTCTATGATTCTATGATTCTAACTCCCTCAGATGGAATAGCAAATGGACTTGACTTGGCTTACCTGTCTCCATCTCGGAGTCTTCGAAACTGAGTTGCTAATAAGCACATGAGTGTCGGCCCCACTCTCGTACCCGGGACAAGGTCCTCCACCATCAGAGCAGGAAACAAGTCGATGTTCTTTGTAATTCCATATAAACTGCAGAGGGAGAGGGGAAAGACATCCGCTGGAGGAGCAAAAGTTTGCCTGGTGTGTGTGAATGTTGTGGCCCTGCAGATTTTGCTGAACTCCCATCAGCTGGGACGCGGGTGGCGCTGTGGGTTAAACCACAGAGCCTAGGACTTGCCGATCAGAAGGTCGGCGGTTCGATTCCCCGCGACAGGGTGAGCTCCCGTTGCTCGGTCCCTGCTCCTGCCAACCTAGCAGTTTGAAAGCACGTCAAAGTGCAAGTAGATAAATAGGTACCACTCTGGCAGGAAGGTAAACGGCGTTTCTGTGTGCTGCTCTGGTTCGCCAGAAGCAGCTTAGTCATGCTGGCCACATGACCCGGAAGCTGTACACCGGCTCCCTCGGCCAATAAAGCGAGATGAGCACCACAACCCCAGAGTCAGTCACGACTGGACCTAATGGTTAGGGGTCCCTTTACCCTTTACCTAACTCCCATCAGCCCCCAACTACTACGGCCCATGTCTGGAATGATGGGAGATGTAGTTCAATAGCATTTGGAGGTCCACAGTTTCTTCCCCATACTGACCTAGGAGGGTATCTGCAGTATGGCTTAAAAAGACCTGAGGGGAGATCGTAACTTTGTGGAGGGTGCCGGGTGCCTCTAGTGGAGAATCTGAAGTACCCACACCAAACTACAGTTCCCAGGATTCTTTGGGGGAAGCCATGACAGGTCAGGGGCAACAGAGGCATTACAGACATGGCGGATCTGTGTTCAGATCTTTCAGCTTTATTGTTGTGGCTGCTGCTGCTGCTTTGAAGCCAGTGTGAGGGGACCCATGTTTGATCAGAGGGGCAATGCCAGGGTAGGAGGTATTCAGCCCTCTCCCATGTTGTTTCTCTAATGCAAATTGGGAACAACTGTGGCTCAGTGATAGGGTATCTGTTTTGCATGCATAGGGTCCCAGAAGCACAGTCTGAAACTCTGGAGTGTCCATACAGGTACTTGTATTTTGCTCACTTTGTGGAAATGGTGTGTTGGGGGGATTTAATAGTCCCCCACACTGCCCAGATGCTCTGATAAAAATAGTCTCCCTCCTAGAAAAAAAAAAGGTTTTAAAAAGTTAGGATATCTAATCACCAGTCTCTCCTGTCACATCTGATTTGACTCTTAAAAAGGTAAAGGGACCCCTGACAGTTAAGTCCAGTTGTGAACGACTCTGGGGTTGCAGCACTCATCTCGCTTTACTGGCCGAGGGAGCCGACGTTTGTCCGCAGACAGTTTTTCCGGGTCATGTGGCCAGCAGGACTAAGCCGCTTCTGGCGAACCAGAGCAGCGCACGGAAACGCCATTTGCCTTCCTGCCGGAGCGGTACCTATTTATCTACTTGCACTTTAACGTGCTTTCGAACTGCTAGGTTGGCAGGAGCTGGGAGCTCACCCCGTCGTGGAATTTGAACCGCCGACCTTCTCATCGACAAGCCCTAGGCTCAGTAGTTTAGACCACAGCGCCACCCGCGTCCCTTGATTTGACTCTTAAAGCAGCATAAAACTAGGATAGGTTTGCAGTGCAGATATACCTTGGGCAATCTTCAAGATACTTGCAGTGACTGAGTCAATTCTTGCTATGGACTGCAGCCTGACATGGAACGGAGGCATGTAAACACTACAATCCCTTTGTGTGTTCACTTTTGTTGCTAAAGGCAATATAATTTGTGAGCCTCAAGAGGTTAGAGGACTTTGACTCCCATCAGCCTCTCCTAGTGGGGCCTATGATCAGGGAAGATGTGAGTTGCTGCCCAGCAAGATTTGGAGCCACAGCTTCTCTGCGCCTGACCTAGAGCAACAGAAGTAAATGGTCTCATGTGCTGGGGTCGGGGGGAGAAGCAGGAAGGCTGCAGTTTGGTTGTTGCACAAAGGAGATACCTAAAGGAGGGTTGGTTACAATCGTCGCTGACCTCTCTGGTGCCCTTTGGCCGAGGTGTCCTACCTCCTGAGCTTCTCCCTGATTTCGAGGTTCCTAATCTCGTTCTTGAGGTCGTCGAACTCCTGCACGGACGTGAGGTTGCAGAAGACCCGGAAATCGTTGTAAGGGGGGATGCCGTGGTCGCGCCCCCTCTGGATGTTGATGGCTGCCAGGTCCAGAGAGACGGAATGGGCCATGGAGAAGAGCTTCTCGGTCAGCTCCATGTTCAAGAGTTCGGAAGGCACTCGCATTTTCCCGGGGACCCCAAAGAGTCCGCGGAGAAGCGGGTCGATGCCGCCTTCCTGGGTGATCCTGAATGGCGAGAAGAAGGCCTTGTGAAGAGGGAGGTGGCCCTGCCGGATGGGCTGGAAAGTCTCGTTGAGCCGGTAGAGGAGAGGGTTGATGAGGGTGTGGCCGAAGCGGAAGGCGGCCGTGGCAAAGGCGTTCAGAATGCCGGCGTTGGTGTTGGGCTCGTAGCCTTTGTACTCCCCCAAGACCTTCATCCCGGCTTCCCCGAAGATCTTGGGCAACCAGTGCGAGTACGTGATGTGCTGCATCTCGGCCCCCACGATCTTCCGAGCCTCGTGGTAGATGGTATCCCCGTCCCAGTGAGGGTTCAGGGCCAGGAGCTTGGCGGCCATGCGGTTATGCTCCCGGAACCACAGGGTGTGCATGGAAGTCAAGGCCAGCTGCTCGTTGGCTCGGTGGTCGCCGGCCAAGAAACACGGGACAGGACTCTCGCTCTCATCCCGCATGCATTCGGTGGGAGGCCCCACGGCGAAGGGGAGGAGGTGCTTCCCGGAGCTGGGGACCACCTGCCCTTGTTTCAGGAGCCCCCTCTGGTTGCTGAGGTCCCTCAGCTCCAGAGACTCGTGCTCCGTGCTCCCGTAGACGTTGGATGCGTCGATGAACGAGGTGAGGTGGTTGATTTGCTCCCGGGCGTACACGGAGTTCATCAGCAGAGAGGTCATCCCGCTACCACACACGGGGCTGGAGCGGACGAAGAACATGCAGTGTCCGTTCCTCACCCGCGGGTCGTTTTCCGGGATCATGACGGAGAAGCAGGGAGGGTCATTGGTGCACACCTGGCTGCACGACGCTCCATCGGAGAAGCGCGCCATGCTAATGGCCGCCACGGTCTGGTCCATGTCGTGGTCCAGGAATTGTCCCCATTGCATCAGCATGTGAGTGAACTGGTCGTCGGGCGTGATGGTCTCGGTGCCAATCATGGCGGTCGAGACCAAGCGAGGGAGCGGCAGGGGGAGCTCCCGGGAGTCGTCGGCCAGAGAGAAGCCTCTGGGCAGGTTGAACCCATTCTGGTAGGCCGGCTTGAGCAGGCGCTCGAAGGCAGTGAGGGAGGCTCCCCACATGGGGTGCTGGAGGTTGTTGCACGAGCCGTCGTGGGTCCGGTACTTCCTGTGGAAGCAGATGTCGGAGCAGTTGGGGGTGCGGCGGTGGGCAGAGCAGCCGGACAGGTTGGCGATCATGTTCAGGTAGTGCGGGGAGACTAGGTCATTGTAGCGGTACCCTGAAAGACCACTCCCAGAGCGTTACCCAATGGATTAGAATCAGAACAAGCATTCGCTACAAAACGAATTCCTTTTTCTAACATTGCAAATCTCACAACCGGATTGTGAGGCTAATAATTCCAGGATATCTGGAACCTTCCCTAAACCGTCGCAGGTTTATATTTATTTTTAAAGTTTCTAGCAAATGCCTAGTCCTTCAGAGGGAAACTCTAATTACATATGAGCTACCGTATTGGGCCGAATATAAGCTGCACCCGCAAATAAGCCACACCTTTCAAATTTTGCAGCTTGGGGGAGGCTTGGGAGCCATGGATGGGACAGACACCCTTGCCCTGCGCTCCCGGGCTGCTCTGGGGGGGGGAGCCATACCGCTTTGCTGGGGGCCTCCCCTGTCCCCCCCTTTGTTCCAACAGCTTGGGGGAAGCTTGGGAGCAGTGGGTGGGCTGGGCGCTGTTGCCCTGCACTCCTGGGCTGCTTCCTGGGGGGGTGGGCGGAGAGCCATGACGCTTTGTCGACGGTGTACGGCCGCAAATATAAGCCACACTTTAACTTTTCACGATCGGAATTTGGGGGGAAACTGTGGCTTATATTCAGGCCAATACGGTATGCCTTCTTAAGGCAAAGGAATGACCACCGAGAGGTCCTTATAGCCTTCCCTTTAACCCAAAGGTTTCTAGGCCAATGAAGATTCCGTTCAAATGCAACACATTCTCAGCATTTTATTAGAATGCAGTCTACGTCCAAATAAAAACCAGAAATAATAATAATAAAAAAAAATTTTATTTATATCCCGCCCTCCCCAGCCGAAGCCGGGCTCAGGGTGGCTAACAACAATAAAACAATACAAAAGTACAACACAAACAACACTCTAAAATCATTCATTATAGAATTAATTAATTCAAGCCACTGGCAACCATTGGGCCAGAGCTCCGCGAAGATTGCCGAGGGAGGGAGTCAGGCTGTGCCCTGGCCAAAGGCCTGGCGGAACAGCTCTGTCTTGCAGGCCCTGCGGAAAGATGTCAAGTCCCGCAGGGCCCTAGTCTCTTGTGACAGAGTGTTCCACCAGGTCGGAGCCACAGCCGAAAAAGCCCTGGCTCTAGTTGAGGCCAGCCTAACTTCTCTGTGGCCTGGGACCTTCAAGATGTTTTTATTTGAAGACCGTAAGTTTCTCTGTGGGGCATACCAGGAGAGGCGGTCCCGTAGGTACGAGGGTCCTAGGCTGTATAGGGCTTTAAAGGTTAAAACCAGCACCTTAAACCTGATCCTGTACTCCACTGGGAGCCAGTGCAGTTGATATAGCACCGGATGAATGTGATCTCGCAGCGAAGACCCCGTAAGGAGTCTCGCTGCAGCATTCTGCACCCGCTGGAGTTTCTGGGTCAGTCTTAAGGGCAGCCCCATGTAGAGCGAGTTACAATAATCCAGTCTGGAGGTGACCGTCGCGTGGATCACAGTGGCTAGGTCAGGGCGAGAGAGGTAAGGAGCCAACTGCTTAGCTTGGCGGAGATGGAAAAATGCCGCCTTTGTTATAGCTGCAATCTGCGCCTCCATGGAAAGGGAGGTGTCGAAGATTACACCCAAACTCTTAATGGACGGTGCTGGCACTAACTGCACCCCCGCAAGAGATGGGAGTTGCCCCCCCCCCAATCCCATATCGTCCCGTCCCAGCCACAGGACCTCTGTCTTCGAAGGATTTAGCTTCGAAGACAGAAGCAATTCTAGGATGGAATCTTAGCAGCAGACACACCAGTTCCTTAACTTAGTGTCCTATACACCTGGAGGGAAAAACACCTCTTGACTTGACACTGAAAAGCTGCTAACATGGGGGACAAGCAGTTCTCTAGTGGGAGGGATTTCCATATCTAGGGCGCCATAACAGAGACATAACACATAACGTGCTTTCATGTTTTGTTGCTCCTGCTCACTGGTGTCTTTATTACCTGTTCCGTTCATGTCCACAACCAAGCCTTGCTGCACATGTTCCTGGATGAGCTGCAAGGTCCGTTCGAAGATCTCTCCGGCCCTAGCTGTCTCGATGGTGTACGGATCCCGCGGGTAACGGAAAAGAGCCAGCAATTCATTAGGAGTTTTGGGTCGCCTGTCCGGAGAGGACAGAAAGCCATTTTTAAGCGGCATCGCATTTTCTAAAAGCCTCTGCATTATCGGCTGAGATACTAATAGCAATCTGAGTTCTCAAACGTGCTGGTCCTTACTGCAGTCAAAATGGCTCTGTTCCTCCTGTCCACAAGAGGGCAATATCAGCAGGCTTGGGGGAACCCCGAGCTATGCAGGGGGATAAACAACCTTTCTACTCCAAAGAAAGTCCCATTCAGTTCAATGGGGCTTCCTTCCAACTGAGTGGGTATAGGATTATAGCCTTGGAAGTGGGGGGACGACGACCCCCAAAGCTACCCAGGGATGACTAAGGATGCTCAGTGGTCACACAATGCTGGCTGACTATTGGGGCAGGAGACAGAAAACTAGGGGAGGAGAGTGGAATGGAGTATCCTGAAAAAGAGCAGGCCACAATGGAACAGTTTGTCACAGCTCCCACTTGTTACTTTTACTTTCAGTTAGGGAAGCGAGAAAACGGCAGTTTCCGCTTCCACTTGCATCCGTCACAATCAGCGCCGATTCTGTTCTGCTGCAGTTTGGTTTCTGACAAATACTGCATTCTTTGTCTTGCTGTCTGCTATTCAGTGTGGGTTACACAACTGTTTATGTTCATTTCCATGCTGAGGAAACATGAAAACTACCGTACTTTTCTGTGTATTAGATGAGGTTCAACCCCCCCCAAAAAAGAATGCTAAAAAATGGGGGGAATGCACTTTATACATAGTCAGTGCATATTGGTGACATGGGATTGTTTGGTTCTGCTAGCTGGAGATTGCCAGCGGTGATCTTGGTGTCTGCAAAAAGGGCTGGTGTTTATTTGCTGTCGCTGTGGCAACAGTGCGGGTGATTTGAGGCTTCTGACGGCGGTTGCAGCAGCGCGCAGGTCAGACGGGTGGGTGATTTTCAGTAATCCTAAAAAAGCTCGACAACTCTGGTCCACCCCATAGCTGTCAACTTTTCCCTTTTCTTGCAAGGAATCCTATTCAGAATAAGGGAATTTCCCTTAAGAAAAAGGGAAACATTGACAGCTATGCTCCACCACCCCCTAAAAAAATCTCAACAACTCTGGGAAATCTCCCCCCATTTTCTTAAGTCTGAGCCCCCCCAAATAGGCAGCGTCTTATACATGGGGGCGTGTTATACATGGAAAAATACGGTATGAATTGTTTGAAGACTTAAGAAAACAGTGATGTGAAAGGTTGAATTTGCTTGGCTCATGTCCATTCCTGACCATAGACAGACAGGCGGAACACAGCCATTCCTGCTTCCTTTTCCATTTGTATGGCAATTCCTACTTCCCGTGAAGTCCCTGGCCGAGTGACATTTGGGGACTCTGCTACATTTGTGAAGATAAAGTGTTTTATATGCATTATAACTGGGAGAAAAGCAATGACAAACTTAGACAGCATCTAAGCCATTGCCACATTAATGATTTCCCCCCGCCCCCCACTAAAATGAAACTTAACAAAAGATATGCAATTTCTTTTTATTTTGAAACTGTCCTGTGACTTGTATTTCTCTCCCGAGGCTTGTGGAAATAAAACCTTTATTAAAAAGTAGAGACATCACCTTGCCAACAAAGGTCTGTATAGTTAAAGCCATGATTTCCCCAGTAGTGATGTATGGAAGTGAGAGCTGGACCATAAAGAAGGCTGATCGCCGAAGAATCGATGCTTTTGAATTATGGTGCTGGAGGAGACTCTTGAGAGTCCCATGGACTGCAAGAAGATCAAACCTATCCATTCTGAAGGAAATCAGCCCTAAGTGCTCACTGGAAGGACAGATCCTGAAGCTGAGGCTCCAACACTTTGGCCACCTCATAAGAAGAGAAGACTCCCTGGAAAAGACCCTGATGTTGGGAAAGATGGAGGGCACAAGGAGAAGGGGACGACAGAGGATGAGATGGTGGGACAGTGTTCTCGAAGCTACCAGCATGAGTTTGACCAAACTGTGGGAGGCAGTGGAAGACAGGAGTGCCTGGCGTGCTCTTGTCCATGGGGTCACAAAGCATCGGACACGACTAAATGACTAAACAACAACAACAACAACATGCATTATAACACTGTGACACCAGACGGCGCTGTGAAGTCCCGTTTTCCGCTAACGGGATTTCTCTGTATGAAATTTGCAATGTGTTTAACCGAATTGCTTCTTTGATGTGTCTAGACCCAGCCACGGTGGGAAATGACCGCAAAACTGCCCTCCCCACACAAAATGGCTTCTGCATCTGTGCGGCCTTCCCATCTGCCCCTGTAAATGTGAATTTATTCTCCAAACGGTCTTACTTGCTAAACAGCTCGGTGCGCGTAGAATTGATGGCGTGGTCCACACTGCTGATGGCTTCTTGGATCGAGGTAGCTACAAAGGTGTCGCCGCTTCTGCCAACGTTCGTAGCTTTTTTAAAACCACAAAGGTGGTGGTGGAGGGAAAGAGATTCAAAATTTAAACCACTTCCATTTTAGAATCATCTGCCTTGAAAACAGTAACCTTTCCACTCAATACACCAGCTCCTAGCACATATTTTGAGTTTGCTCGGCACGTAAAAATGTCAGAACAATAAGAATAGTTTTGCTTTTTCTTACACCCATAAATGCCTTTCCCTTGCTTTTTAGCATAACCTTCTGCGCTGCACACATTGGTGGCAGAGATCTGTGTTTCAAATAAAAGGTTTCTCCAGGTTGGGCTGGAAAAGACTCCCACCTGAAACCCCAGCAGCTGCTGCCTGTCCGTGTAGACAATATAGAGCTATAGAGCCATGGTGTGACTCATTAGAAAGCTTCCTATGCTCCCTGCTGCGTTGTGTCACCCAGAGAAGGGGCTACAGGCAGGGATCTGCAAAGAATCCTTTTCGTTTTATGGGGGGGGGGGAAATATTTTGCAAATGTATGCAGATTTAATCAACCAGCTAATCAATTATCAAGAAAATGTACATGTTTAATCAACTAGGGTTTCTGTAACTGGGTGACAGCCCTGCTTAGAAAATGTAGATCTAGAGGATTTTAATCTCACTTGTAAGGTAAAGACTCTCCTCCCTGGAAGAGAGGGGAGTGGTTGTGGGCGGGAGCCCGAGCACCGCCCCTAGCAGGGGGCGTTAGCCCCCTGCCTCCACCTCTCCTGGCTGGCGCCCACGACCCTCGGCAGGCACCCAACCAGGTGCCTCCGAGGGGGCGTGCTCAGCAGCCTTTTGCTGCAGCGCCAGCCTCTCCCCGGCCTCATTCTTCGCCGTCGTCTCGTCGCGAGTCACCCACCCTCCACTCCCTTTGAGTTAGGGCTTAGGTCATTGGCCTTGCTATGGACCTTAGGTTGGTCGCCCCGGTTGTCTGGGGGGCCTGGTAGGAGTTTTTCCATTTGGCATTAGGCCTTTTGGTTTTTTCGCCTACCTCGTAGCAATCGTCACAACTTTTGTGGTATTGGTGGGTAGGTTAGGCATTGGAATAATGTGTTGTGGTGTGTCGAAGGGCTAGGTGTGGCCATCGCCTATGCCTTCAATTTTTGGGTATTCCGTTAAAGGAATCTGGCGGTCGTGTATTCCGTCCGATGCCTGCTTGGCGGGAGGCCATGGCACGACCCTCGGTGACATCAGGGGTGAGCCTATAGTTGGATTAGCATCAACAGGCTCCACCTTCTGGTGAATAAACCCACTTGTTTTAGAGATCCAATGCCTAAGCCAATACCTTTTCACTGCTGTAATCAATAAAGTTGTGGCCTTTCCTTGCCCATTAACCTTATATCATGTGTCCTTGTGTATTCATTTCACATTGCGGGGGTCGGGTCCTTGAACCACAACAAAAACTATGGACAACTCAAAAAGTGGATAACAGATTGATATGCAGATGTAAATGTTGATATTAGGACCCATGGAAGGGAAGAGGGGAAATCTCGAGATTCAGAGCATGGATTTGCAATTGAATTTGTTGTACATTTATTTCTTTTTAAAATAAAATAAAAATTATTTTTAAAAAAGAAAAGAAAACGTAGATCTAGGGTTGCATGTTGGTATGGATTGTATGCGGGTACAGGGGTGCAGAAAAGCCAGCCATGCAAACTGGCTCCAACTAGACCAGCCTCTGCCAATCTGGTGCCCTCCAGCTACAACTCCCATCAGCGCCAGCCAGTGGGAGTTATAGTCTGAAACAGCTGGAGGGCGCCAACTTCGGGAAGGTTGCATGACCAGGCTAACACTGCAGATGCAAAGGAAGATTGCTCTCACCTGTGATTGTCAGTTGCATGGTGCTGGAAGTAAACCCAAAAGTGTTCCTGGCTACACACTCGTACCTCCCTTGGTCAGCCATCCCCAGGTCTCGGATGGAGAGGGTCCCTTCTCTGTTCATGTGGAACTTGCCACTCTCTGTGATCTGAATTCCTTCCTGATATGCAAGGGAAAGAGGTTTTGGAGCTTGGATAGACTAGGTTCAGCTTTGGCGCAGGCTATGCACACAGGATGGGACACGGGTGGCGCTGTGGGTTAAACCACAGAGCCTAGGGCTTGCCGATCAGAAGGTTGGCGGTTCAAATCCCTGCAACGGGGTGAGCTCCCGTTGTTCGGTCCCAGCTCCTGCCAACCTAGAAGTTTGAAAGCACATCAAAGTGCAAGTAGATAAATAGGTCCCGCTCCGGCGAGAAGGTAAACGGCGTTTCCTTCCTCTGCTCTGGTTCGCCAGAAGCGGCTTAGTCATGCTGGCCACATGACCCGGAAGCTGTAGGCTGGCTCCCTTGGCCAGTAATGCGAGATGAGTGCCGCAACCCCAGAGTCATCTGCGACTGGACCTAATGGTCAGGGGTCCCTTTACCTTTTTATGCACACAGGAGAATGGGGTGGAAATGCATGGGGGGAGGGGTGCATCACATGTGTGAATGTTCCTCTGTGCTAAGACAAGCAAACCACAATGCAAATAGAAAATCAGTAGGTGAGCTATTTTTCTATTTCAAAGGTTGATTTTTTAAAAAGAAGACTTTTACTAATGTGGAAGTGCATTCAAAACTTGAACTTATCCCTTCCAGTCTTCTTTTATGTGTTGACTGAGTCAGAAAGCCAAAACAAAGTGATGATGATGATGATGATGATGATGATTGCCTGGGTTGATATTAGTGTGCAGGCACTTGCTTTCCTCCAATGGATATCTGCATGTGCAAAACTTGCGTGCGACGATTTTGTTTTGGAACAAATTGTAAAGGTAAAGGTAAAGGACCAATGTCCAGTCACAGATGACTCTGGGGTTGTGGCACTCATCTCGCTCCATAGGCCGAGGGAGCCGGCGTTTGTCCGAAGACAGTTTTTCAGGGTCATGTGGCCAGCATGACTAAGTCGCTTCTGGCGAAACCAGAGCAGCGCACGGAAACGCCGTTTACCTTCCTGCCAAAGCGGTACCTATTTATCTACTTGCACTTTTTGGCATGCTTTCGATCGGCAAGCCCAAGAGGCTCAGTGGTTTAGACCACAGCGCCACCCGCGTCCTGGAACAAATTGTACCTCCCCAGAAAAAAATGAGATGAAATTGGACACCTTGATCCCCAAACTGTGCGTGGGCTGCTTGTTTGGCACGTGCAAGTCTCCTGAAAAACCCCAATTCATGCTGACTTTGATCCAGGAAGAAACGGTTGTGTGAACTGATACACTTTGACAGCCACCAGAATACAGTGGTACCTCGGGTTACAGATGCTTCAGGTTACATATGCTTCAGGTTACAGACTCCGCTAACCCAGAAATAGTACCTCGGGTTAAGACCTTTGCTTCAGGATGAGAACAGAAATCATGCTCTGGCGGTGCGGCGGCAGCGGGAGGCCCCATTAGCTAAAGTGGTGCTTCAGGTTAAGAACAGTTTCAGGTTAAGAACGGACCTCCGGAACATATTAAGTACTTAACCTGAGGTGCCACTGTACTCGCAAGTGCAAACTAGGGCTTGCAGGCTACGGCGTCTCACCCAGCTGTCCACCAGATGTCAGCAAAGGCATTGCAAAAATTCGATTGGCAGCAAAAGACAAGTCATCTCAGGCTACGGTCGCATGGCACATTGGGCTGTGTTCCTTCGCATGCACTCTTTAAAGTTCTCTTTGAGATTTGGGACAGAGGGCCGGGCTTCAGATTAGGGATGTCTGCGCTGCTTGAACTCTTTTTGGAGACCCAAAATAACCTTTGCTCCCCCCCCCCCCGGATACTGGAGGTGGTATGGAAAAGGCTTTGCACATTCAGTCCACCGTTCTCTCTGTCTACAAACTTTTGGTAGCCCAACTGGGAGCTGTATTTTACCCCTTACAGGCCTAAAATTCTCAGCACCCTACAGTTCCCAGGATCCTCTGGGTGTGTGCACGCGCGCTTCAAATGTGTTTAAAAGATATTGTGCATTTGCAGCAGCAGCAGTGGGTTCCCCATCCAAGGCAGGCAGGCCTCAAGGCAACAGGTGTTCAAAGTGCATCGATTAACACTCAGGTACCTTGGCCCATGTGATGGTGGGCTGTGGATCGCCTTGGGCAGCGCAGGTGATCTCGATGTCTTGTCCAGTCTCCGCCACCATATCTTGCGGGGGGTGAAGGAAGACCGGAATCACTGTTTAGGGCGAAGAGGAAAGAGTCAGGCAGACACCCCAAACTTCTCGGTCAGGAATGTTATAATAATAATAATAAAATTTTATTTATATCCCACCCTCCCCAGTCAAAGCCGGGCTCAGAGTGGCTAACAACAGAAAAATAATAAAGCATTCTAAAAATCAATTCATTATAAAATCAGATCAAATCAAATTAATGGCAACCATTGAGCTAGAGTTCTGTGAGGATTACCAAAGGAGGAATTCCAAGGTCTCAAATATAAAATACACACATAAGTATATAAACCACGTGTCCGAAATAGTACAGGACTCTCCCAAATTGACCTCAAATATTTCTCCGCAAGGAGGAAGGAAATGGGAAAGTCTCTCCATTGTCTTTTGCTTACCTGTCTTAAGGGCAGATTTGTGTATGAATACGGTGAGCCTGTGACCTGGATTCAGGAATTAAAGTATTTACCATCACAAAAGAATGGCCAGGCAGCCCAGGTAAAGCAATCAGTGACCATTATCAGGTTTCCTGGCAGACAGTATTTCTGCTGTAGACCGCCTCCTTCTGTGATGTTTGTATGATGTTTCGGGGGGTGGGTTTTGGGCTACAGGGTGGGCAATTTCAAAAGTCTATATAAGGACTTGCGCACCATTGTTTGGAGTTCTCTCCCTCCAGGTTGTGGGGACCCTGTTGCAACAGTTTAAAAAGATCAGGCTTTGCTTCTCAATATACTCTGGTTTGCCTCTGTTATTTTCTCCTACGGATAGGGGGACCCACTTTAAGGACTCTATACGGATAATAATAATAATAATAATAATAATTTATTATTTATACCCTGCCCATCTGGCTGGGTTTCCCCAGCCACTCTGGGCGGCTTCCAACTGAATATTAAAAACAATACAGCACCAGACATTAAAAACTTCCCTAAACAGGGAAGGTTTGGTTTGGTTTGTTTGATTTATGGACTCTTGGATACCCCATAAGGGAAAAGGAACAGTTTTTTCTTATAAAAGGAACAACTGGGGAAGAAGCTATAAGGGCCCCAGGAGGCAAAAGCAATTTGAGGAGCAAAAGATGTACAACCAAACATACCTCGCGGAGTCACCCAGAGCTGCACAGGGGAGCTTCGGACCCCAATGGCGCTGATGGCGTGGCATTCGTACTGGCCTTGGTCGTGAAGGGCCACTCGGACCACCCTCAGGGTGCCTGTGGAAAGGATGCTGTGTCTCCGGTCGCTCGGCAACGGACCACCTAACAACAATGACATGCCGTAAGGCGGCCATGTTTGGACTGAGTTCTTGTGGGCAAGGCCAGCTCCAGTTGGGCGTTCTTGATGAGGTGTGGTGGCAGCCCTGGGAAGATGGGCCAAGCCACAATTTTTTTATTTCCCACAATGCATCTAGGTGAGGAGCGGGCAGCTGCCAAAGGCTTGGTGCTGGTTCTGAGGAACACTGGGACTGTTTTAAGACAGTGGTTCCCTGGGAATAGTAGTTCGTTACAGGGGTTGGGAATTGTAGCTCTGCAAGTGGGCCATTACAGTTTGCAGGATTGCCTGGGGGACGTCACGTGCTTTAAATGTGCATTGGATGTGCTTTGAATGGATGGTGTGGATCTGGTTATTTATGACCCCGTAAGATGCTAATAGGGACGTGGGTGGCGCTGTGGGTTAAACCACAGAGCCTAGGACTTGCCAATCAGAAGGTCGGTGGTTCGAATCCCCGCAACGGGGTGAGCTCCCATTGCTCGGTCCCTGTTCCTGCCAACCTAGCAGTTCAAAAGCACATCAAAGTGCAAGTAGATAAATAGGTACTGCTCCGGCGGGAAGGTAAACGGTGTTTCCGTGCGCTGCTCTGGTTCACCAGAAGCGGCTTAGTCATGCTGCCCACATGACCCGGAAGCTGTACACCGGCTCCCTCGGCCAATAAAGCGAGATGAGCACCGCAACCCCAGAGTCTGTCACAACTGGACCTAATGGTCAGGGGTCCCTTTACCTTTTAAGATGCTAATAATAATAAATAACAACAACAACAAAACAACAACAACAACAACAATATAATAAAATAAAATAAAATAAAATAAAATAAAATAATAATAATAATAATAATAATAATAATAATAATAATAATAATAATTTATTTGTACCCCGCCCATCTGGCTGGGTTTCCCTAGCCACTCTGGGCGGTTCCCAACAGAATATTCATTAAAAAGCGATAAAACATGAAAAACTTCCCTGAACAGGCTTGCCTTCAGATGTCTTCTAAAATTCAGAGAGTAGTTTATTTCCTTGACATCTGGTGGGAGGGTGTTCCACAGGGCGGGCGCCACTACTGAGAAGGCCCTCTGCCTGGTTCCCTGTAACCTCACTTCTTGCAGGAAGGGAACTGCCAGAAGGCCCTCAGAGCTGGACCTCAGTGTCTGGGCTGAGTGATGGGGATGTAGACACTCCTTCAGGTATACTGGGTTGAGGCCGCTTAGGGCTTTGAAGGTCAGCACCAACACTTTGAATTGTGCTCAGAAATGTACTGGGAGCCAATGCAGATCTTTCAGGACCGGTGTTATATGGTCTCGGTGGCCGCTCCCAGTCACTCAGAAACATACCAATTCAAAGCACACTGGCCTGAGCTTTGGAAAGGCTGAGTGGGGCACTAGCTTGGCACGTGAGCATTATACAGGGCACATTGTGCCCTGGGATCTCTTGGCAGAATTACCTATGCAGTGAGGTTACTCCACACAGTGCTGAAAGAACCCACTTCCTGTTGATCCACGGGAGAGCAGTTGCCCAGTGATAGCTGCAGTTAGGTCATCTATGTGAATACACCGTTGACCCAGATTATTAAAAGCTAAAAGCTAAAAGCAGGCAAGCAAAGAGCCTTTGTGGCCTCTCGGTCTTTCAACCTCTGAGGGAGAGTGATAGACCCAACCAACCCAACCTGGTCCTCCAGAGGTTTTGGATAGCGACTTCTCATTACCTCTGTGCTGTCTGGGGCTGAGGGAAGTTGTAATCCAAAAGGTCCTGAGGGCACCAAACCGGGAAAGCTGGGTAGTGCATGCTGCATGTTTACAGCTTCTGGAGTCTGCAAATCATTACAGAAGAACAGGGAGAACAAAGAATACCTGCTCTCGTCCAGGCAATGACTGGCAGTGGACGGCCCTCTGCAGAGCAGGGAAAATCAACGCTTTGACCCTCTGTTACGGTCTGGTCGGTGGGGATGATCAGAAACTTGGGAGTATCTGAGGGAAGGGGGAAAAGAACAGAAATCAGGCCTTTCGATAATGGCAATAAATCCCTTTCCACACAGAACTAGACATTGTCTAACTTGGGGGTTGTCAACTTGGTCCCTAATGCCCACTAGTGGGCATTTCAGGATTCAAGGTGGGCTTTAGGGGGTTCTACGGCACAAGCTGAATCCTACTTCCATTGAGCACTGGTGGGTGGTAAGGAAATTTTACCACCGAGAAAGATGCATTAGTGGGCGGTAGGTATAAAAGGGTTGACTACCCCTGGTCTAACCTCTGCAAAAGCATTGTGCAGGCAAATCAGGACGAAACTGCTATACAGGCATCTAGTTGAAGAGAGAATTGTGTGGAGAGAGAGCGGGAGAGATTGCTGAAGAGCAGAAAAAGTGAGCATTTAGATCAGGGCTCAGCAAACTTTTTCAGCAGGGGGCCGGTCCACTGTCCCTCAGACCTTGTGGGGGCCCAGACTATATATTGAAAAAAATATATATTAAGGAATTCCAATACCCCACAAATAACCCAGAGATGCATTTTAAATAAAAGGACACATTTTACTCATGTAGAAACACGCTGATTCCCGGACCGTCCGCGGGCCGGATTTAGAAGGCGATTGGGCCGGATCCGGCCCCCGGGCCTTAGTTTGTGTACCCATTAGTTAGATGTTTTTTAGGCTCCCCAGTTATACAATTTTTTCTTATACGTGCAAAGGCCCAGAGAATAACCTCCGCCCAAGCTGGGGGGCGCCTGTCTATTTTGGAAACTTATTTGCATTTGGACACTTCTTAAGATATCATAACCAAATTTTGCATGGTGGTCTCTGTGAACAGGGGCAGGTTTTCATTTTTGTTTGGCTGCAGATCAATGCCATTTTGAATCAAGACGGTGGGGCGAAAGTTTCAGGATTTCAAAAAGGAGGCCCTTCTCACGTCTGATACTTTTTGTTCCGAGGTAGATCTCCCCAACTTTGGCACAACGTCCCGCCCACCGGTGCCCGGTGGTTACTGTGTGTGTCTTGGTCACCTTGCACGATGACGTTGGCTGTGGCTTGGATGGAGCCCTCACTGTTACTCGCGTTGCAGCTGTACTGCCCTTGGTCCGAGAAGGTGACGTTTTGGATATATAGCCCCCCGGAGCTGGTGATGGTGAAGCGAGGGTCCTGCGGCAGTGGAGACCCAGAGCTCAGCACCCAGGTGACGCGGGGCAGAGGGTGCCCGGAGACCCCGCATTCCAAAGTGACGCTCTCCCCAACCAGCACTTCTGTGTTCTGGGGCTGGATCACAAAGCTGGGTTTGGCTGAAAGCAAAAGACAAACAAGAGCTGGTGTTGTCAGTTGGTTGCTGGTGCTTAGCATTTATCTGGTGCTCAGAATGCATGTTCTCACAACAGCCCTATAAGTTAAAGATAAAGGGACCCCTGACCATTAGGTCCAGTCGCGGACGACTCTGGGGTTGCGGCGCTCATCTCGCTTTTTTGGCGGAGGAAGCCGGCGTACAGCTTCCAGGTCATGTGGCAAACCAGAGCAGCGCACGGAAACGCCGTTTACCTTCCCGCCGGAGCGGTACCTATTTATCTACTTGCACTTTGACGTGCTTTCGAACTGCTAGGTTGGCAGGAGCAGGGACCGAACAGTGGGAGCTCACCCCGTCGTGGGGATACGAACCGCCAACCTGCTGATCAGCAAGCCCTAGGCTCAGTGGTTTAACCCACAGCCCCACCCATGTCCCCTGCCCTATAAGGTAGGACAGTCATTATTCTCCCACTGTTAAAGAAGGGAATGAGAGTGCATGAAGATCGATAGGGGAGTGACACATTTCTGGACTAGATGGGTAGGCTTTGGGTCTGAACCGGCAGGCTTGCCTTGTGGTCTTGGCAACAAAGAGGTACAAGCCCAATGAAGTCACAGAATCATAGAATTGTAGAGTTGGAAAGGACCTCAAAGGTCATCTAGTCCAACCCCCTGCAATGCAGGAAACTTTCACCCCATATGGGGCTCAAACCCACAACCTTGAGTTTTCAGAGTCTCCTTACCAGCACTTCCACTATTAAAACGGACAGATTCCCATTCTACTTTCCAGTACAAAGTGTGCAGGGCTTTCACCACAAAGGAATTAAGCCTTGAGCAGGAGTGGGAAAACTGTGACTTTCCAGGTCTCCAGCTCCCATCAACCCTGACCGTTGACCACACTGCCTGCCCACTGATGGGAGTTGGAGTCTAATTCCTGCATTGCAGGGGGTTGGATTGGTGACCCCTGGGTCCCTTCCAACTTTACGATTCTATGACACCTGAAGGGCCACAGGTTCTCTACACCTGACTTATTGCTGATCCACTCTGCACCCGTCGAGAATCACAATTAATGAGAGTGCTTGGTTTATACTAGAAGGATACTGAACCAAATTTTTCCACCATTCATCTCTTAAAATGGAAAGGGACAGCAGTAGATTTCTCTGCATGCAGAAGGTTCTGGAGTTAATCCCTTGGTCGCTGTGGGTTAAACCCCAGAGTCTAGGACTTGCTGATCAGAAGGTCGGCGGTTTGAATCCCCGTGACGGGTTGAGCTCCCGTTGCTCGGTCCCTGCCCCTGCCAACCTAGCAGTTCGAAAGCACGTCAAAGTGCAAGTAGATAAATAGGTACCATTCTGGTGGGAAGGTAAACGGCATTTCCGTGCGCTGCTCTGGTTCACCAGAAGCGGCTTAGTCATGCCAGCCACATGACCCGGAAGCTGTATGCCGGCTCCCTCGGCCAATAAAACGAGATGAGCGCCACAACCCCAGAGTCGGTCATGACTGGACCTAATGGTCAGGGGTCCCTTTACCTTTATCTCCAAGTGGGGCTGGAAACATACCCTGCCTGAAACCCTAGCGAGCTGCTGCCAGCCAGTCAGTACTAAGCTTGATGGACCAATGCGTCCAACTTAGCATAAGGCTGCTTGCTCTCTAACGGATGCAGGGCAATTCTTAAACTTCAGAAGATCTTTAAAAGCCATTACATGGGTGGCCGTAGTAGCGCAGCACAACTTCCTGGGTCTTTGCTTCTCCGGCGACATTCTTGGCCATGCACTGGTAGACGCCTTTGTCCGACTCCCTGGTATCTTGGATCATTAATGTTCCGTCTTGCAGGAGGTTCAGACGCCCATCATCTTGCATGTCGATCTCGTTGCTGAGAAACAGAAAGGAAGATTAAACGCTCCGAAACTTGGAACTCCTGGGAGCAGGAAACTGTCATGTTAGCTCAGCCTAACCAAGAGTCAGCCAGGGGCATCCCTAGATACGCTAACTCAAGAGATAGATATGCACATACCGTATTTTTCGCTCTATAAGACGCACCAGACCATAAGATGCACCTAGTTTTTGGAGGAGGAAAACAAGAAAAAAAATATTCTGAATCCCAGAAGCCAGAACAGCAAGAGGGATTGCTGCGCAGCAAAAGTAATGATCCCTCTTGCTGTTCTGGCTTCTGGGATAGCTGTGCAGTCTGCATTCGCTCCATAAGACGCACACACATTTCCCCTTACTTTTTAGGAGGGAAAAAGTGTGTCTTATAGAGCAAAAAATATGTTAATTGTCTGTAAAGCTAGGGACAGGAGTTGCTCAGAAATCAGAACTCCTTGATATTGGACTCTGATGGAGTCTTAGAAGTAGTCCTAGAATTTTGCGTATAGTGACATCAGCTGCCTTGCGCTCCTGTCCTGAATATTGCCACCTGCTCTGTTCCTGCATTTGATGTGGAAATGTGGGGAGAGAAGAGTGCGAGGTGGGGGGGACAACTGCCCTTTACCAAGGGCAAGACATCCAGAACTGCCACTGACGTAATGTCAGGATCCACGTACCTATTGGACCGCCTCTCCCGGTATGCCCTGTGGAGGACCTTAAGGTCCACAAATGACAACACATTGGAGGTCCCAGGTCGCAAGGTGGTTAGATTGGTGTCAACTAGGGCCAGGGCCTTTTCAGTACTGGCCCCTACTTGGTGGAACGCTCTGTCCCAAGAGACTAGGGCCCTGCGGGACATGACATCTTTCCACAGGGCCTGAAAGACAGAGCTGTTCCGCCTGGCCTTTGGTTTGGACTCAGTCTGACCCTTAACTTTCCCTCCCCTTATGGTTTTGATCTATGGGCTACTATTAAAATGAGGCTGCATTTTAAATTGTATTTTAACCTGCATTTTAAAATGTTTTTCTTCCCCCCCCACATTATGTTTTTATTGTAATTTTATTGGTGTTAGCCGCCCTGAACCTGGCTCTGGCCGGGGAGGGCGGGGTATAAATAAATTATTATTATTATTATTATTATTATTATTATTATTATTATTATTATTATTAATTTTAACTTGAATAACTTGTGCTTGAGCCTTGCTTTCCCCTCCTCCCTCCGCAGCCCTTCTTCCTCGCGTGTCAGAGTTTTTTAAGATGGTGAGCCCAAAGGCACAATCCCCAAGATTCTCTGAGGGGAGGGTCAGGTCAGAGCCAGACTGGTTTACCCCTGTGCTCCTCCGGAGAGAGCACCCTTGCGTTCTGGCTCAGCTGGGTGAAAATCATAGCTGTCAACTGTCCCTTATTTGGCGGGAAAGTCCCTTATCCCAGTGCCGTGTCCCGCTGCTGTCCCTTATTGATGATGTCCCTTAAATTTCCCAGGTTTCAAAGGAAGCAGCTCCTCTCCCTCCCTCCCTGCCGGCCAGGGAGGAGGGAGGCTCCAACTGTTTTGCTTGGCTGCGTTGCTCACCCAATAAGGAGTCTAAGAATGACTGGGGGGGGTGGAGCTTGCATGCCTTGTGCCGATCAAATCAGCCGTGTTGCCTGGGGACTCGCCTTTGCTCAGCGCTTCCCAGCGGAGAGGTGATGGTGGTTTTCCTTGTTGCATCCCCTTTGCCGGGTTGCTGTGCTGTGGGAACCACCGCTTGAGGCTTCGTTTGGCTGTTGGCTGGGCTTTCTGCCTTTGGCTTGGAGGGGCTCAGAAGTTGAACATGCCTGTGCTCGCAAAATCCCTTATTTTGGCTGCTGATCTCTTATTTTCGAGGCTGCTGGTCCCTTATTTTCAAATCTGTAAGTTGACAGAGTGTTCTGATGGTGTTTCCTGCTTGGCAGGGGGTTGGACTCGATGGCCCTTGTGGTCTCTTCCAACTCTATGATTCTATGATTCTATGACAGCTATGGTGAAAATCGTGCGAGACTTACTTGTTGTGGAGCCAGATGATCTTGGGCTTGGGGTTACCTTCTGCTCTGCAGATGAAATAGACGGTGTTGCCCAGGGTGACATCTGCGTCTTGTGGCTCGGTCGTGATGCGGGGCCTCTCTGAAAAAGACCGCGAAGGGTGCCCCGCTTGAGAAGTTGGACTGCCTTGTTCTAGCAGGTCAACTTACTCGCCTTTTCTCTGAATTCAAAAGCCCCAGATTCTGCAGCCTTTCAGCGTAATAATAAATAATAATAATAATAAATTTTTATTTATACCCCGCTCTTCTAGGTTCAGAAAACCAGGCTCAGGGTAGCTAACAACAAATTTAAAACACTTAATTGACGCAACCAAAAAACAGCATGAAATACAGTATAAAACGTGAATAACAATAAATTCAGAATTCAAAAATCAATTTAGGGGGGAAATCCATCCAATAAACATTAGATGATCGCCAGGGCTAGCTGGGTCAGTTAGTTCTATTTGGGCCAGCGAGGAGACCAGGGGAGAATTAGCTGTGGGATCCCAGAGCGGGTAATCTTCATAAAAAGGGGAGGGGGAGAGAAGGAAGGGGAATAAAAGATCAGGCTAAGTTCAAATTGAAAGCCAGGCGGAATAGCTCTGTCTTACAGGCCCTGCGGAAGGAAGTTCAATCCTGCAGGGCCCTGGTCTCCTGGGACAGAGCATTCCACCAGGTCGGAGCCATCACTGAGAAGGCCCTGGCCCTGGTGGAGGATAATCTGACTTCCTTAGGGCCCGGGACCTCTAAACTATGATTATTCATGGACCTTAAGGTCCTTTGCGGGGCAGACCAGGAGAGGAGGTCCAGTAAATACGAGGGCCCTAAGCCACAAGGTAATTACTCCATCCCCTTGATGGTTTTGGGCTATTCAAGATGGTGGCATATCTTCCCATCCCCGCAGCTTCCATTTCCTTTCCTATCCCCCATCTTTAGCAAGGAATGGACCTAGCAGTTAGGTGATGATGTGATACCACCGGTTCCATCACTGCTCTTTACCAGGATGGTGGAAAGGCAAGGTGGTACTGCAGTGTGCCAGCTCCTGGGGGCCGAGCTCTTTCGGGGGGCCCAAATATTTGTGGGCTAGGGGCCCCTATGTCCAAAAAGCACAGAGGCGAAGCGTGGAGCCAACTGAAGCATGGCTCCAGAGGCTGGCTCCTTCTCCTCCTCCGTGGAGACGAAGGAGCGCTGAAGCAGCCACCTCCTGGTGATGGCGCCAGGAAGAGGCAAAGGAGCTGTCTGCTCCTGAAGCCTTGCGATGGCCGCATTTGGCTCCGCCCCTGGCTCCTCCCAGTGTCCGGATGTCAGAACATCGGGAGGTAAATGTCATGCGTGAAGTCACACACGGGACATTGTTCCCTCCAGTCGCCCTTGCAAGCTGGAGCCTCTGCTGGGCTGTATGGGTAAACTGGCAGCAGCGTCCTCAGGCCACGTTATGTATTAAATCAAATGATCTGCCAACATCTCTCTCCCTGCCTTGCTGTAGGAAGGACCGGGGTGTGTGTGTGTCTTTCTTCAGAGTGAGGCATTCTGGGTAGTGAAATATACTCGGAGTCGAGAGTGGATTTCATGCTCTTTATTCAGCTCATAGTGGTGAGGAGGAATGGAAGTTCCCCCAGAATGTCTGCTTTATATACATTATTTACACAATGGGCCCCATGCGATTGGCTAATTCCGGGATTCACCTGTAGGCCAATCAGGTTGCGGATTCACTTCCACCTGGAGCTGGATTGGGTGGCTCCTGTGGACAAATCAGACTGCAGCATTCTGGGTCCTATTGTTCTAGGACCAATCAGACTGCTGTATCCTGAATCCTATAGTTCTAGGACCAATCAGACTGCTGCATTCTGAATCCTATTGTTCTAGGACCAATCAGATTGCTGCCTTTTGGATCCTATTCAACTCAGTACATAACAGGTAGGATGGCCATGAACGCTCCTACAGCACCAAGGTGGTTTGATGCAGAGGTTAATGATTCTTCAAAGGGGTGGGTGCAGTTTAAAGTTACAGCAAGGTTATGCGAGGCACTGGATGCCAACGAGATAAACAAAACCGATATTGTGGTGCCTGTGGCAGGGAGCTCACCACAGTTGAATTCTTGGGTGGTCAGGGTGACGATGGAGCGCCCCTGCAGCTCCCTTGGGTTCTCGCAGGTAGCTGCCGTCTGGGTGTTGCCCTGCACAGTGAATTTCCTCAGCAATTCTGCCAGCCACATCAGGTCACAATCGCACAGCAAGGCGTTGGAGTCCAGCCGCCTGAGGCGAAGAGGTGAAGGAAGAAGAAGTGGGGATCATAATTGCCAGAGACTTCCCGGTAGCCCCACAGGAATGGTGACTTTGCATTCAAGACCCCAAAACTCTCCCCAGATGAACCGACTCAGACCCTGCGATCATCAACTGAGGCCCTTCTCTATATTCCCCTCTCCATGGACAGACGTTCTCCCACCATCTCAGGCAGCGCTTTTCTAGCTTGGTGGGCCAAGATCTTTTAAACGAGATACGCTAGTGAAATATACTCAGAGCTGAGAGTGGATCTCATGCTCTTTATTCAGCTCAAAGTGGTGAGGAGGAATGGAAGTTCCCCTATAATGTCTGCCTTATATACATTATTCACACAATGGGCCCCACGTGATTGGCTAATTCCGGGATTCACCTGTAGGCCAATCAGGTTGCGGATTCACCTCCACCTGGAGCTGGATTGGGTGGCTCCTGTGGACCAATCAGACTGCTGCATTCTGGACCCTATTGTTCTAGGACCAATCAGACTGCTGCATTCTGAATTCTATTGTTCTAGGACCAATCAGACTGCTGCATTCTGAATCCTATTCAACTCAGTACATAACAGCTAGGGATGGAAACTTGGACCTTCTGCGATTTGTGACTCCATATTGAAATTGGTTGGGGGGCAGGGGCAGTTGCACAGGGGGATTAGAGGCCCCCACCAAAGGGCTGGCTGACCAAATTAGCATCTTGCCCACCCAGCAACATGGCTTCTTGAGAGGTTAAGTTTATGTGGGAGCGACCATGGGTCTCCCACATTTAGCAAAGCCACACAGCTGCGTCCAGTTGAAACCAGCTTTTTCCCTCCTCCCAGAATGATGAATTGTTCTTTGCTGCAGCGATTATCCACTTACAGGCGTTTAAGGGATTCTGGTTGGGTGACAGCGCCCGGCTGGATTCTGGAAATCCGGTTGTTGTGCAAGAAGCTGTACGGGGGGGAAGTGAAGAGAGTCAGAATGTTAGCTGGGTATTCTTTGGGTCATCTCCCAAGTGACAGGCAGAGACTGTCCCTGGGTGAAGTTTTAACACACCTAGGTGTGCAGCTTCTGAGCACCCCTCTCACTGGACCAAGCTAGGCATGGTGTTAATGTTAGGAATACATTCTTCACGAAACAGATAAGGTTCAAGTTTAAAAAGCATTCCAGAAGTTCCTTCAATGTGTGGGAGCGGCACTCCATGCTTAATGGGTGTCAGCTGGAGATGCAATTAAAAGGAGGAAGATGAGTTTGCAATTTGAGGAACGAGGAGAGCACACATACGCTGTTAGTACGCATGCTTACAACTAGTTTGGATGTATGGTAAAGTGTGCTGCTGATACTATGAGTTTGCGAGATCAGGATTGTTTATTACTAGACTGAAAGTACAGTTGTACCTCGGGTTAAGTACTTAATTTGTTCCGAAGGTCCGTTCTTAACCTGAAACTGTTCTTAACGTGAAGCACCACTTTAGCTAGTGGGGCCTCCTGCTGCTGCCGTGTCGCCGGAGCACGATTTCTGTTCTCATCCTGAAGCAAAGTTCTTAACCTGAGGTACTATTTCTGGGTTAGTGGAATCTGTAACCTGAAGCGTATGTAACCCGAGGTACTGTATACCGTGCCAAAGAGAGGAAGAAGGACTGTATAGTTTGTAGATAGTAGTAACTGAAATGCCAAATGCTTGCACAAAGTACAGTGGTACCTCAGGTTAAGAACTTAATTCGTTCTGGAGGTCTGTTCTTAACCTGAAACTGTTCTTAACCTGAGGTACCACTTTAACTAATGGGCCCTCCCAGTGCCGCTGCACGATTTCTGTTCTCATCCTGAATCAATGTTCTTAACCCGAAGTACTATTTCTGGGTTAGCGGAGTCTGTAACCTGAAGCGTATGTAACCTGAAGCATATGTAACCTGAGGTACCACTGTAATTCTTGACTGTGCATTCGAGTATGACTACAGTTTTTGTTGTCTGACTCCAGGGAAACTCTGCTAGACACTTTGGGAAGGTGTTATGGTCAGTAACCTCTAATAGTTAATTGCACAAACCACAAATTGACTAGCACGAATGTCACACATACAAACCACTTGGTGATTTTCTCATGACTTACAGCCTTTCCAGTTTGGGCAGGTCGCTAAACGTCTCTGGCTCCAAGGTTTCAAGGTTGTTAAAATGCAGGTAACTGAGGTGAAGAAGAAAACAGAACATATGGAACAGATCATTAATTCCCAAAGTGCATGCGGGATCACCCTAGCATGCCACATGTAAAGCGGGGGTTGCGAGCCAGGATAGAACAGAGGAGACCCAGATTCACTCAATGCATTTGATGCATTGCAATTCCATGCAATGCACCGACTGCATTACGCATGCATGCAACTGACTGTTTATGCAGCCTGAAAAACTACAAAACCCATTATGCCGTGCAACTGTGGACGAGGAATGCTTTCATGCAAACATCTGGGAAGCTGTGACTTAAATGAGCAACTACGAATATATTATTATGAATTAAATTTATTGGTCGCTTTTTAAACAAAGTAACTCAAAGCGACATAAAATATATAAGCAAATACATACAAAAGAACTGACATAAAAGAGGGGGGCAACAAAGGAAAACATAAAAGACATTCTATTTTTAAAAAGGCAGGATTAAAACATGCCACTAACTTGAGGACATAGATAATTAAGAGCGAAAGGCCTGGCAGAAAATGAATGTTTAAGGCCGGTGTGAAAAACAATGCAATGATGGTATAAAAATAATTGTATAAATGACGTTCAATGCTATGGGTAAATGGGTTCCTCTCTGGCGAAAGGGGACCAGGAATGCAAAATATTCCTGCATGATGATCCTGCAGCAGACCTGAACTCAAATGGACCACCAATCCATCCATCTGCTCAATGCTTTACAAGACAGTTTTGAATTTTGATGGGCAGGATGGGGAAAGGGCCATAACATTTGAACAACAACCTGTTTCAAAGGCTCAAAGCAGAGGGGCTCCTCGTTCCTTTGAACTGTTCTATCTATAATCGACAACTGCTGTGACACGTGTAGAGCCAGAAGCGTGACTCTCTAAAAAATGGTATATTTAGAAAGTTTTATGAAAACATAAAGAGCCACTCTTTGCGGCAAAGGCTGATTCCTCAGACTCTTGAGATTATTCTCAAGAAAACTACAGGCGGCTCGTTGAGGGCGCAGAAGTGCTGGACTGTTCCTTCCTAATACATCATCTACAAAGCCGTTGATTATATTTGCTAGCGAGAGATTAGATCTTGGCCACAGTGCTGCACATGAGATCATCTGTGAAGGAGCACATACTTTCCTACATCTCCCCCACGACTCTTTATTTTGTCTATCTAGTGTGCCTTGTGAGACATTTCTGGTCAGGGACTACGTCATCTCAACAGGACTGGGTTGTTGTTTTTTTACAAAGCAAATATTATTGGAGCTGTTGTGTCATCTCAGAGTTTTTTTCGGTTTTTCTAACTCAAAGAATTATTATCCGGAGATCACCCCATCTGCCCCCAACCTGGTGCCCTCCAGATGTTTTGGACTACAAATCCCAGCAGCCCAGAGGCCAGGGAGGATGGGGATTGTAGTCCCACCAGATGTGGAAGACACTAGGTTGGAGACAGCTAGGGCTCTGACTTCCTGAATACCAGTGAACTTCGCCCACATTGCAGGCAAAGGCATCTGTGCTTAAAATAAGTCAGAAAGCCCGAGGCGAAGGATTCATCTCAACTGTGATGTGTGAGCTCAGCAAAGTGTCAGGGACTGGGCTGGATCCAAAGGAGAGGTGGGAGACACCAGCCGGGGACCCCCGCCAAGGGAACCCCCAGAGGAAGAAGGCTCAGAGCCAGGGGATTGGTGGTGGGGCATTGGGGAGAGGTCAGAGGGGAAAGATGGGTGGGAGGAGGTGATGGATCCCAAAGGGGCAACAGGGTTTTGTGAGCAGGAAGAGCCTGTGACAGGAAGCAGTGCAGACACAGAGGCTGAAGCAGAGGAAGCAGGTCAAGAGACTGCAGAAGAATCTAAGGCAGCCTTTCTCAACCTGTGGGTCCCCAGATGTTGTTGAACTACAACTCCCATCACCCCTAACTAGCAAGACCAGACCTCAGGGATGATGGGATTTGTAGTCCAACAACATCTGGGGACCCACAGGTTGAGAACCACTGATCTAAGGCGTCTGCCTCTCCTGCTGCGACAAGCTCGCCTTAGCCCGGGGCGGAGCTTCATGATGCGTGTCCCAGGGGTGTGGTGCCCAGCGAGGGGGGGGCCCCCAGCCGCAATGGCATCCCACCAGGATCGTGGTGCCGGGGGCAGTGCGCTCCCCCCGCCCTCTCTTCCTCTGCCAGTGCCCTTCTCACCGGTCTCCAAGAACGCACAGAGTGATGAGAATAGCAGAGGTGTGCAGATGCAATTTGCTTGGGAAACATCCGGCAGAGGAGCCGCCTTAGAAAGGGTGGAAGGCAAGGACCTTCAGACCTGGGATTTGCCCCTTAAGGGCAAGACCACCGAGTTGTATGTTTGTTTCCTTGAATAAAGAATGAACTTCACTGACAACGGAGATCTGCTTCTTTTATCGTTGGCCTGTGTTTGGCTCCAACTCTGACACAAAACATGGCTGGCTGAGGAGGGATGTGTGTAAGACATGGGTAGGCAAACTAAGGCCCAGGGGCCACATCCAGCACCAATCGTCTTCTCAATCCGGCCCGCGGGCAGTCCGGGAATCAGTGTGTTTTTACATGAGTAGAATGGGTCCTTTTATTTAAACTGCATCTCTGGGTTATTTGTGGGGCAAAGGAATTTGTTCATTCCCCCCCCCAAAAAAATATAGTCTGGCCCCCCCACAAGGTCTGAGGGACAGTGGACTGCCCCCCTGCTGAAAAAGTTTGCTGACCCCTGGTGTAAGAGAAACCTAAGAGGCTGCCGTATACTAGGTCCGGTCATTGGTATGTCTAGCTCAGTGGTTTTCAACCCGAGTGCTGTGGCACCCTGGGGTGCCTTGAATGATGGTCAGGGGTGCCGTGGGCAACACTGGCCTCTGTCCCTCTTTCTTTCCCTCCCTCTTCTGATGCCCTCTTGCATCTCTGCCTCCCAAAGGCTTGCACAGCTGTTTATTGCAGCAGCCCTGGCTATAAGCTCCGCAGGCGAATGGTGCCTCTGGGGGGCACCTTTCTTGGGGGTGAGGGCAGCTGAGAGACTAGGGTGGCAGCAGTGGAAGACTCCCAAGGAAAGGCGGAAGGAGGCTGAGGGAACACTCCACAAGGGAGGGTGTTTGAAAAAGGGTGAAAGGCTGCCAGCTCTGCAGGCAAGGGGTGACATAGCTGGGTTCCTGAGCCCCACAGGGGAGCTGCGGAAAGAATGTAGTTGGTCAAGGGAGCCGTGGACTCAAAAGCGTCGAAAACCTCTGGTCCAGCTTAATATTGTCTACACGGACTGGCAGCAGCTCTCTCGGGCATCAAGCAGAGGCCTCTTTAGTTGAGATTCCTGCATTGCAGGGGGTTGGATAGATGACCCATAGGGCCCCTTAAAGGTAAAGGGACCCCTGACCATTAGGTCCAGTCGTGGCTGTCTCTGGGGTTGCGGCACTCATCTCGCTTTATTGGCTGAGGGAGCCGGCGTACAGCTTCTGGGTCATGTGGCCAGCATGACTAAACCACTTCTGGCGAACCAGAGCAGCGCATGGAAACGCCGTTTACCTTCCCGCCGGAGTGGTACCTATTTATCTACTTGCACTTGACGTGCTTTCAAACTGCTAGGTTGGCAGGAGCAGAAACCGAGAAACGGGACCTCACTCCATCGCAGGGATTCGAACCGCCGACCTTCTGATCGGCGAGTCCTAGGCTCTGTGGTTTAGCCCACTGCGCCACCCGCGTCCCATAGGGTCCCTTCCAACTCTACAATTATATTATTCTAGATCTTCCCCAGAAGATCCTCACAGACAGGTAGCAACTGGGTTGTCAATTGGCCAGAATTTTATAGCAAATGGTTCAGACCTCTCTTGCAGTTGTGCTCTGAATGGCCATTTGCAAAGCAGAAATTAGCAAGCGATGCTTTTCGTGATAAGGAGATCATCTTTAGGAGTTGCCCAACCAGTGCTCTGCAGCAATCTACTTCTGAAATCATCATCCTCAAGTTACGTGGATTAACATGAGCGACAGAAATCTCAACACAAAAGCTTAAAAAGCAGGAGATGTTTAAAAGTAGCTCTATCACCACGATGACTACTGCTATGGTTTTCCCAGTAGTGATGTTTGGAAGTGAGAGCTGGACCATAAAGAAGGCTGATCGCCGAAGAATTGATGCTTTTGAATTATGGTGCTGGAAGAGACTCTTGAGAGTCCCATGGACTGCAAGAAGATCAAACCTCTCCATTCTTAAGGAAATCAGCCCTGAGTGCTCACCGGAAGGACAGATCCTGAAGCTGAGGCTCCAATACTTTGGCCACCTCATGAGAAGAGAAGACTCCCTGGAAAAGACCCTGATGCTGGGAAAGATGGAGGGCACAAGGAGAAGGGGACGGCATAGGACGAGATGGTTGGATAGTGTTCTCGAAGCCACCAGCATGAGTTTGACCAAACTGCGGGAGGCAGAGGAAGACGGGAGTGCCTGGCATGCTCTGGTCCAGGGGGTCACGAAGAGGCGGACACGACTAAACGACTAAACAACAACAACAACATCACCATGATAACTAGAAATGTTTGCAAGCTGCCTTGAGTCGGCGCTGCTCAGAAAAGCAGCCTAGGAATACCTAAGAGTAAATAAATAAAAACATATTACTTTTATTTCATTTTTCAATCAAAGCTCAGTTTCTCGGGACTCTAAGGAGCGCTTGCAGATGGTGTCTCAGGGGGCTGGCAGGAATCCAGAGGCGAAATTCCATCCCTCGTCTCCATGCAATTTCCAACACAAACCTCGGCCAACTTACAGCTGTTCCAGGGAAGAAAGGCCCTTGAATGCATGCTGCTGGATGCTCTGTATTTCATTCTTGTAAAGGTAGCTTGCAAAGAGAGGGAGAGCGGAAAAGGAGAATAAAATTACATCGGTTGAGAAAAGCTTTCTGGCTGGCTAACAGGAGGACTGCATTGGATGCAACAGCCTAAAATCATATTATTACAATGCACTCTAAGGTGGCCCTTGGAGACGACTCAAAAACTCCACTTTGGTCCAAAATGCAGCAGCCAGACTGCTGGCTGGCATCCCATTGAGACCACACGTAACCCATGTTTTAAAACAGCTGCTCTGGTTGCCAGTTTGTTTCAGGGCCCAATTCAATCTGCTCACACTGGTGCTTAAAGCCCTAAATGACTCAAGCCCCAAATACCTGAGAGACCCTATAGAGTCATGAGATCAGCAGAGGATGCCCTCTTGATAGTTCCTCTGCCTTCAAAGGCTCGGGGCACTGTGTATCGGCGTTGCCTGGGAGAGGGCCTTTTTGGTGGTGGCCCCAAACTGTGAAAGCCCCTACCCACAGAGGTGCGTTTGGCACAGTCATTATACAGCTTTCAGATAATTCCGGAGATGCACCTCTTTACCCTGGCTTTTGACACTTGGGGCGTATGTTTTGAGGACCTCCCTTATTTTTATGGTGGTAAGTTGTTTTGAATGGTTTTAAGTGTCGTGTTTCAATGCTGCAACCTGCCTTGCGACTGTAGGGTGAATGGCAGGCAATAGGTAAATAAATAACAAAACAGAGGTAACTATCGGCTGGCCTGGATGAAGAAGAAGAAGAGGAGTTTGGATTTGATATCCCGCTTTATCACTACCCGAAGGTGTCTCAAAGCGGCTAACATTCTCCTTTCCCTTCCTCCCCCACACAAAACACTCTGTGAGGTGAGTGGGGCTGAGAGACTTCAGAGAAGTGTGACTAGCCCAAGGTCACCCAGCAGCTGCATGTGGAGGAGCCGAGACATGAACCCGGTTCCCCAGATTATGAGTCTACCGCTCTTAACCACTACACCACACTGGCTCTCAGTGGATAGCTCAGTTGGTGAGACCATGGTGCTGACAATGCCAAGGTTGCAGGTTCGATCCCTGCATGGGTCAGGGGCATATTCCTGCATTCCAGGGGGTTGGACTTAGACGACCCCCCTTCCAACTCTATGATTCTTTGATTCCATCCTTTATCTGCCACCGTAGTGTCTGAACCTCCCCGTCGTGGTTTAGGAGGCACTAGGCAGCCTTCCTCAAACCTGGTTCCCTCCAGATGTTTTGAACTTCAGTGGTGCTGGCTCTACAAAGACCTGAGGAACGAGATCATCACCAGACTCGTACTAACCATCCCAGGGCGCTCAACCACTGCCACAATGTCCTTCTTCTATCAGATCAAAATGAGCAGATAACAGCAAAGGTTGCTAGGTTCATAGCAGGGGCAATCAGGATAAGGGCCACTGCTGCTTCAGGACTTTAAATTGTGCTTTTATATCAAATTTCCTTTTCTGCGTATACTGTAATGTTTTACTGTTGCTATGGCCATTGGCTAATGTGAATAAAGTTTTATCTCTCTCTCTCAGTGGTGCTGGCTTCGGGCTCAAGGCAGCAGTAAGGTAAAGGTAAAGGGACCCCTGACCATTAGGTCCAGTCGTGGCCGACTCTGGGGTTGCGGCACTCATCTTGCTTTATTGGCCGATGGAGCCGGTGTACAGCTTCCGGGTCATGTGGCCAGCATGACTAAGCCATTTCTGGCGAACCAGAGCAGCGCATGGAAACGCTGTTTACCTTCCTGCCAGAGCAGTACCTATTTATCTACTTGCACTTTGATGTGCTTTTGAACTGCTAGGTGGGCAGGAGCTGGGACCGAGCAACGGGAGCTCACCCCATCGTGGGGATTTGAACCGCCGACCTTCTGATGGCAAGTCCTAGGTTCTGTGGTTTAACCCACAGTGCCACCTGCATCCCTTCAAGGCAGCAGTAGTCCACAACAATCTGGCGGGCTTCAGATGGGCGAAGGCGGCACTAGAATGCCCAGGTCTTTGCGGGCCGTGTTTGCAGCGCTTGGCGACAATAAACTCCCCACTACCCGACACACGTGAATATTTCGCTGGAAGAGGAGGATGAGCAAAAGGCCAGCTGCCGTTGCAATTTCCCATCATGCCCCGCTGTGCCGCAATGTCACTCCAGGGTGCAATTGCAACGAAGACCACCTGGTGCTCATTTAACGAAGGAGCCCTGGAGGAGG